>NC_069658.1:411067186-411372686 GCF_027244095.1 Hemicordylus capensis
GAACAATGCAATTTTTGCCCCCCTTTGTGGAGGCAATACCACTACACACACATGTGTATAGAGAGGGAGAGGAAAAGCAAACACCAACCATATTAAATCATAATAATACATTTTTGAAAAGCACATGTCCGTCCCAAATTCATGCTGGACAGCACTGTCTCACTGAGAGAAACCTGAGGTACCCATGTTGCAAACTGACTCATTCAATAAAGAATGTGGAGTGTCAACCATTTATGCACGTCTTTGTGTATTAAAATGAAAGGCAAAGGCTTCAAAGACATGCTTATTAAGTGTGCCTTAGAACAAAATCAATGCCAGATGTGACGAGAGCAACCAGCCAGTCCTTCCCTAAGCAATCCCTGCTACTTTAGGCTGTATGGCCCTCTTCCCTGAAGGTCACCTGCAGTTTCACTCTAAGTCCAGCCAAAATAAAAATAATTAAAAAAAAAAAATCAAAGCCTAGATCAAAATGATTCCCTGGGGGAGCAACACATTTGGATAATTAGTTTCACCTTGTGTCTGTACAAAATAAAAAAAGCTCTGGTCTTGGGCCCAAGTTCCTTCAGTACACTTTTGAATTATCTCTTAACTAGGGTGCAAGAGGAAACGTATCAAAGCCAAAACAAACAAAAATTCATCTTAATCAGTCACTTTAAAAACTTCTAATAATAGTTAAAGTATGTCAGGGCCCAAGAAGCGATAGCACCTAGAAAATCTCCAGACAGCAGGTTTTACCACGGGTTTGAATTTGCCCAAAATAACCGAAGCAAAAAGTAGATTTTTTTTTTTTTTTACCCAGGACATAAATTGGGCTAGGCTCTAATGTGCAATGAAAAATGCGAATCGTCTGTGAAGTGCTGCCTGGTAACTTGCAGGGACTTCAGGGTAAATCTGGCCGATATGTGGATGCAGCACACCCTCCCTTCTGGAGGAGAAGCAAGCTAAAAGTCTCATCTGGAAATGCTCCTGGAGAGTGTTTCTGAATCAGAGGAATTACAATAGCACAACTGAGCATTCTTGGGGGCACCCTGAGGTCCTGCATGTTTTTATGGGAAAGACGATCACGCATCTCCTCAGTGGCCACTGTAAGGTGCAGAGGAGAGGGACATGCCTATCCCCAAGATATACCCAAAAGCCACAATACACAGAGGTTCCTGGAGGTGTGTCTAACACACATTTTCAAAGCAGCTTCTCCCTTCTGCTCATGACAGTGAATGTCACATGGTGGACATAAGGCAACGTGAGTTTCTGTCGATATGTGATTGGTACTGCAAGTTGCTGCATGGGGCAAATTGATTATAAAACATTTTAGATAAGGCATGTGAAACCTTGAGCTAGAAAATACTAGTATCTTCTTATGGAGACTGGGTTGTCAAGCTTGGATGCTGATTAATCCACTATATTAGGTTGACTCAAGGTTGACTCAGCCTTCCATCCTTCCGAGGTCGGTAAAATGAGTACCCAGAATGTTGGGGGGCAATATGCTAAATCATTGTAAACCGCTTAGAGAGCTTCGGCTATAGAGCGGTATATAAATGTAAGTGCTATTGCTATTGCTATTGCTATATTTCACTTGAAGAAGTCACAGAAAAAGTTAACAAATGTAATGTAGAAAACATGTAGGTGTGGTGTTCTCCCCTATCCTCTACTTGAACTGCAGATTGTGTCTTTCTACTCAGACACAATTTATTTACAGCCTACACGCAATTGAGAGGACAGAATTAGGTCTGTCAGACATTAATGGATCCAATATCACAGTGGAATGGTGACTTGCATGTATAGTCCTAGTCCCCTCATGCATCTATGCTGTGCATAGATTGTGCCTCATCTGCATAAGGTGACGTGTGACGGTTATGTTCAGAAGTATACATGTCATACACTCAGTCCCACCAGTAGAGTATTTTTAGTTCTGGAAATGCCCAGTTAAAGTTTCTGTGTGACTAGATGGCAGCCATTACACTCACAAAATAATATTCTAGACTGGTTCTACATTGAGGTGGCATATTTCAGTATCTTTAGCCACTTGTATGACATAGTCCACATGGTTGAGGCTTATTCTAGCCATGAGAGGGAAATCCTTCATTTAGGGACTGTGGGAGGGAAGATTCACTGACAATCCAAACCACATGGATATTGCTTCATACAACCTATTAACTACACAAAAAGGGGTAAGTCTAATTTCCCACCATGCCACTCTGATAACATTTGAATTGGTCTTAAGACACTGATCCTTAATCAATGGGGCTTATAGTACAGGAAACACTTCAAAAATCAGGGGAAACCTACAATACTTTGAAGCTTCATTGCCTCAGTCAAGTCAACGTGACCTCCAGTGGCAAAGCTTGGGGTGGAACATAACCATGCCAAGCAATCTCAAGATCTAAGCCAAAGAATATCACATTCAATGTTGAGTGTAAATCACACAAACCAATCAACGCTTGTGTAATTTGTTCTGTTTCCCAGAACCTTTCTCCCCGCAGAATTAAGAAACTCTGGCAAGATTTGGGTGCCAAAGAGCAATGGAAAAAGAAAAGGGTATAAAGGTTGGGAGTAAGAGTAGGGAAAAAAGGCAGAAAATAGTAGCTATGGGATTCATTAGACAGTAGTACTACGGAATGAAGTCCCACTCTCTTCTTTCTGGTTTTTGACCTTCCACTGATGATCATACACTTCTCTTTACGGAAGAGAGCTGATCTTGTGGCAACAAGTATGAATTCTCCCCTTTGCTAAGCAGGGCTTGGTTTGCATTTGAATGGGAGACTACATGTGAGCACATACAACATGTGAGTATGGTGTTTCACTTAGAGGAAGGGACCACTCTGAGAAGAGCATTTGCATGTTTGCATGCAGAAGGTTCCAAGTTCCCTCCCTGGCATCTCCAAGACAGGGCTGAGAGATACTTCTGCCTGCAACCTAGGAGAATTTGCTGCCAGACAATACTGAGCTAGATGGATCAATGGTCTGACCTGATAGAAGACAGCTTCCTATGTTCCTAATCTATGTTCCTAATCTATTAGTATCATGAGGGCTAGAGATATTCACACCCTGGTTAAGTTAATATGAGAAGTAGATATTTGGGCATTTGGTGGTGAAATGCACAAGTAAAGCACATATCTCACTATGAGGGAGGTGGATAAGTTTGCACTTCAGATATTACACTGCAAGCATACAGAGATGAAATGCAAGTAAACCAGGCTGCATGTCCTTTTGTTTCTATGACTGTCCAAAGCTGCCTTCAGGATTTCAGGTCTTCACTAGATGCTAGATTTTGATTTGGTAGAACAGACTGTTCTATCTAGCATCTAGTACTTTGAAGACACTGAAAACCTGTGTGTGTCTCTCTCTCTAGTTTGCCATCAGGTTGCTTGAACAAGTACTGCACCAAGAATAAAAACATTCATAGTAGGCCATTTCCCTTTCACAAAATAGGCCACTTTAGTCTCCCTCTGTGGAACTACAGAACTTTGGCTTAATGCTTAATTATATATAAAGCTCTATGCAGAAATCAATCGATCAAAGAAAGAACACAATTTAGAGACTGCCATCTCTTTTGCAAATAAGACACATGGCTGTAATCTTGTAAGAATCATGTATGTACATGAAGAGCCCAGCAAATAGTAGTAGCCCTTTGTAGTTGATTACTTGGCAGCGGATTATTCCCATTCTGCAAAGACCAAACTGAGGCCAAAGCAAATCAAATTGCTGGTTTAAAAAAGATCACTTCTAAAGCTGCAATAGCAAGGAAAATTAACTCAGCACTTTAAATGAATGCTTATTCTGGAGGAAGACCGTTGACATCAACTTGTAAAAGGCAGCTGTGCAGATGAAATAGTTGTATAGTCCAGGGATTCTCAACATTGGGTCCCCAAATGTTATTGGACTTCAACTCCCATAATCCACAACCAAAGGCCCCAGGGCTGGAGATTATGGGAGTTGAAGTCCAATAACATCTGGGGATCCAACGTTGAGAATCCCTTGTACAGTCTACCCACCAGGTGAAGCCTAGCTTGGTTGTCAGAGTAACCAAGCCACCTCTTAACTACCACTGCATTGGTGGGCAAATAAAAAGAGGACAGAAAGCCTTAGAGGGATAGTGAGGTAATTGCCGGCCACCTTCAAAAGGGTACAGTGAGTTTTTTCCAGCTGGAAGGATGCTTAGAAATATCTGTTTGCTATTTTGGTACATGATCTTTGCAAACTCAAGAAAAAGAAGGGGGCGGGGACCCAGAAAGATGCTTACCTATAATTTCCCTTTTTGCTCAGCTGCTCTTTAAAGTGCCCAAGTGTCAGGCTCTGGGTCTTTAACATCCTCCTATAGGGAATTTCTTCTCCACAGAAAAAATAAGTGACAACCAATTCACTAGGTTGAGAGGAATGAACAACAGGGAGTTTCTTT
The DNA here is from genome assembly GCF_027244095.1 of Hemicordylus capensis. Taxonomy (NCBI): domain Eukaryota; kingdom Metazoa; phylum Chordata; class Lepidosauria; order Squamata; family Cordylidae; genus Hemicordylus; species Hemicordylus capensis. The sequence goes on from NC_069658.1 coordinate 411,071,583, forward strand.
GGTTCTTTGTGACTGAAACATAGAGAGAGAAGAGAAATAGGTCAGATGTCTCAGCATTTGGACAACATTTCTACCACAGTCAAGAGCACAATTATAGTCGGCTAACCACTTTCAGCAGTTGACAATGAAAATAAAAGACAAAACTTTCATCTATTACTAAGCTGAACCCCAAAGAGATCTATGCCAGATTAATGTTTTTAGTTGAAAGATGGAGAATCTGTGGATAGATAGCATACAGGGCCTTAAAAACAATGAGCAAGACAAGCATAGTGTGGGGTTTAAACCTCAGAAATAGATGCACAAACCAAATCACCACACTGAATCTCATTCAAGAATGACTACCCATTGTGTACATTTGGGTCTGAAGTTTACAGGCTAAAATTATTTGAAAGGCAACTTGTTTTAGAGCCCAAGCTCTGTCGTTCTTGAAGATCTTGGTCCTAGCCTCTCTCCAGTGCTTATTTACTGTACGAGCTTGGGCAAATCAATTCATCCCTATGTCAGCTTTAAGAAAATCCAGCCACACACAGCAGGATACGCCTCCATCTCCCTCTTATAGTAAGTCAGTTGGCCATTGTGGGAAACAGGATGCTGGACTAAATAGGCCTTGGGCCAGATCCAGCAAGACTCTTCTTATGTTCCTATGATACCAGCTCAGCTTTAGTTTTGTCCATGTTTTATGATGCATTTGTATCATTGGGCTATAATCAGGGGTTCCCAACTAGTGGTACCTCAGATGTTGCTGAACGATAACTCCCATCATCCCCAGCTACAATAAATTGTAGCTGGGGATTATGGGAGTTATAGTTTAGCAACATCTGTTGGGAACCTCTGGGCTATATGAATAAGGCCTGACTGAGATGCTTTTTGGCTTTTTCCTCACCCATGGAACCTGGGTGGTTTTATCTCGCTACAGTCAGCTAGAGTGCTGGTTCGATGACAGAGCTAAGCACTGTGGTTCTTAAGACTCTATAAGTCTTCTCAGTCACTAAAACGTCAACATGTGATTTTTATGGAGAATGTTCCTTAAGTAAGCTTTCCACTATGGCCCTCAGATTTAAAATTCTTAGTTTTTTTCCTGAAACCTTTGAAAAGGATTAAGCTTTGTCAGCTTTGTCAAGCTACAAGAGGTATGTTGTTATTGTTTGTTAATAGAGTGCTGAACTCTTCAGTGTTCGTTGGTTCTTGATAAAGAACTACTAGATAGGCTGAGTGAACAGCTACCCTCCTGAATTTTTCCAGCCAGCTAAAATCCTGCTATCTTTAGATTTTGAGCTCTAGGCCATATATTACAAATTGTATTTCATCAATTATTTTGTAGTTATTTGAAATGTGTAATTAAATATTTGCATGATTAAAACTATTCAGACTGTAATCCTATGCACACTTGAGAGTAAGACCCATTTCATTGTGAGAGTTATTTCTGAGTAAACATGCAAAGGACTGGGCTGTCATTTGCAATTAGCTATCCCCAACGCCTCACTTCTTCCATTTCCTATTGAGCTTACTTATAATGGGCAGTATCCATCCGCAAACAGAAGACTTTCCACTCACACAATGTTCCCCAGTCCTCGGAGACATATTGCAGGGGCATGGAGGCTGTGGAAAGGACAAGCAGAGAAACTCACACCTTCCACCTTGTGCAAGCTGAATGTCTTCTGTTTGCTGAAGTACTAGTCCAGATACTGCTCACAGACATAATCATGGGATAGGATGGCACCAATTGTTTTTGTAAGGATAAGAGAAAGGATCTGGGATAGGAAGCGAAGTAAATTCCTCCCTAGAAGAGAGATGGCCTACACAGGCATCTTTCCATTTCTTACATCCAGAAAGCATTGCACCTAGTGGCTGACATGAGGAAATTTACTCAAAGCAGTCTCACTGAACTTAAAAGAACAAATTAGACATTGCCAAACGTGTCCATTTAATTTAAATTGGACTACTTTGAGTAATTTTCATCTTCATGTCAGGCACTATTTCCAAGCCTCTGCAGCAATCAGAGAGAGAATCTTGATTTTTTTCCCTTTCTAAAAAAAGAAGAAGAAATCAAGTAAGAATTTTTTTCTTGGAAGGAAAAAAAATCTATTTTTTCCAAGAGAGAGAGAGAGAATCCATAGGTGCCATAATCCAAAGATCCAAGGGGCTCCAATTTGTACACAGAGCTTCATATAAGCAGGGGCTTCTCCATTCACTTCAATGACAAAAAATACTCTATACATACCTCTACAATGAAGTGAATGGGAAAGTTCCAAACTGTCTGGAGCAACCTGTGCATATCAAAAGCTACTGGAGACTTGCCTGTCACATGCTGTGATTCAGTTACAGGCATGCAGATTTCTGGAGCCCTGGTACTGTGAAGCAAAGGGCAGAGAGAGCAGAAAGCCAAGCCCTCCTCACACCTTGGACTCCTAAGGAAGAGAGATCCTCTTATGGAATCACAAACAACTCAGCTACCCAGCAGAAAAGCAACAGTGCCTTGAATGCCATGCAGGCAACTTCTGAGGCAACACTGACTTGGCATGTCAAAAGGTCACAAAGTGTTACTCCACAGTAATTTAGTCTTCCTAATTTGTTCCAAGTCTTTGTAGAGTGGCTTCAGGAAGAGAAAAAAGCTACCAGCAAAGACAGCTGGTGGACTTAAGGTCAACCAATTAAAAATGAAAGGCTATAGTCAGGTGGCTTAGCCTGGACTTCAAACATTACTCATTGCTTAAGATGAAGAGAGTAAGAAAGAAAACTTTAATTATTTAGACTGCAGCAGATTTCTTGTTAAAAAGAACTATCCTTTAATTAGACTAATCCAATCTTTGTCCACTTTACAGGAATGCAAGCTAAAAAAGAACCAGAAGACAAGATTTTAAAATGTTTTGTTCTTGTTTCACCCCATTAAAAAAAAAAAAAAGATTAAGCTTCAGCTATTAAGAAGAGACCATCTTTTCAAAGCCTACCCTATGGGCAAAACATAAGTCAAGAGGGGAGGGTAAGGAATGATATCTGGCTATGTTGCATATGGCGACACTCACTCTTCTGTTGCTACACTTGTGTTGCAGAAAGGACCATTTCCTCCTGGTACAGAAGTCAAGTGGTTGCGATCCCTCGACTGATTTGAGGTTGAACATCTAAAGTTTGGGAAGAGGGAGGGGAAGAAAAGAATGATTAACTGTTTCAAATCTCCACCTGTACAGCTAAGATCCACAAGCTGTAAACAATCAAGGAGAGCATTAAGGCTCTGTCTTCCCATGAAAGACAGCAAAGGCAATATTTGGTAAAATGGAACTGGGTTCAGTTCCAGAAACACATGTGTGGTTGTTAAGGGGGGGGGACCCCTAAACAAGGATAGAATGTGGGTCTCTAATTGTTAAACCTGGGACTAATTTTGACTACAGAGAGTTTTTTCATTTCTAGGGTACACTTCTGTTTAGCTGCAGCAAAACTATGAACAGCCTAGACATATCATTCTTCCAAAACAGAAGGCCACACACACGTGATACCATAACTATCCAACTATTATTTATTTATTTATTCATTCGAGTTATATACCGACCTTCCAAAGTGGTTCAGGGTGGTTTACAACAGGGTAAAAACAATTAAAACCAGTTAAAATCAAAACTTTAAAAACAGCAATTAAACAATTCAACAGCTAAAAAACTCTGGAGAACCAGGGCAACAATTTAAAACAATTTTTCAATCATTTAAAACCCTGGAAGGCCAGGCCAAACATATAGGTTTTAAGGGCTCTCCTGAAGGACAGTAATGATACTGAATTACAGATTTCTGCCCGAGTGCATTCCACAGCCCAGGAGCAGCTACAGAGAAGGCCCGCCTCTGAGTCACCACCAGACGAATCGGTGGTAACTGGAGACGGACCTCCTCAGATGACCTGCAGTGGGGATCATGCAGAAGAAGGCGCTCTCTAAGATAACTCGGACCTAAGCCGTTCAGGGCTTTAAAGGTAATAACCAGCTCTTTGTATTTTGCCCGGAAACATATTGGCAGCCACTGCAACTGTTTCAAAACAGGCATAATGATAATATGGTCTCTCCAGGTTGCCCCAGAGACTAATCTGGCTGCCACATTCTGAACTAACTGAAGTTTCCAGACTACGTACAAAGGCAGCCCCACATAGAGCACATTGCAATAGTCAAGCCAGGAGGTTATCAGCTGATGCAGCACTGTTTTGAGGTCATCCTCTTCAAGGAATGACCTTGAAGTATGGGGTGAACATGAGCAAACTAAAACTGAACCAACTCAGATCAGAAGTGGATTGGTAGATTGAGCTATTTTTGAAGAATATCTGAAATCTGAAAAAAAAAACAGATGAGCTCGAAAGAACCAACTAAAAAGTTTCAAAATGTTCAGGGGGTGGGGCTGCAGTTCAGTGGTAGAGCATCTGCTTTGCATGCAACCAGTTCCAGGTTCAATTCCTCGCATCTCCTGGTAGGGCTGGAAAAAAGACTCCTGCGTGGAACCCTGGAGAGGCACTGCTCGTCAGTGTAGACAAGCTCCATGGAGCAAAGGTCTGACTCAAGATAAGGCAGTATCTTCTGTTCAACTTTTAAAGATCATTTTTACACATTCTGTGACTTTTGTTGAGACACTCTCACACTGGCCCATCTTCAGGAGGCTGTGTGTTTGTTTTCTCCAGGAAGATAGTTGATGACCCAGGGCTCAGAAGTGTCGATAGAGCCTTTCCACACCCACACCCTAACTCTACCCAGGTGGGACATTACCGTTGTTTCTGAGGCTTGGACACTTCTGCTAGCCTCCGGCAAGCCTCCTCCAGCTGGGCCAGAGTGTTAGGTGGCGTCAGCGGGGGCATGGCAGGGTCCTGGACAAAGGGGTGGGCAGGCTGGGCGCAACGTGGGTGGCTGCTGTTCCCCCAGAGGTGGTGACGGGCTGGACGCTCCCCAGCCATGCCTCTGGTGGACTCGGAATTGTAGGCTTTCTTTGTGCTTTGTGTACTGGAGAGAGAAAAGGACAGGGGAGGAAAGGAAGGTACAAAGTTATAAAATTTGGAAAATATGACTTTAATAGCAGCTTCTGTTCTGCGCACTCACTCTCGTGAAGGAAAAAAGTCTGTCATAACATGAAAAGGGGCTCTTGCCAAAAACATGACATTTTTGTGGTTTTTCTGGTTCTGCAGAGCAGCTCTCATATTAAACTGGAGAAGCAAGAGGGCTTCATTTGTTTTTAGTGATTGTAAAAAGAGACAGCTGTGTAATCGATAAATATTTACCAGGAGCAACAGTGTTGCAGACAGCTTATAGTTACCTATGGGGCTTGTGCTTAGATTGTCTTTCACTCTCTAGCATCCACTGCCAGACATTTTGTGAGCGGTCCGCCTCCCCTCCAGGTAGCTGGATCCCTGGTAGTATGGAGAGCCCTCCTCCTCCTTCCCCACCTGGCAGGACTATGCCATCTGGTAGCTTACAGTTCCTTTTCGGTAGCATCCCAGTTCTGCTGTGGCTCCCAAGAGAGAAGGGAGAATAGCACTTAGCACTTCTCTTGTCATTGTGGCTATTTATGCCACACCCACACCCAATCTTTTGTGATTCAAACCTCCCAACAACCCACTTGTTTAGACAGCTGACTGGACTCTCAACAGTATAGCCAAATTTTGACTCCCCCCCCCCACCGCCCCCCCCCTGACAAAATTTGCCCAAGATGAGACTTACCCAAACGGCTCTAGCTGAGCCACAGGAAGGTCTGCCCCCTTGGAGTGTCCCTTGCACTTTGAGTAGCAATAGTAATCACTGCCCCCAGAACACAAGCACTGGACCCGCTGGGCTGCCTCGGCTTCTATCTGCTCCTTCGTCTTGGGAATGGTGTGGTGGTGGATGTAGTGGTGGTGAACGTGCTTGGTGGTCTGCTTAGTGATAAATCCTTTGCCAATGAGGGCACAGGTAGCAGGGATGGAGGCGGTACCCGGTGCCAGGAGCAACTTGCCACCGGGGAGGCGGTCTGGAGAGCGTGCGCGAGGGCTGTGCCGCCCCATGCCTGGAGATTGGCACCCGGGTGTCTTCAGCACCCGTGAGAGATGGTCGTCCAGGATTGCCTGAGGGTCATCCTCGTAGCTGCCAGATGGTAAGAGAGTGAGAGGGTGCTGCTGGTGCTGAGAGGCCACAACCTCCCGATTGTTCTGTGCAGTGACCGTAATGCTGCTCTGTGCAGTGATAGTTATGTCGGAGCCCTCCTTCTCTTCATCCTTCAGGGCCAAAACACGAAGGACAAACAATCAAGCCAAATCAACTCAATCAGTAGAAATGAACAAGAGAGAGCTAGCAACTGCCCAGATAGACCTCTTCCTATCTAACAGTCTGAAGAGGAAAGAAGCGATCTACGGAGTCAGGCTTAAAAACAAAACCCCAAAAACCTGCATCACAAGACATGAATTGACAGTTCAGTATAAAGATAGTTTAAAAATCACTTGAGTTTTTCTTAATGCAGTATATGGCTTAACAATCATGAATCAACCACCTGCCCTAACTCTTAAGAATATGACGAATGATGCCAGTGGTCCCATCATCACAAAAGGATGCCTCCCTCCCCCTGCCCCACCTCCCGCCTTTAGCAAAGGGATGCTGCACAGCAGGCATCTGTGGGGAAAGGGTTAATCCACCTACCTCTGTGATTTGCTGCAGCCTCTCTTCCAGGCAGTCCATGGTCTCTTGCTCTTGCTTGAGCTTTTCCAACCGGGAAATGAGCTCGGCTGCAAAGGTAGCTGGTTCCACAGGGGTCATTTCCTTAGGAAGACGGTGGGTTCTCTATACAGAGCAGGGACAAAAGCAACGAGCCATGTTTAGCAGGCAGCGCAAGCCAAGGAAGCTTAGCCCAAGCGGCATTTCTGGCCCCGTTCAGCTTGTTGTGTCTCCATGTTTGGATGAAAAGACAACCGCAACTAGGCATGGTCTGCTCTGGATTTTTATGAGCTAGTGCTGTGGCCTCATGGAGTGACATCCTCCCCAATAGCGCTTGCCTTCGGCAGGAGCAGTTGGTCGCACTCCGAGGAACCCTGCTTGTTCTCTCTGTAGTACAACCAGCCCATCAGTAGCTACTCTGAAGTAGGAAATCTTCAAAGACTGTTGTCAAACATCAAATAAAGAACTCTGAGGTGGGAGGGAGAGACTTTAACTCAAGGAATAAAAGTGGAGTCTAAACAGAAAGGAGTTGGAAATTAAAAAAAAAATAAGATGGGGGAGAAAAAGGGAAGGGAACTAAAAAAAGAGAGAGAGAGAAGAAGTCAAACGGTTGCAGATCAGAGAAGTGCTGGTAATTTATTTCCTGGCTACACACTGGGCACCTTTGAGGTAGTGTTGTCTCAACAGTGTCCTAGATCTCTCTCTCTCTCTCCCTCTCTCTCCCCCCTCTCCCCCCTCCCTGCCCTCCATCTCTTTGTACAGAAAATGAAGGAAGCTGCTGCAGGCAAGCAGTGATACACTGCTGAGCGTGGCTGCCTCAAGCAGATTTATCAAGGGAAAAAGGGAACATCTCCAAATCAAGTGTAGAATATAAAAAGGCAAACGAGAATCTCTGCCAAAAGAAGCAAGGAATGAGGGAAGGCCCCCCAACACTGTTTTCCTCTCATCTCCCCACAAGCATTCCCCCATTTCTCTCCTTCACCTTTACATTTTGCACGCGCGTGCGCGCACACACACACACACACACACACAAACAAACACAAACACACAGACACTTTTTTAAAAGCAGGAAGCTGAACTGCCAACTCTTTTACATACTACCCAAGAGATGAGGTGGGGCCTCTCCCTCTCTCCCCCTCCCGCTCTCTCCGGCAACCACTTAGCTTCAGAAATGATGTGAGGGTAGAAAAAGGCCACTCTGCTGGAAATTGTCACTCTTACACAAGCTGGCTCTATTCAGTTCCCTGATCAAAGCACTGCCTTACAGAGAAAGTCGATTTGCACGCCCCAGGACAAAATAATCTAATTTACAAGCGGAGGCTATAGAACTTTCTTTATGGAAGAAGAGGGAAATATAAATAAATAAATAAATAAAAGGAAAGGGTCTATGGGCACAAAGAGATACCATAAATGTGTATATATGCATATGTACGTGTACACACACACCATTTCCCACTACTTAAAAAGACAACAGGAAGAGGAATTTAGTTAATCATGAGACATGATAAGTTTCTACTTGTCTGTGTAAACAGTTTTGCAGAGAATTATTCACTGGGGAATCACACCAGCATCTTTCCTGAAACCTTCTGTACTTCAGATGAGAGGGTAAGTCAAATTTCCAAAAAGATACAGAACTAGATTAACTGCCTGGCCTCAAAACCAACAGGCAGGAAAAGCTGTATTTTTTAAATTATTATTATTTTTTGCATGCCACATATTTGGTACAAATATCCTCTTTCCTTTGGAGAAGCTGGGAAATCTATTTCCTGCCAAGAAGTTGCTAATGGTGGGAGGAATCCTGGCTCTGCTCAAATAAATAGCAGAACTCCCAGTGACTTCAATGAACACAGGATTCCTCCTGGTGTGCTTCTCTCTCTTTGAAGTCCTGGAGCAGAGCAGAGAATGCAAAGCATGGTCATTTTTAATTTTTTTTTAAGGAAATGAAATGAAAAGGGGGGGGGAAGCAGTTGTGGCAGTTAGGGGAGAGATTTAGGAAGGTTCTTTCCCACCAAGCCCTCCATTAATGTGGCTTAAAATGAGCAAGAAGCAGGTACTTAATATTAGCCCTTCAGCAGCTAGTCGTGGAAAGGAAAGATTGTGCCATCGAGTCAGTGTCAACTCCTGGTGACCACAGAGCCATGTGGTTTTCTTGGCAGAATACAGGAGGGGTTTACCATCTCCATCTCCCGCACAGTATGAGATGATGCCTTTCAGCACCACCTTCCTATATCGCTGCTGCCTGATATAAGAGTTTCTCATATTCTGGGATTTGAACCAACAGCCTCCTGCTCTCTAAGCAGGTTGCTTTCCTGCTATGCCATTAGATAGCCAGCTAGTCATAGCCTCCCACCAAAAAAAATGGGAGTGGGGGGAGAGATTTCTATCCAGAATGCATCTTTCTAAGGTGACAGAGCAGTTTTCAACCAGTTTTGACCAGGAGACAGTAGATTACAGATAGAAAAAAGCAATAATATAGAGTAGTGATCTGTGTTAATATTTCAAGTAGAGGCCACTTTAGCCACACACACACACCCCCACACACACCCACACACACCCCCAAATAAAAGCCTTCACTGTGAGAGCCATTTCCCACTGCACTGACTTCTACAGTGCTGCTGCACTTTCCTCAGTTCTGGGGGGTTCCTTTAAGAAAAATGGAGCCCTGTTGTGCCCCAGTACCACTTTATAGTGCTGGAAAATGTAGTCCTTCCCAGCACATCCACATAGGGCAAAACTCAGCACTGCCCAATGGGAAGGGCTGCCTCCACACAGTGTCAGGGTTGCTGTGAGGAGTATTCAGCTTCTGACAAAGCTTCAAACAGGCCTAATAACCTATTGGTCTAGGAGCCACTCTTAAAGTTGATGGGAGCCACCTACTGGCACCTGGGTCTTGTAGTCAAGGTCACCGATATAGGAAAATGGAAACCCAAAGAGAGAGCTGCCTGCTGGCTTAGACCAAGGGTCCAGCTGGTCCAGGATTCAGTTTCCACCACAGCCGCTGTGCAGATGCCTTTGGGAGCACACAAGCAGGGCAGAAAGGCAACAGCTCCCCCTTCCTGTCTGTCACAGAAACATATAAAAGTGCCTTATACCCAGTCAGGCCATGAGTGCACCTAGCTCAGTATTGTCCACACTGACTGGCTACAGCTCTCCAAAGCTTCTGACAGGAGTCTTTCCCAGCCCTACCTGTGATGCCAAGGATTGAACCAGGGACCTTCTGCGTGCAAAGTGGATGCTCGGCCATGGAGCTATAGCCTTGTCCCCGGCATATGGGTAAAGCAGAGACAGTGTATGACAGAGCAACCATGGAGGAAGGTTTCCAAAGGGAAGAGGTAGGAAGAAAAGGTTCAGGATAAGGGAGAATTTCCAGTCCACCAAGGGGTAACCTCTTTGCAGCTGACACCTCTCACTCTGCCATTCCCGGTGGCTTCTTTCCCCAGTTTTCTTTGGCACATCTTAGCATGTTCAGAGCCATATGTTTTTTAAGTGTTCTCTCTTCAGCATGGCAAACTCTGGTACTTACTGGAAAGTGAGGTAGAGAAACTTGACCGTTGGCCTTGACACTACGATGCATCTCCCTCTGGAGCTGCTTCTTGCTCCCAAGTCTATAAGGAGGGATCCCATCACTAGAAATAATAATAAAAATAAAGATGTTTCAGCCAAGACACTCTATGCTGCAATGAAACCAACGTAGAAGCTTTAAAAAGGCCTTCAAAATTATTGGCTCCATCCCAGCCATGCACATGGAACCAGTATTTTTGAAAACAGAAATTGGCTACCTTGAAAAGCCTTATGATCCATAACATAATTCTGTAATAAGAATAATAATTATATTCTTATGTGCTTGTAGCTTATTATGGAAAAGGGAAACAGTTGAACTGACAGATTGTAGGGCCCACCAATGGTTTTTTGCCTAGGGGACTACACAACCTTGGAGTCAGGCCTACAGCAGAAGCCAAAGCCTTCAAACAAGTAGTCATGCTTTCCAGTCAAAGGCTGTTGCTTCCTCTTGCATCTTTAAACTCCTAACTAAATATCTGAGAGTAAAAACCCTGCAGGGCAAAATGAGAACGTGTTCTATTTGTCAGGTTCTGTCATCTGATTGCCATGGCTTCCTGCCCTCCATATCACCTCTTGCCTGACTTTGTTAATTTTTGATGGCTTTGTGTCCACACATGGGTTGGAATGAATGCGAAGAGAAGGCACAATTCAAGCTGGAATACCCTGTTTTACCTCTGCCACTGCATACCAAATAAATGATGGACCAGATTCTATGGTACACTGAAATAGGAACATTTGCTGTTAACAGGGAATGGATAAATGGTGGAACTTTCCAGTGGTGGAATCTGTGAGTCCCAGTTGTACAATATGAACTGGGAACAGCCAGGATACCTTAACTCCATTGAATTTTTTTTTTTTAAGGAAAAAAAAACCTTAGAAGAAACACCCACTTAACTTGTTTAGAGTAGTGGGGCTTTTATGAGAGGGCTCTTACTGTATTCAGCCCAACAGGAGCCAAATTTGGGGCACTTTCCAGATTAGACCCTGCAATGGAGTTATGACGTATCTCTGAAGTATGCTTCCATACTTCCTGTTGTGACACTGCAGTCCCTACGCTGACAGCAGGGTGTCGTGCACATTTTCGATGCCTTATTTCGGATCTAATCATTCATTCATTCGACTTCTATACTGCCCTTCCAAAAATGGCTCAGGGCGGTTTACACAAAGAAATAACAAACAAATAAGATGATAATTGCTGCAATTTATTGCTAAAACGTATGTCCAGCGTTAAAAGGTTGCTTTATTTTCCACTTGTTAGTTTTCACACAACTGCTCCACCTGCTGGGCACTTTGCTATTTATGTTTTGAATGTGATTTGCCCAAACAGAAGCATTTTGCCACTGTTGAGCAGGTAATCTGGAAAGTGCCCAGGAGAAAGGGGCGGGGGATGGGGAGGAAGAATTCTGAAAGTCTGAAGCAGAAGTTGGTTGTGTATGGTGCTATCTGCCCCCCCACTGCTCCCACTCATGTGATGACACCAATAAACCTCTCCCACAATTCCCTGGAGCAGAACTGCATTTAGTTCGCTTTTTAAAATAAAATTAGTAAGGGATGAAAAATTGATACTTTTGCAGTGTTTTAAAAAATAAATACAGCAGACAGCACACTTAAAACACAGGGCGAGGAGCAAGACAGGTGGCTGAGACAGCATTCGATTCACAGGGAGCACATCTAAACTCATATTCTTGATTGTAAAAGAGGAAACTACAGGCAGCACCACACTTTAAGCAGCAGGTACAATTTCTGTGTATATACCAGCGTTTCCTGCAATCAAGCATGATTAACATATGCACATCTCAAAATGTTCATGAATATGAGGCTAGGATCCCGGATCAAATTAGTGTACCTAAAAAGGTATACATAGGTGTTTAAAGATGCACATATGTTAGCCACAATATATTCATTTGCTATGGGGAAATCCTATATTCACCGCAGGGGCGTAGCTAGGGAAGAGGGGGCCCGTGTTCTGGCGGCCCCCCAGAGTGAGGGAGATAATGCATAAGTTAGGGAGGGGTGGAGCTGGAGGGCCCTCAGGAGCTGGGGGGCCCGTGTTCTTTGAACCCTTTTGCACAATTATAGCTACGCCCCTGATTCACCGTGATGATGTTTGCTGCATAATGTATGGAGCTACCCCATAACTATGTAGAATCAAGGCTTTATGTAGAACAAGTACAAGAGGTTGAAATTCTACTAGTCTTGTCCCCTTGGGCAGACACTGGAGAGATGTGGGTGAAGTTTCCATTCTTTGCTTCTCAGTATCATTCTGTGGCTTTTGGCAGTGATGGGAGCGGGCGCAAGGGGGAATTAGGCCTTCAGAGGCTGTAGCAACTGCTTCTTCTATTCTGCCATGACTACTATGCCTATGCCGCCACTAGGTCCAAAGGATAAGGCAAGCCTGCCATTCTCCTATATTGTGGAGCCCATCATGCCGTGGAGCCTGAGCCCACATGAGTCCTGGTGCAATCAGATAACTTCTCTAAATCTTCCCAGTTCAGAACATTCAGAGAACTAATTGTGGCCCAGGGCTCTTTTTAAAATCCTGTTTTTGAAATGGCTAACCTTTTGGAACATACATTATGAACAGAGTTAAAGAAACTGATGTAGCATATAGGGAATGTTGAGAGATAGTAGGCTATAGTGAATAACATAGAAGACAGAAGGAAGATCAGGATTTACAAGCATCTAGGTCCAAAGGATGAAGCAAGTTTGTAATTATTTTGAATTGTGAACCCTGCTAATCTAAGGTGTTCAGGCCCATGCAAGTCTTGCTGTGAACAGACTTCTTTAAAATCTGACCGGTTCAAAAATGTTGGGGACTTATTTGTGGTCCAAAGCTTGTTTTAGTAAAATAAATATGAAAACTCACATTTTTTACTTTTTTTGCTTTAAAAAGGATTCTAGCCTTTTAGATCATACTTTACTGGTAGACCCAAGAAGCAGATCTACTGAATTTTGAGAGCTGGTGGAGGACAGAGGCAAAGAGCCTGGGCTATGGATCAAGAGGTCCCTGGTTCAAACTTCCCATCTGCTATACATTTAATAGGGGGATTTAGACAAGTTGCTACCTCTCAGTTCTGCTCCCCCAAATCTGCAATAGAGACGAAAGAAGTGAGACTAAGGCCCATGTAAACGTGTGGCTGGATATACTGTATATTGTTATTTATTTAAGTTTTTTGGAAACTGCTTTGGGAGGTTCTCCTGAAAAGTGGTATATAATGCAAAAATAAATAAATATGGGGATAACACTGAGCACAGCTTTTGTAGGAACAATGAGAATGAATCTCTGAATACTCTAAGCATTATATACACATTCTAAATATATTACTACTATTAAACCAAAGTTCTGAGCCAGCCAAAGTTCAGGAAGTCTACAGGAGGCAAGCTATGTTGCACTAGTGCTCTGCCTAGGCCTTGAACTCTACACAATTAAAATCAGCCCTAATAATTCCCAATTCAGGCACAAGACATCACACTTGATCTTTCCTCGCAGAGACTGAGGAATGTATGCCTGTAGTTTTGTTTCAAATCTTGGCTAAAAGCAGAGGCAGGAAGTCAGAGGGTTCAAATCCCCACTCTGCCATTAAACATGCTAAGTAATCCTGGACTGGTCACCATCTCTCAAGCTAACTTACCTCACAAGGTTGTTGTGAGGATAGAAGGGGGAGGGGGAGAACCTTGCAGGACAGAAATGCAACTAGTAGTAATAATATTTGGAGGATGTAGTTAGGTGCCCTGTATCTTTCAAGCTGCTATTCTTCCTCAGAGGCAGAACAAAACCTGGAAAAAGCATGAAACCCTAACTCTGTTAGGGGAAACCCTAACAAAGTAGTGGAAACTCTTTGTAGCAAGTCCATATGGTCCTCCCAACGTGACCCTAATGCCTGATTTATAAGGGACTCAGGGAAAGGCTTGTCCACAATTAGACACCATATGGATTGGACAGACCTATACATGTGTTAACATTAGCACACCAGCAACCAACAATCCAAGCAACCAGTGGCATGCTAACATACAAGTGAACAGGCCACAGCATGTCATAAATATATACAGTTGTTGACTGGGTGCACATGGAAAGTTTACACACAACAGGGCTTTCTTGCATGGCAGACATCCTGCATCATTCAGGTCCTCACTTTGCGAGACAGTACTATTTTGGGGTGGAACAGGAAGAAACCAAATAGACCTGCTACAATGGTTTCCTCTGCTTATTGCAGAGTTTCAGATGAAAGCCTTCTGAAGAGCAGCAACAACTCCAGAGACAGAGGACACCTAATTCTCTCAATAAATAAATCTGCAATTTTTGTTGACCGCCCCCCCCCCCCCCGCATCTCTTTTGATGCATAGTGAGGTGCCATGGCATAAATCTTCCTGGCTAAGGATGCAATCGTCCTCTGCAGGCCTTACACTGACAGGAACTAACTGGGCACTAGGAGGAGAAATCCTGCTTCAGTGGTTTTAGGTAGCCTGGCCAGTTGTTCCAGCAACTTGTTTCCCTAACTCACCTTAATATTAGGCAACAGTGCATTTCAGAGGGGCTTATTATTAGTTATTTCCCTCCCTAGAGGAGCAGCAGCAACCCCTCCACATTTAATAACCATTTGTTCCCAACAGATCTTTAAATAGGATTGAATCAATGCTGAGGTTGTTTCTAGCAGCTACAAGTACGTACAGGCTGGGCTGCATCCAAGCTGCACCCTCAGCCATTGTGGGTTTGCCGGGTGAAAAAGGCAATGGAAAAGCCAACCCCCAAGTCACTGCTTGCTCACCCACTTCCACATGGACTTGAGGTTTGCTCGCCGAGTTATTGTGGGCTGTGGAGCTTTTAAGTGTGGCATTTCATTCAGAACTCTCAAAATTCCTATTGAGAGCATCACGTGTACCAAAAACCATTTCATCGAGACCAACTATTCTTTTGCTCTTCCAAACAAGCATTAAAATTCTACCACCAGCATAAAGTCATTGCACCAAGCTGCCTCTTGAGGGACTGTGTGGAACAGTCAGCTGGTCTGGATCCCAGCAGCCTGCCTCCCGATTGGGTGGGAGAGATGATCTTGCAACACCAGCACTCAAACATTTGCACTGGCTACATATTTTCTGGAAGCAATTCAAGGAATCAGTTTTCATCTATAGAGCCCAGATTTCTTAGGAGCCAAAAGAGACTGCCTCTGCTCCTGAAAGATTCCCACTGTAATCTTATAGGACTGCCTGAAAGTAACCTCTGGGAAACATCATCTACAAGTTATGCTTGGCTTGCAACCGTGTGTAGAAAGGTGATCCCTGCCCCACAGTTATGGAATGCTCTTCCACAGGAGACATGCCATGGCCCAAGGCCAAGCATCTTTCCAAAGCATTACAAGTTGTGTGTGTTTTGATTTCACTCAAGTTTGTTGCAACTGGAGCAGCATTTTTACCATCTTTTGTGTTTGTGCAATTACACCTGCTTTAAGCCTTCAAAACTGGCAGCAAGTTCATCTAAGCAGGGGTGACTTTCTTCTTTTATGGTGCTATAGGATGCTATCCCATTCAGATTTCAAGAGCTGAGATGTGTGGCCACATCACGATTGGTTGCAAGGAAGAACAGTAACAAATGCTATGGCATGGTACATCCCTCCAACTTCACTGAAGAGTGCATGGGAGGATGGTCTGTGTAAATTCTGGTTTCTAGTCCAATACTGCAGCAGTGAGCCACTGGATTGCAGAAAAGGTCACACGTGTTATTGGAACATGCTTCCAATTTCCTCTATGGACACAAAAGCAAGCAGAACTGCAGTCAAAAGTCTTTTTGAGATGACTCAGTGTGAAAGTCTTGCTTCCCCCGACCACAATATTTCATCTGGGGTGGGGGACTTCTACCCAGCCCCAAGATGCCTGGAGCACCAAAGGTTTTGGTTTGCCTGGTTTTACATAGTACAGCTTGTCTCCCCTGCTTGGGTCATTTGCTCTACAGGCATTTTCTCTGTGGTGGTCCTGATCTTTACTTGTAGACAATTACAGTCTGTTTTGCTTCAAATAAAGCCAGGGGAAGAAGAATGGGGAGCTGATGGATGCTCCTGCCTTTGCACTAGAAGACCTTTCAACTCACCACACTTGGAGGTGTGATTCTATGCACTAGGATTCTTTTGGTTTGTGCTTTTATTTTATGAGAAATACAAACAGATAAGTCAAATATGTTCAGAATCTGCAGATAAGTGTATATTTGTTTTCCAGTAGTCAATACAATGTTGTCATCTTTGTTCATAGACAGTGCATCAGTTGTAATGCATATTCATGTAACTTATTCTCAAATTCAGTTATACGGAGGAGTCTCTTGAATACTGGGCACAAAAAATCTTCGTTATCATATCAGAGAACAACTCATGAAGAGTAATATGTAATGATTAGTATAAGTCAGTAGAACTATGACAGGATATAGATCTATACAGAGATTTGTTCTCTCCCTCATCCCATTTCTTATACCAGACCAACATCTTTTTGCAACTGGACAAGTCTACCATGCATGGAAAAAATGTGCCTGGACTTCTCTTGCGTTTCAGGAAAAGCAGATTATAAATGCCTGTAATTTCTATAAACATATGAACAAGACTACCTTAAATGGAGTCAGATTGTTGGCCCATCTAGATCAGTGGTGTCACCAACTGATAGTGGCTCTCCAGGCCTTCGGCCTTTTACCAGGAGATAAAACCTACATGCATATCTTCTACTCCACCACTGAGCTATAGCTCACATCCTTGAAGTCTGAATGTGTTACTTCTCACCTCATTACATTAACACAGTTCTCTTTCAAATTAGTTACATAAGGAAAAATCAATTCCATGACTCCAAACATATTCCCAGATCTCAACGTTTATATTATGTCCCACATCCTGAGCGTGCTGAATCACATTTTACTACCTGCTCTAACTCTTCGGAATATAGCGAAACAAGAGAGCTCAAGTGCCACTCCTTGGCAATTGTCTTGAGTAGTTAGAACGTTCAGTGAAATTAACTCTTAAGATCTAATTTGGGGGTTTGAGGATTTTCTTACAGTAAGCTATGGAGGCTGTTCTCATAAGCAGCCCAACCTGGATCCTAGCATTTAGGGAATGAACGCCATTTCCTGATGATGCAGATGAAAAGGAGTAGCAGAGTTGGGTGTCATCAGCATACTGATAACACCTAGCACCAAACCTCCTGATGACCTCACCCAGCGGTTTCATGTAGATTTTTAAAAGCTTTGGTGACAGAATGGAGCCCTGAGGGACTCCATATAACAGCTCCAGTTTTGAGGAGCAACTGTCACCAAGCTCCACCATCTGGAATCTACCTGAGAGATAGGTGCAGAACCACTGCAAAGCAGTGCCCCCTATCCCCAACTCCCCCAGGTGATCCAGAAGGATACCATGGTGGATGGTATTGAACACCGCTGAGAGATCCAAAAGAACCAGCAGAGTCACACTCTCTCTGTCATCCATCAGGCTGACCAAGTAGAGGTCATCCATCAGGCTGACCAAGGCTGTCTCAACCCCATAGCCAGCTCTAAAGCCAGTTTGAAATGGGTCTAGATAATCAGTTTCCTCCAAAACTGCCTGGAACTAGTTGGCCACCACCCTCTCAATCATCTTGCCCAACCAGGGGAGATTGGCCTAAAACTATTCATCACTAAGGGATCCAGGGAAAGCTTCTTAAGAAAAGCTCTAAACATTGCTTCCTTCAGACAGGGGGGCACCCTACCCTCCCTCAGCGATGCATTTATGATATTAACCAGGCCACCTCCATGTATCTTTTTGACAGATTAATCAGTATGCACACAAAAATTCAACTGCTGTGTTAAAGTAAGACAGTTGCACCATCAACTAGAAGGAAATTTCTCTCTTTTCCCAAGTTTGTGACATTTGTTCTTTGTTTGCTGCCAAGAAAGCTGCTGGACAACCAAGAAAGAAACATCATGCAAACACATCATGTCTTCACTTGTGCCCTAATACTGCAGAAATGAATTGCAATCATGCTCTAAGACAGGCCAGAATGGCACTCAAGTATCCAATGGGGAAGAAGATGCAAAGTTTGCCTCTTTGAAGGCAAAGCTCCATAGTGTTTTTGGACTTGACAAGTGTTTCTGGATCCAGGGAAAGAGACCTATCAAGTGCATCAGCTCTGGCAAATCTGTCAAGGCAGGGGGAAAGGCTGCTTTACCAAACTCACACTCTTCAACTGAAATCACATAAAGCAAGAGTTGCACATGCTCCGTCTCAAAATAATGTATACATGGTATACTTCGCAGCATAGGTCAAAGAGAGGCAGATAATTATCTCAAAGGGCTCCCTATCTAGACCAGGCCTGCTCAGCTTTGGCCCTCCATGTTGACTTATAACTCCCATAATCTCTGGCTTTTGGCTAATGTGGCTGGGGATTATGGGGATTTGTATTCCAAAAACAGCTGGGGTGCCTAAGTTGAGCAGGCCTGATCTAGACCTTGATCAGGAAGGCAAGATTAACAAGAGATGAATGTAAGCAAGTTTGGAGGATGGCACTGCGGAACATTTTAGCAATATATATGAAGGCAGGAGAAAAGCTATAGGTAAATGATGAGCAAAGTAGGGGGAGGGCTCCTAGCTCAAGTGGGAGAGTACATGTTTTATATGTGTGGTTCAGTCCTTGGTATCTCTAATTAAAGAACTTCAGGTAGCAGGGCTGGAAAGGACTTCTGGATCACACAGAGCTGCATCTGCAAATCACATAGACAGTGCTAGGCTAGACAGACCAAAGAGTCTAACTCCATACAGGACAGCTCCATATGTTGAGTATTACTAGAGATCTGGAAGAAGGACCAGTTAGTTCTATGGAGCATGGAAGCATGATGCTTCTCCTTTTGTTGGGGGATTTTCAGATGATTTTCCCAGTTACATGGTACAGAGGTGTCAAAGACAGAAAACCTAAACCCTTGCCCATCATAATTACGCATTTGCTCAATGTTGTCCCATTTGGAAAACATGTTGCTTGTGGGAGAGAGCAACACAACAAAAAACCCTATAATGAAACCCTGGTCATATGGATGCACTGATAGTAGGGGTGTGTACAAAGTTGATTTAGCATTCCATCAGAACAACTGGTTGAGCCAGTTGTTCCGACAGAATGGCCTGTTTCAAGTTGGAACATTCCAAGTGCCATTTTTAATTCCAAAATAACACTCTTCTGGCCTCTGCGCATGCACGACAGCCATTAGCTTGGTGGTGCTGACCACGCAAATGGCTGCTGAGCATGCACAGAGGCCAGAATACAATTTTGGATTCCAAAATAGAAGCCAGAATATTCCAACTTGAAACAGACTGTTCCGAGCTCAGAACAGGCCCTTAATTTGAAGGGTGTTCTGTTCCAAACTCTGAACACTCGGAACCACAGAACATTCAACTGTGGAACATTCTGCACATCCCCAACAAAGTCCATCACACAGCACTACATCAGCACAAGTCCGTGCAACATTCTCTCCTATTCAACCGAGCCTTCCAATGATTATCCCAGATGTTTTCAGTGCTCCCTGTCCCAATAATTTTGATAAATGAGGGTGTCCTCTTAATTGGCTTTCTGAAACAGCAGCTATCCTGGAAGAAGATGTTAATTAAAATTAAATTAAAAGGCTGGTGAATCTCATTTTTGTAAGAGGGTGGCATTACTTAGCAGCCCTGAGAAACAGAAACAGACCTTCTAATGAGGATTTGAGAGTGCTTTCGAAACTCTGGTCCTTGGATATTTAAAACGAAAGAGCTTTGGAGGAAGGGATAATGCATTAACCACAGGCAACACATGCAAGTGGTGCCTGAATTCTAAGCCCAACAAAAGGTAACCAAGGAGATCCAGCATGCTACAGTGGAGACCACATTGGAATGAGTCTCATTTCAGCCACAGATTCACAGGGTGACTTTGGCCATGTCACAGTCCCTCAGCATCCAGTTTCTGAAAAACTGGAGCAAGAGTGACCTTACCTTATAAGACAGCTGCAAGTTTACAGACTGAATATTTTTTTAGTGCCGTATAGTGGACAAGTGCTGGACCTGAACTGGAGAAGGGTGGGGAAGGTCTCCTCTAATTTTAAATCCCTGTTCAGCCATGGAGCTCAGTTTGTGGAACTAGGCAAGTCATCATCTCTCAAACTAATCTCTCTCACAGGAAAGCTGTGAGGCTAAAGTAACATGACTCCCACATTTATCAATCACCCCAAGCTCTGTGAAAATGGTGGGGGGCGGGGCATAAATCTGATAAAGAATACAGTAAAACAAAACACTGACATGGAGGACAGGCAAGACCTAGGTTCAAATCCTTACTCAACCATGAAGTTCGTTCACTGGTGGCATTGGGCCACTTGCTATCTTTCAGTCAAACCTACTTCAGAGAGTTGTGAGGATTAAATAGGAGGGGGAGGAGAAAACATGCATATTTTGAGCTTCTTGGGGAAAGGGTGGGATAGAAATGCAATAAATAAATAAGAACAGAAAACACTCAATTTAAGACTGAAAAAAAAGTTTTGCCAATCTATAACTGACACAATCTCTGCAGCAGTACAATATCAGTGCTAACCTCTGTGTGTGTGTGTGTGTGTGTGTGTGTGTGTGTGTGTGTGTGTGTGTGTTAACCAGACTCTGGGCTCAAAAGCTGTAGAGTTTTAAACACTGGGTAGCACGGGTTTAATTATAAACATTTCAGCTAACCAGTCTGGTGCTAAGCCAATCTGTTTCTGGGGAAACACTAGTTTTGAAGTCAGCTGCCATTTAAGCTGAGCCAATTATCTTAGCCTTTTGACTTAGATGTGCCTGACCTAACCTGAATGTAGTTCCACTGCTTCTTTTGAAATATCAGACTCATGCGCATATGCATTCACTCCCATCTTCATTTGGCAATGGCTCTGAAACGAGCCTCTGATCTTGCCAACATCAAAAGCCTGGTTTGTAAGATAAGGTAATATTTGAAGTTCGCTCAGCAGTATTCCCCTGTGTCCAAAGTAAATCCATAAATAAGATATAACCAAATAATAAAAAGGTCCCCTTTCCTCTCTTCCCTTCTCTCCAATCAAGAAATGTAAATTTGAATTTGCCTGATGCTTTGTGGCCAACACCAAAAAGGAGAGATTCAACCAAAAAACCCAACGTTGATCCTGGGGGGTCAAACAGAAATTCAGAAAAGGATTGTACATTTTCCTTTTTGGGAAGGCTACCTGGAGCCTACTTCAAAACACAGACCAGACCACAAATGGCTTTAACGTCCACTTGAGTCCGAACACAACAGAGACCAATTCTGCCCTTCAGTTTGTACCCTTCAGGAGTCGTTCTGAACATGCACAGTGGTGTGCAGCACTGCACAACTCAGCAGTTTGATGGTGCTGGAAACTGCCATGATGCCATGTTCCTGCATCAAAAGGTGGCAAATCCATCACAGCTGCAGCTGATTGTGCTGTCGATCCACCCCCGACCCAAAGATGAGGAAGCCTCCTGTCTGTGTGTGTGTGTCTGCTCAAGTTTCTCTTTCCTACACCCACGGCAGGGAGGAAATTCAAACACAGAAACTTGGTGCACGCGCTGGTGTTACTGCAACTGGCAACAGCTGTTGGAGGCTATCAGCAGGCTCTGCTCTAAGAGTCTATGGTATTTAGCCATAGCTCCGAAAAAGAGGGAGCATCCCACACAGACACACACCCCAGCGCCTTCTTAGTTTGAGACTGCTTCTCTCCCTGACAAGGCGACAGGAAATCCAAACATTTCAAAGGGTTCAAGAGGGGGGTGGGTGGGTAGGGCGTTTTTGGATCAGTTTGCAGCAGGAACTGATTAAATTTCTGAGCTTTGGTAGGCTGCTCTCTAAAGCCATATAACCATTCGGGGTCCTATTGAAAACTCTGCTGCCCCCCACACCCCTCCCCATATCTTGAAGCTCCCAGCAGTTTAATCAGGCAAGCTTCCCCTGCTCCTCACCGCCTGTACCGGCTATTGTTGTGGCAGGAAAAAACAGCCAGGCTCCTTTCATGCATGGCTTTATGGGGAGCTCCTATTCACTTGTTCAAGTAAATTTCAAAGCGGCCTGCTACCCTCTTATCCCCTCTAAGCTCCCCTAGACTAACAATAGGCTGAAAGCGATTCAGTTAAGCCTTTCATCCACCATGCACTTTATTTCTCACTCAGTGCTCTCATCTGTATAAGGCCCTACAATTGGCATTGCTGTGAAGAGAGGGTATAATCCTAGCCCTGCCAGTCCCCAGTGACCCAACATTGGTCCAGAAATGACTAACCCAATGAATGCACTGTTGACACATGATCACATACAAACCATAGCCGGCAAGGAGAAATCAAATGAGTGATGCGGCTCTTTTATTTAATGCCAATATTGTTCAATAAAAGGGGGGGGGAGGAATTTGCTTTCCCAGACTACCAACCCAAACCCACATGTGCATTCAACACACACACACACACACACACACACACACACACACACGGGGAGGGGGGATAACCAAGCCTGCACAACATTGTTTACATCTATAAACTTTTTCTTCTTTAAGAGTGTATATTGATTGCACCACTACCAGGATGACTGCAGCAATGAAGAAGATGCATTTCCAAAGTCAGATTTCAAAGCTATTGCATGTCCTCAACCAAGACAGAAATAAGCATTTGAAATTAAGGTCTGGATAACTCTAAATTATCCCAAACTGATCAGGACCTTTCTCTCCCAAAGATTTTTAATCTATATATTTTTAAGCGGGGGCGGGGGGGGGGAGAGAGAGACTGTCCGGTGCTTTGAGGATATTTAGGAATGAAGCCCAACCTCTTCAGGCAAGAACAATTTGACAGACACCACAGGAATGGGGGAGGGGGAGAGTACCAACTAAGCATGTATAAATTGCAAGAAGTTACAAAGCTATCTGGCCTAGGCATGAAATGATTCTTCATTTTTTCAACTTCAGAAGACCTGGATTTTGCACCAAAGATTACTATTCTTCCAGAGACACTCAAAATGCCTGTAATTAATGTTCCATGGAGTTCCTCCATACAGAAGAAACTCAGCTAGTACGTACAGTTTTGGCACAAGAAGGTTTCTCAGCCCTTCAGGTCAGTAACACCAGTAAGTTCACTAATAACCTTGGAAAGCACTTCCTGGAGGAAGCAATCTGTTTTTATTACTTAATTAGATAATAATAGTACGCCTAGTCCTAAAAGTAAAGGCTGGGGCAAGATTGTGAATATGGGGACAAGATTATGGAAACATTTAATGGGTTAGAAGCTGGCTTTCAAGTCCTACTGGGAGAACAGGGTTGGCCACTTAAGAGTTGAATGGGAACCTTCTGAAAGAGTTATGGAAATGGGGGAACCAATCATACAATTACATCAGCAGCAAAACCTGCCATGCTCCAGCCATACTACTACTTTATGTCTCCTACATGGTAGGCTAGAGTCTATTACAAGTTGTGGCTGAATATCTTAATTTTACTTTCCAGAGTGGTAGCTGTGTTAATCCGCTGCTACAAAAACAAGAGTCCAGTAGCACCTTAAAGTCAAACAGTCTTTTAAAACATAAGTTCAGTGGTCTAGAGCTCACTAAAAATTCTCTAATTTGAGCAGAAGTATTCAACTTTTAGAACATAACATATTTGTGGGGGGGGAAATTGAGGGGAATACTTACACACTGCTATCTGTCATGGACATAGAATCATCAGTGAGGGCATCACTAGATATTTCACTATCATTTGCACTAGTGGCAGGAGCAAAGACGTAGCCAGAGTTCACATGGTAAGGGTTAACAGGATCATTCCTCTTGAAGGACCTAGAGACATAAAAAATAGGAGTTTCATTATTCTTCAACTTAGGAAGTACACACATAAAAAGTGCAAATAGTAATGAGACACTTCTACAAGTACATACATGACAAATTAAATTACTAACATTGCCAGTACTTGGAAGTCAGCCCCATCCATTTCAATGGAACTTTCTTGGAAGTAAAAGTGTCTAGGATCACAGCCTATATTTTTCACTCACCACTTTATACATAATAGTTGCATATAATTTTACAAGCCTGTCTACTGCCTCTACAACATTGCAGGATATTGTGAAGTCACTATCGATCTATAATTATTTATTTATTTTAAAGGACTGATTCATACCACTTTTTGCCCCACCACACAGATGTTTATTTCTTTAAATTTTCATCCAAATATTAAAGATCTTCTACCAAAGAATTCAGGGTAGCATACATGGATACACTCCCCACCCCTATTTTCTCCTCACAACCACCCTGTGAGGTACAACAGGTTAAGTGATAGGTCAGTTATCAAGATCACCCAGTGAGCTTCCTAGCTGAATAGGGATTTGAACCTGGGATTCCTTGATCCTAGTCTAAGACTCTAACTACACCACCATACTAGGTTTTGGTTTGTGATGGGGTTTTTTTTGCACCTACCCACATGATAGCAAAGCTTGTGAGCAGATCCAATATGCATTGGGTTCCTCCACCACAATGTCTCAATAGCAGTCTTAAGTGGGGTGGAGAGAGAAGAATGCATGTTGTTCACAAGCTTGCCCTCCATATTGGTCTTACTAGTTCAAATGTCTCAATGTGGTGGGGAGAATGTCTGCCATGAAAAGCCACTCCAGTATAAACACCTTTAAAATTTTAGTGCTCATGTGGACACTGCTGAGAACATTTGTCATTTTAACCCACACAAGTCAACTGTTTGACTGCTACATTTTACCAGAGCTTAACGTAGGATACAAATGCCATGGCCCACCTTGGGGCCTGGAAGTTGACACCACAGTTCACGCATCATCCATTTACAAGCCATTTCCCAAGGGCAGGGCAGGATATACCTAAAGCATCCTTGACAGGTTTTCCTGTCCAGACATTTCTTGAAACCTCCACAGAAGAAAAATCTAATAATTCCCTTGTTTGTTCCATTACTTACTTTTTCCAATTAAGGTGTCTTACCTAAAACACTCAAGCTAAAATTTGTCTTCCTCACTAGTTAAACTCACATATTATTCTTTCCTGTTCTTCTACAGAGAACTTAGAGCAAGACTTTTTGACAAGTGGGCTGCACTGTGAAGAACCTGAGCCACAGACTCCCTGATGGTTTTAAGAGCAAACTGTCTGCTTTAATCTCCCTTGTAAAATATGAGAATAGTCATACTGGCATACTGTCAGCAGAGGCGTAACTAGGGAAAACGGCGCCCGGGGCAAGCACTGAAATGGCGCCCCCCCACCCCCCCAACATACTACATTATACTTAGGTTTTTCCTCACAAGTGCCCGCCGCCAAGCAAAGCAATGGGGGGGCGTGGGCGGCGCGGAAGGGACCGCTCGTGGGGGAGGGGGCGCCAACGTGCTCCCTTGACTGCTGCAGTGCTGCTGCACTGAGCAGGAAACATTTGTATTAACAAAAAAATTTTTTTGTCATGGTGGCGCCCCCCACGTGACCAGAAAAGATGGCGCCCGGGGCACGTGCCCCCCCTGCCCCCCCTATAGTTACGCCTCTGACTGTCAGGCATCTACAAATCCACTTACCAGCTTGCCCGTGGCAAGAGCCCAAGGCCTCTGGTGAGCAGAAAACCCAGCACCAAACAGATCTCCTCACCAGGTTTCATTTCCACTACCATTTTTGAGAAAGTAAGAAACAGCAGGAGTTCTTTCTGAACAGTAGGAGAGGGCTCCCACTGCTTCTTACCATCTCCATATCCCAGTGCAAATGACAGAAGACCAGCTTCTCTTCCAAGTTTTCTGCCTTTGTGCCAGAGCAGGATATGAGGGGACTGGTGGTGACCACAAATAATGGCTGGCTAGTGAACTAAGCCTAAATCTGTGGGTCCCTGCCTACGGTTCTAGTGCTGTAGTAAAGACAAGAGTTAAGACTTTGGAGAAGGGGTGGCCAACCTGAGATTCTCCAGCTGTTGCTAGACTACAACTCTTGCCATCCCCAATCACAATTTATTGCAGCTAGGGATGATGGGATTTATAGTCCTCCAACAACAACTAGAGAGCCTGAGGTCTCTGAGGCCACCTTGCTTTGGAGTGTTTAGGAAAAGTACTACATATTAAGTACCAACAATATTTTAGGTCTGGATTTAAGAAATTCTTAGTATTCCAAACTGCTAAAAGTTCAGTCAGAACTCCTTTGGAGGTTATATTATCTCTCAGTCAGCTGATAACTTTCAGAAAATGTTACAAAAGAAGTATGGCCCATGTGCCCAAACTGCCACATTGAGGGACAGGAGGCAAGCTTTTCTGAACCATTTCTTGGAGAAGTGAAAAGATAAACAAACCAGAAGTATGGACCCTGGACTTATAACTGAGTGGTGTGTGAGATGTCAGTGTCATGGAACCTTTAGGGAATAGTAACCATAGTGTGATCAAATGTAGCATGTATGAAAAGAGAGAATTGCCAGGAAAGTCTCACACAGCGACTTTGAACTTCAGAAGAGGAACCTTCTCTAAAATGAAGATTTTGGTGAAAAGAAAACTGAAAGGGAAAATCAAGAGTCACTTTGCTCCAGAATGCATGGAGTTTATTTAAAACCACAACAGAAGCCCAGTTAAAATGTATACAAAAAGGAAGGAAGGTACCACCAAGTCCGGGAGGATACCAGAATGGCTAACAGGTAAAGTCAAGGAAGGTACACAGGGGAAGAATTCCTTCAGAAACTGCATGCCCTGCCCAAATGAAGAGAACAGAAATGAACTCAAACTCTTGCAAAAAATGCAAGGAGACAGTAAGTGGGGAGAAAAGAGAATTTGAAGAACATTTAGCTAAAAGCATCAAGGGGAAATAGCAAAACCTTTAAGGACATCAGAAGCAGGAAACCTGCCAGGGAGACTGTTGGTCCATTAGATGATGGAGTGAAAGGAATTAGTAAGGAGGATATGGAGACTGCAGAGAAGCTAAACGAGTTCTATTCATCTGTCTTCACAGCGGAGGATACTGAGCATATACCTGTGTCTGAACCAAACTTCTCAAGAACAGAGGCTAAGGCACTGAGTCAGATAGAAGTGATGATGATGATGATGATGATGATGATGATTAATAATAATAATAATAATAATTTGATTTCTATGATAAGAAACGATGTTCTAAAATGTCTGTGGAAGTTAGCAATTAACAAATCGCCAGGGCCAGATGGCATCCACCCAAGTGTCCTTGAAGAACTCAAATGTGAAATTGCTGACCCCTTTGCAAAATATGTAACTTATCCTTACAATCAGGCTTTGTACTGGAGAACTGGAAAGTAGCCAGTGTAACATCAATTTTCAAAAAGGGATCTGTGGGGTGGGGGGGGGGAGTGTCTGGGAAATTACAGGCCGGTTAGCTTAATGTTTGTGCCAGGTAAATTGATGGAAATCATTCTCAAAAATAGAAATTTTAAGCATATGGAAGAATAGGCTTTGCTGAAGGAGAACCAGCATGGCTTTGCAAAGGTAAATCTTGCTTCACCAACCTTTTGGAATTCTTTGAGAGTGTCAACAGGCATGTTAATAAAGGTGATCCGGTTGACATAGTATACGTGAGTATACTTTTCCACACAATACATGGTTAACCTATGGAATTATCTGCTACAAGATGTGGTGACAGCTACCAGCCTGGATGGATTTAAGAAGGGCTTAGATAAATTCATGAAGGACAAGTGTATTAGTGGCTACAGGCCACCTCCAGCCTAAGGGGCAAGATGCCTCTAAATACCAGTTGCAGGGGAACAACAGCAGGAGAGAAGGCATACCCTCACCTCTTGCGTGTGGGCCACTATGTGAAACAGGATGCTGGACTAGACAGGCCTTCTTGAGCCTGGTCCAGCAGGGCTGTTCTTATTCTTCCAAGTGCAGTACAAAGTAAACTTCAAATCTGTATTTGAACTAAGTTAGTCCAGTAAAAGGCATTGCTGTCATCGGCCTTTCTTACTGGGGATCAACAGGACAGCAACACTACATACAACACAAGGAAAGCAATATGGATACAAGTCTGCATTCTACACTTTGTATTTACACCCTAAACACAAGGGATAGAGGGTGAATTTAGAGTTGGGTAGAGCGTGCAAATGTTTGCAGGATTACGACGACTGCTTCTAGCTGAAGCTCTTCAAAGCTCTCTGTTGTTTATACACAGCAACATCTTTAAATACACAAAGCCAAAGTGCTTGGAATCCAGACTAAGTTTGCCAGATGTTCCATATTTCAAGCCATCACCCCATCTTCTAAATGCCTGCTTGACAGAACATAAAGGACACCCCTGATTTCAAACGCACACCACTTCCATAACATTCCACACAACAGACACCACAAAGCCAGACCACATCCCTCATTCTAAAGACATCCAATTTGGCAACCCTGATCAGCCTAGGCTCTTATAGCTTGCTGTTCCATTTTCACAGAGTCACTGGCTTAAAATAAAAGTTGCTTGCAAGCAACTTGGGAGGCTTGGGTAGGGGGCAGCATCATGCTCCACAAGTTTTTTGTTTAAGACCAAAACAAGTGAGAGAAAGAGAAAGCAGAGGGAGAGGGGAGAGACCCTTAAAATCTCTCAAGCCACTTGCAGAGATTGGAGGCAAAGCTTGGTTTAAGTGAGCAGTCAGGCCGCCTTAATGAAAAGCAGCACTTCCCTTTCCACTAGTATTCTAGTCCCTTTGTTTCCATTTGCCCTGGTTACCCACTTTCGACCTCTTCAGCAGTCTTTACTCACTTTTCTCACAAGCAACAAGTCCTCCCACCCTCCCGTTACTCCCCTGCTGTGCTGCATTCCTGTTTCACAGGCAAGGGGAAAACATGAGCCTCTGCAAAGGCTTAAGCAAAGAAAGAGGTTGGGGGGAGATGAGAGGGAGAGACAGACAGACAGCCCTCTTCATGACGGCAAACAGCATGACTGAAGTTCTAGGCCTCCGTCTCAAGCTGACCTTTGCAGGAGGCCACGCTGCAAAAGAGTCAGGTATTTAAGCACAGCTGGGATCACATTCTTTTCCACAGCACACAAAGATATTTCAGTGGGAAGATCAAGACATTCAAGAGATGAAAAAAGAAGAATTGGAGATGGCAAAGAGTGACAAAAGAAAGAAGTCAGATCTTCAAGATAGATCAGCCCCACATGTTTCCAATTGAAAAGTATAGTTACACTATGAGGAAAGAAAGTAGGGGGAAGGGGGAAGAGAAAGAATCCAAATTTTGTACCTTAAAAATGCCAACCCTATTGATGAAGCATGTAAGTTTATGAAGTTCCATTTACATTCTTTAGGCCACTGTAAGTTGTTGGTGCTGCCCATGGTGGAGCAAGGAAGGTTGAAGTCATGGCTTTTTAATTACACTCCTTGAAACCATTCCATGTCTTGCTTTAACAAAACCCAGACCCATGAGGGCTTATTGTTGTAAAGTATCTGGTTTCAAGATGCTCACCATCTGCAGAGATCCAGTCCTGCTCTTTAAGTGGATCCTACAGGCCTTCCTTTTAAAGTGCAGGCAGCACTACAACTTTAATCATGCTATCATAGCAACCACCATTAGTTATGTTGACACTTTATCCCTCTGGGAAGGTTAAGGAGAAGCTCTTCAGTAGCTGTAGGTAGTCACTTTAGAGTTCATCTCCTCTAGTTAGGTCAATCTTCAACTTATTGCTCCCAACAAATTTCAAAGTATTTAGAAGAATTTCAGACTAGTCTACACAGACTCAGGACACAAGATATTACTGTGACATTTAACTAGCAAAAGAACTTTCAGAATTTAGACCAATTGGGTGAAGAAGAATATTTGCATACAATCATATCACTACATATCAAATTTCTTTCTTTTTTTAAGTTTACCCTGTGTTAAAGCAGATTGTACAGAAAAAAACCATACATTATGTAAACCAATTAGAAATGTTTTCATAGAGTTCCTTCTTTAAAAAAATCTTGACCACACTACAACCTTAATTGTAGCCAGATGCCATCATACTGCTTTTAAAGGAGTTTAAATTCCTGCACAAAGCAATGGTCTCCAATGTACATTTTTGCATTCATATACTCTAAAAACAACCTTCAAATTAATTAAATACACTCTCAAAACCACCAAATTAACTTAAGACTCAGTATTGAAAGTGTTTTCAGCTGTCTGGTAGCAATTGTTCTCCAGCTTCATGGAGAAAGTCTGAAGTTTCTCACTCTATTATCTCTTATCTTAATAGAGTGGGTAACTCCAGGTGCTATGTTAGATAGTAGACCTGTATCACAGAGGCAGTACAATGAGTTAATCATTGGGGTGTCTTTTGTGAGGACCTTATGACAATCAACATGATTTAAGAATCCAATGCTCAGTTTTCTCTTCAAAATTAGTTTCCAGTTTCACAAAAAAGCATCAGATCTTTATATTTCAAACCAAGCAATGGAGTCTACTTGGAGACTTTGCAAATTGGCAGAGTTCTGCTTCATTATATAGGGGAAGGGGGCACAAGATGGCATCCCATGGTCAAAAGAGCCACCTGAAAGCCTATGCATCAGTCAAGCTACACTAGGGAAGATATGGATTACTCTGATCAGATCAAGCAGGAGATTCCCTTGGTGCTTGAGAAAACTTCATTTAACCCTGCAGTAACTTTATCTTGGGCACATTTTTGATCAGAAACACTGGTGACCATGTCATGCTGACAATATTTATGACAATATTTCTCATGTTCATGTGATGCAAATGTGTGGCTTCCCTCAGACTGCTTTCCAGAAGTGAGGAAGTGTTCTTTTTGCTTTGGTCCTTTCCTCTCCTTCACAATGGTGGTATTTTACTTTGATAACTGAAGCCAACCATTTCCCATAAAATGGGAACCATTTCCCATAAAATGAGCCAGTAGAGGGTCATCTGCTAGCCATCACTTATTTAGTGCAAGGCCAGCTTCACCGATGTTGCAATAGAAAATGTAATGGTTAGAAGAGTTTTTGTATTATTGGCCTCTATGCTATCAGACTGTGCCATAAGAGGGCAGTTCTGTGAGCATAAACCTGTGTGTAACCAATTCTGAATCTAATGTAAACAAACTTTCAACACTACTTTAAGTAGCTGGGTACAACAAAATGAAGTGAAATAGCTTCAGGATCCTCATTCCAGGGAAGTAATTTATACATACTTTTAATTCTGCAAGAGAGGAAAAAACATCTGAATCAAGCTTGAAGTATTTAATTTGCCTCAGAAGCCCCCAAACATACAAAAATATATCCTGACACACATACTGGATAAGAGAGGGAGAAGAAGAGTTTCTGCTCCAACCCTACCCTTTCATTATAATAAAGCCTAGGAGCAAAAGGCAATAGAAATAAGCATTTACACAGATCTCCAAACGGCTGACATGCTAGACAAACCTCTATTTTTTTTTTAAGGACACATTACTTAAAAGTCAGGGAAGATGAAGACATTTGGACACGAGCCAAAAGAGAAGGTATTTGTATGTCATCTTCTGTTACCAGCAGTAGGCTAGACTGTGCATATAACATTAACTCATCCACAGACCAAAAGAAATTGAACCTTAACACCCAGGAGAGAAGTAGCAAAGCCTGGTGGTCTCTGGCTTGAGAAAATGGCATGCAAGTTAAGATCCCTTGAACAACATACAACTCTTGTGATTCTAGCTCCAAAGTTACTATTACTCATCAATGCAGCACTCTTAATAGGCAAAATGTGTTGAGTTTATACCTACAACCATTATGTGAGATATTAATTCCATTTGATAGCTGAGGAACAGAAGTTTGCCTAAGCACATACAGTAAGTCCATGGCAGCAGAGAGAGTGGAACCCATGTTCAAGTCCAACTCTGTTCACAAAAACACAAGGCACATGGTGTGAAGAGGACCAAACAAAAACCAAACACCTTCCCTCCTCTTCAGAGAACAGTGTGAGGCAAATCAGTCTTTGCTTCCCATGGAAGTTCTGAATATTTTCAGCACAAAATGGGCATCAATATTCCTGACCAAAATGTTCATTAGGGATTTGGCTATAGGTTCAGATGAAGTTTCTTAAGACCCTGAGGATTCTGCTCAATTTAACTTTAGAAAACATAGTGGCAGAACATAAAAACCCATGCCTAACACCATGCTTCCAGCAGAAATTAAAAGTACTTATCTACTTATCCCAACTTGAAGAAGGGAGTGGTGATGGTGGTGGAGAAGCCAGAAACTAAAGTTCTGGAGAACAGCAAATTTAGATGTCAAACTCAAGCAACTGGTATAAGTTACAACTCAAGGCCCCACAAGGAAAGTTACTTATTAAGAGCCCTAATACAGAAACTTGCCTGAGAAAGGCATTGAGGTGGTAAATACAGTAGATGCTCTACCAAGCATTCCGTGCCATTGAGATGAAACAAACAGGTAACAGATGACTGATCTCATTTGCACAGGCAACAAATGAGAGAAGCCCCTTAGATATCTGGAGCCCTGCAGATTTGCACTAGCGTGAGTGAAAGCTGAATTACAACCAGCTGTCTTTCCAATTCTATCACTGGAAAAGACCATAAACACTGCTTGCTTCTATGAAGGGCAAGCAAGAAACACAACAGATGCAATTCAAGAACCCTCCTCTTAGAGGCAGGCCATAGTTGAAACAAGCTGAAAACAGAAGAGATGCCTGAAGTCCTTTGATGTCCATGAATCACAGAAACACTCAACAAAAATTCCTGTAAACCAGATGTCAAATACTTACCAGATTGAGAAAGAAACTCCCAAAGCGAGACAGAATATACACAACAGAGGGAGAGAGAGCAGGTCCTTCTGCTCTGCAGATCCTTGTTCAACATCCCCATTTATGAAGGGGAAAGGGAGGGGAGAAAGAGAATAAGTTGTCAGAAGATTATACCACTCGTCATGATTGAGAGAGAATACGATGATGTTGCCATTTTGTGAGGGACTGTTCTTGCTCACTTTCATCAACCTATACAGCCAAAAAAAGTGCTCCCATCACACTCCTGGAATTACCAGGCACAATGCTGATTTGGAAACCTTTGAATGTGAAACACACACACACACACACACACACACACGTAGAACATTGTTTATGTAAACATCCCATACCTGAAACCATCTGTCTGGCTGAACACATTTTCTTTGGCTTAACAGTAGCGACATGGCATCTAGGAATTATAAAACATTCCCAAAAGTGCATATGTGCATACATATATTCCATATACATTGCCTCCTTGAAATTCACTAGGTTAAATCACACAAGTACCCACTGTAATAATATGGATTTTCTTGTTCCATCACTGCACAATTGCTTCCCATTTTCTACATGAAATCTACACATTTCAACACTGGCTGGGGATAAAGCTGGCAAACTAGTATTCATTACTCATTCACATGTCTAGATGGTGCTCTTCCCAATTCCTCTTAATGTGGTTTAAAGTGGTAACAATTAACGCATGTCTCAAAGAACAAGAGTCGCTTTGAAGTGTGTTGGGGTTTTTTTTGGTTGGCTTTTTAAAAAATATGTCTAAGAGAGCCTTAAGAACTGGTGGATCTTAAGAACCACAATGTACTGCTTTCTTTATTATGGAGAAAAACAGCCCTCCCCGCAAGCCAGAAAGAAATGCCAAAGTTTTTCAGGTTCATTATTTTTAAAGTATCTTTGCCAAAAATCTACTTGCAACAGACACACAACATCTGTTGCATGTGCAGAGATCTCCACTTTGCAAGTCTTTTTAAGGAGAAGCAGACTCCAGAAGTAATTCAAAACTAGTTCTCTTACCTGAATCCATTCTCCACAGTTTCTGTAGCTCGGACACTTGCTGTAGCCCTCAGTGTTTTACTGGACAGCCCAAGTACGGATGGCAAAAGTTTGTTTTTAAAATCTGCACAGCTCCATTCTTCCTCTTCATTCAAGGTAGGGAGATAGCCACAGTCAACTTTTAAGCTCCCCAGTCCATTGCTGTTAATGTAAGCAGGATTTTCTCCCCCACTCCTTACATATTCAAGGTATATATCAGAAGTTAAAAACATCTGGTAAGCATTTTCCTCCATCATGGTCTGAATCTCAGTCTGTGCCTGATCAAACATTATAGAATCTATCTGCTGCTTCTTGATACTATCCTTTATGTAGGTCTTAGTAGCAAGCTTAAGCTGCTTGGAGACAATGCTGTTGTTCTCAATGTACCTTTTGTATATAGCTTTGGCTACTCTTAAAGTTTTGGTATCCTTAAGGTCCATCTGCCTGAAGCCATTGCAGGCAAACCAGAAGTCTAATGTATCCACACATTTTTCCCTTTCCAGGAAGGTCCGAAAGAGATAGGCACCATCTTGGTCTCCCAGTAAGGAATGCAAGGATTTGGTCCATCGTGCTAGAGGGGAGTCTGGAGATGCACTGCCTTCTGGCTCCCCAAGACCATCCTCATTCCTCCTTGGGTTGGAAGAAACTGACATGGCCTTGAAGCTTTGGTTTCTCATGACAAACAAGTTGGCAGGCAGGTGGCATGGTGTCTCTCCTTCTTCCCCTGGTACAGGGGGGCGTGGGGCATCTTCTCTGAAGCTACTGCTGGGGTCTGGAAGGTGAGTCAGCAACACTGCACTGCTCATGGTTCCTGGAGTTCCTCCTGGCAGGGCTTTTTCTTTTTAAGTTCCTCAGTAATCTGTGTGCCTCTCTCTTTCCTTTCTCAAGTCAGCAGGGGATCCTCCAAGACTTCTCTCTTGGAAAAAAAAAAACAGGGGGGGGAGTATTGATCTAATCAAAACCAGATCCACCCAACATCAAAGACAAAAAGTAAACAGGCCTTTCAATTCT
Source organism: Hemicordylus capensis (assembly GCF_027244095.1). NCBI lineage: Eukaryota > Metazoa > Chordata > Lepidosauria > Squamata > Cordylidae > Hemicordylus > Hemicordylus capensis. Next base: position 411,106,486 of record NC_069658.1, read on the forward strand.
TCACATTAAAATAAAAGAGGCAACCGCAGCTATCTGCAGTGCTAATCAGAAATATCAGATACGCTTTTCAAAGAGAAAGACTGAACTCTATGCACACTTTTAACTTTGGTGTGGAGAGAGTAAGAAAAAGGGGAGAGGTTGGAAACAGGAAAAAAAACTGAACTCTTAATTATTGCATTGCCTATAAAATCAAAACATGCTAAAAGAAAACCCACACACAACCATGAACCTTCCTTTCCACTAATGATAACATCTGAGAAGTCCCAGTAACAATCTTGGATTTCTAATGTTGTTAAAACCATTTGCACCAAAAAAAAAAAAAAAATCCCTACAAGTTTTACCTCCCTCCCTCCCTCCGGTAGATAACTCAAGGCAAAGAACAAAACGTGCTTTCCTCAGCATCTGGTTTCCATTTCTCTCTCCCCCCAACCCTTCAACTCCTTAAACATTTAGATTATGATCACCAGAAACCCTTCTAAGCACAATGCTGGATGCTCCTCTGGAACTTCACATTGAGAAAGTGTTTAAAAGAAAATGGGAAGAGAAACAATCTTGACCACAGTGTTTTATTTTAAAACTAGGTCTGACTCATTTCTGATCAGTTGCCTACAGCCTTCAAAGAAATCCCATGGACTTGGTTAAGTTATATTGTTCACATGTTAAAGACATCCACATTCTAAACACTTCCAACTATTGGAAGCAAAGTACTGTATTCCCCCCCACCCCACCGCTTCCCTTGGATCAGTCATACTATTTTTTTGCTTAATATATCCAGGTTCCATCATTAAAGGTTAAATAATTAACTAGATTTTGACAGCAAGTTTTGTGCATCTTCCAAATATACTGCCCAAGGATGCACAGCAGATGATGGATTTTCAAATGTTCTCTATTCTACACACTATTAAAGCTCCGCAGTCATTTAACAAAGCTGGTTTACCAAACATGTAGAGTTCAAAGCTAACATCATTAGACATTAGCTCTCAGTTCCTGGCTTCTTCTATCTTGCACATCATCCCAAACAAAAATTAGCACATGCATAAGAAAGTTCAACGTGTCAACTCCCCACATCCCCCATCAAAAAACAACATACATCAACTTCAGTCAAGAGTTGGAATTTTAAAGGGGGGTGGGAGATGGGGGGGGAGAAAAGAAAAGAAAGTCTTGGTCTTCTTTTGAAATATACCTGAACTGAAGACGACATTCCAAGCCTATTATGCCTTCAAGCTGTCCCCCACCTTACAACAAGAAACACCCCCATCAGGAAGAGAGGAAGGCAGATAATGGTGTTGGTTGTTGTTTTAAATCAAACTGATTTTTTTAAAAAAAAAAAATTACAGTCCATGAGGCACCATGCCTTCAAAGTATAATCCTTCAGAGGGGGCCAACAAGAAAAAAATAAAAGAAAAATCTCCAGAAATGGCGACTGACTGAAGGGGAGGTAAAGAAAAGGGGGGGGGGGCAGAAAAAGGTTTGCCGAGAGATCTCAGGATCAGAGAAGGAGAAGGAGAGGGGGCAGAGAAGTCTTAAGCCAGTTGCTTTCTCCTAGTAGTCCTATGTAACAACTGACCCCTAAGGAAGCATGCAGTGCCTCTTTGGAGTTCACAGGGGGTGCTGATAGAAGTGGGAGGGGTGTATGATAAGTTGGGGGTGGGGGGAGAGAGACATCGCATCCTCACTACATCCTACCTACAAACAAAAATACATCCTAGATCGCTACCTCCCTCCCACCCTCCCCTTGACAAATCACGTGTTAGGAAAAAGAAACCCTCCCCACTTTATTACCGGGATGTGTGGGTAGGGGGTAGTCTGTGGAAGAACTAACCCATCCACCAGATATCTCCTCCCGCCGCCACGCTCCGTTTTTGTTGTTATTATTAATACGAACCCCGGTCTATTTTCCTGCCAGCCTCTGCTTGTTCATAACTAACACATAAATAGCTTTCCTTAACAACTTCAAAGCTCAAGCCAAAAGCACATCAAAGCGACCCGAAAGAAAGCGGGGGGGGGGGGAGAGAAGAGAAGCAACATTGAATCACATTCATTCTTTTGCAACTTACCATTGATCTAGTAGTTTGGATGGTGTGGTTGTGTGTGTGTGTGTTTCGCCCCCTCCGCAAACGGGCGCTCCGTACTTCCTTAAAACAGCCCCCACTCCAATCCACCTCCCTTAGTTCTTTTCTACAGAAGGGAGAAAAGTAATCCGCAATGTTGCACCGATCTCCTCCCCACCACCCACCCCCGACCGCTATATTTTCATCTTCCACCTCCTCTCATGCTTCGCAAAAGCATCTGAGAGTTTAAAAGAAAAAGGGAGGGGGGAGAATAGAAGGGGGCTGGAAAGGACGTTGCACGAAAATGTGTATCAGTGGAGAGAGAGAGTTGAGTGTGATCCTCTCCTTCCTTCACTACCCCTCTCTTCTTTAACCAAAAAGGGGGGAAAATCAAAAGACCTGATCCCTCCCCCACTTCTCCTGACCCCCCACCCACCCCCCTTCTTTCAACTCAGGTCCTGTTTCAAGCAGTCATTCCATGCACCAAATGTCCTCCGGGCTATTCCAACAAACACTGAGCTGTGGGTTTAACTGTGCACATCAAAGTGAACAACCGAGAGAACGGTCCTGTAAGGGAGATAAGCGTCTTTTCTGCAACACCTTCCTCCTTTAAAAACAAAATAAAATTAAAAGGCCCCGTTTTTAGGATTGCAAACCTAGCCGAGGCGCCAGCATTACATACAGACATAAAGTATGGGTTGGAGGACTTAATTATCCCCCCACTCCCGCTTTAGAGATTTAAAAAAAAAAAAAAAAAACACTGAAGCTTTTAGATGATTTTTTTTTTTACCTCTTGAGTTGCTACTAAGTTGCCAGGACCTTATCAAAGGGAAACAATCTCTAGCCAACTCCCCCAGGCTTTGGAACGTCAGAAGTAAGTGATCCTGCCGCCCCAATCGTATTATCCCTGCAATTCTCTCAGTGCTGCAGGAACCTTAAAGGGACAGGCAACATTCCCTCCTCCCTGTTTTGCCAGCTACACTCCCTAACTTTAACCCTTTCACTGCTCAATCAACTCAGCCCTTTCTTTGCAAAACTATCCTCTCCCCCCGCCGCTCCTTTCCCCATGAGATAAAGATCAATTGCTGTTTGAACTCTCTTCCTTTTATTTTCCCATACAATGCAAAGCAACTGCTGTATTGCTCTTTTTGGAGAGGGGGAAAATGGTCAACTTTAGTAGTGCAAGACTGTGAAATCATTTTGTGGTAAAGCACTCCCCCACACACACCCCTTGCCTTTTCTTTAAAGTTTCATGTTAGAAGAAAATTGGCTTTTTCCTTTTCTTTCTTTTTATTCTGCATCTTTAACTAAACAATATCTGATTGTAATATAACTGGCACACCAACAAAACTCTATTCACTCCCCCCCCCATATGTTAAATATTAAACAGACACGGAATGCTTTAGAAAAGACTTTAGACAAAAGGTTCTAATTAGAGATTGGATCTGGTGTGCAGGTTTTAGGCCAATCCACCTCCCTTCCCCCACCATACTTAGTTCCTTTATGAAGTCTGGATCTGTTGTCTCTTAGTTTTTGTTTTTTAGTGGGCGGTCCCAGAATAAAGAAAACCAAACCCCCTGAACTTTATGGAAGTTCTAATGCTAGAATGCATCCAAACTCAATCTGCTTTTTTCTTAGTTTTAATTTACTTCTTTATGAGTTTTTGTGTGCATGCACACACATTTTCTTGTCTTCATCTATGTGCTTATTTCAGGGATTTAACTTTTAATTGCATTTACAAAACAAGCAAGACTAATAAGCATGCATAAAACTTGGCAACTGGTGTCTTTTTCTCAGTAGTAGAAAGATTGTCTCTAATCATATTATGATAATTAGTTTTTATCAACAAACAAACAAAAAGCCCAGGGACCCAGCCCATTGTGCTAGAAGCTGTACAAACACATGGGGATCCACAGGGTCTTCTTCTAAACTTCTACATTCAGAAGAATGTAGGTGACTTGAAGCTGGATACTATGAGAGAAGGAAGTCCCATTGAGGCCAAAGGCAATTACTCCCAAGTGCTCATGGACTGCTGCCTTGGGACAATAAAGCTGCAATCTTGGCCCTCTTCTTGGAAACAAGTGCGCTATAGTGACTATAGATAATGCTCTATGACTATTTACTGCCAATGATCCTCATTATGTAGCAGGTGCTTTCCCCAGCTTTTTTCCAGAACATCATTTGCAGAACATTCATTTCCATAGATTACCCTGATGAATTAGGAACCAGATTTTCAAAGGCAGAACCCTCCTCAGTGCTCAGGAGAAGCTTGGAAGAGGTGGAAGTGGAATGCGGAACCTTCATTTAAGTGACTTGCATTCCATATCCTATGCAAACTTATTCGGAAGTCAGTCTCATTGATTTCAGTAGGACTTAGGCAGCAATCCTAAACACATGTACTTAGTCCCATTGAGTTCCATAGAGATGTCCGTGCTGTCTGCAATGAGACAGGCTCAGGTACGCCTTGAAAAATTAAGCCACCATGGTTGCATCTGCAGCTACATGCCCCTTGAAACATGGAGCATTATGCTAGTCTATGATTGTAATAAAGACTGATTGGTCGAACATGGAGCACTGATCCCCCCCCCCATCAATAGACTAGCAAAATAGGAGGGAGGATGAATTGGAATTCAGCTGCTGCAGCCATGGGAAATCTCAGAAGCATCATAATTGCCCAGAGAGCATGCTTCTCTCCCTTCACTCTGATGCCAAAGGGGAAGGTGAGATGACCAGGAGGTATATTAGTTGGACAGTTCTGCACTTGTAAGGAGGATGCCTATCCATTCTTCAAGAGCGGGGAAATGAGCCACCCCTTTTAAGCCTAGAAAAAAACCAGCTGTGCTCTAGGTATCAAATGTTTGGGAAACAAGGATTTACTCCCAAGTAAATATGCACAGGAATTCTGTCCAGTATGAAGCATGTTTACTCAGAGGTAAGCCCCACTATATTCAGTGGGTTGTTGGTTCCTGTGTGCATAGGAATGCAGCTGTGAAGCCCAATCCTATATCATGTTTTGCAGGCCTAAACCCCTTGGTAACAATGGACATGGGCGCGCTTAACTGCATGGGATAGTAGCCTTGATAGGCCAGAGATGGGCACCTCATATAATAGAATACCATGCCTCTTAACTATGGTTGAGACAGCACTCCTGCAGAAAAAAGCAAGTACTACAACGTGATCAAAGCACTATTTGGCCCATCATGCTTTGCACATCTCAGTTTCAACTTCTTCTTTTTCTGAATACAATTTGCAAAGACTCTGTGCAACACTTCTAGACCAACTTTTATAAGCATGCATTTTTTAACTTCTGAATGCATTTTATCCCTACACACACAGCCTGCAACTTGTGTATGACGTGTAAGCCGACAAAACAGCAAGTATGCAGAATTTCCACCATTCAGAATACAGAGTGAGAATGGCTCACCACCCTCACCATTAACAAGCCACCTGGCCAGAAATGAACAGGTGACGAATAAGGATGTGCATGAACCGGCATACAGCCAGTTCAGCCGGGGGGGGGGGGTTAACTTTAAGCAGGAGGGAGGTTACTCTAACCCACCCACCCACCCCACTGGCATTGTGCCTAAAATTGCTGGTGCAGAGTGGCAGCACGTGCACCAGCCACTTCTGGTCTGACACTGACTGGGATGGCAAGAGGGTACACTGCTGCCTCATGCCAGCTATTTTTGGCCCAGCAGCAGCGGGGGGAATGTGGTAGGGGGGTTAGAGCACCCTCCCTCCTGCTTGAAGGTAACCCCCCCTGCTGCTGAACTGGCCGGACTGCCAGACCAGTTCAGAGTTCTGGAAAGGGGCCTCCGTACCATCTCATGCACATCCCTAGTGACTAAGCATTAAATTGTTTTAGTAAGAGACAGGGCCAGCATCCGGGGTCAGCATCACAGGGCAGCTGCTAAGGCCCCAGGGGCTCAGGAGGGCCCACTGGCAGTGGCAACACGGACTAGCTAGTTGTTGCTAAAGTGCAGCATTTCCTGGGAGGCTTGGGCCCTATTGGGGGCGGGGGCTGGGCTTCCTGCTCTGCACAATGCAGCACAGCAGCAATAACACCATTCCATCCCACTCCGGCTGAGAAGTCAGGTGGCACCAGGCAGGTGGTTCAGGACTGGCTCTAGGACTCTGCTTCCTCCAGGACTGGCATCAATCTCCAGATGACTGTTGAAAACAAATTCTGGAGGTGTTAATGGATTGTGAAAAATATTGGGGGTGGGGGTGGAATCTCCAGAAATCGCTTCCGTTAGAATTAGCCATTCTAGCTCACTTGCTTATGAAACTGGACACGTAGTGGTTGCAAGGAGTGGCCACTGCTGCCTCCAGTCACTCACTTGCCAGAATGGATTGGACCCACAAGAAACTGACCAGAGGGAGAGTGTAGGTGACAGCTGCTTCTGTCTCCACCCACCAGCTGTAGGTTGCAGGGGACCCTCGGCCACATGCCTTTGCGGGCCACCCAGGCCTCGGTGGGGCTTTGCCTGTACAGAGCAGGAGCAGCCCAGACTGCTTCGCTGTGGTTGCTGGTGGGTGCCATCTTTTTAAACAATGCAATGTGCCTATCAGGGTTCCTTTAAATAACAAAGCAATGCCTGTCACCCCACTTTTTCCATACATAGAAAGGAACTTACCTCTGACATCACAGAGGCTTCTGGGGGAAACTCCACTCACAGACAGAGGGCAGCATCAAACTGACTCTCAACTGAGAGAGTCCTGTTGCCACCATGGGCACTGGGCATTTGGGCCTCAGAGCTCAGCTCTGGCTTTTCGGTGGCCTTGGGTTCCAATCAGTAGCTGGCTGATCCTCGATACAGCCCAGCTGCATGTTCCTCTCTCTCTCAGTCTCTCCACAGGTGTCACATGAGGGAAACTGGGGCCAGTGGAATTGTCCAGAGACAGTGTGCAAACCACAGGAGGCAGTGGCTGCCCCTTAGCAGCTGCTGCCTTCTTTTGCTTGCCCCAACGTATGGGGGAGTTGGGCTCTGAGACACTGCAGAGAGCGGAGAGGGAGGGAGAGTGCCTCTGACTGATTGCTTGCTATCTTTCTGGGTGGAGGAGGAATGGGCTTGCTAGGCCCAGTCCACATCACTGTGAAATCAAGAGGGACAGTGTGCAAGCATTCAAGTGGGCAAAGGTGGCTGGTTGTCTGAGGAGCAGCTGCTTCATCCTCTCACTTTGCTCATCTGTGCTCTCCTGCTGTGTGGCACAGCAGTGGCAACTGGGTCCTGAGCTCCTTCCTCCCTGCTGCACTTCCCAGAGAGAAAGAGTGACTGTGGGTGAGCAGAGATGGTTCTCACTCCTGAGAGGAGCCACAGCTCCCCTCCATGCACTTTCTCCCTCTGGGCAGCCCTGCTGGGCCCAATCCTCCCTGCTGCCTAAGAGGAACCAGGTGCTGCCTCCTATGGCCTGCTGCTCCGCTTAGCTCCGGACGGTGTGCATCCAGAGCAGGGAGGACTGGGCGAGTGATGGTTCCTGGGAGGGAGGAAGGGAGGGGAGCCAATACTTCTGACTGTGCACCTGCTCTCACCTTCAGGGAGGCTCCTTCGGCTGGCTTGCCCTCCCTTTGTCTCTGGGCAGCACAGCAGGGACTCTAGCCCATCCCGACTGCTGCATCACAGGCAAGGTGAGAGATTCTGTGTCTGCCTGCTATCACACCTATGTGCTACCTCTAGGCACTGTGTGGTGGGCCCTGGGCCCAGCATGCCCACTCCACTCCACTGTGCCACTCAGAGAAAGGGGACAAGGGCAAGGGCAGAGGCTCACACATACTCTCTGGGTAGCCCCACGGGGCCAGCAAGCCTCCTAGAAAAGAAGTGCATGCCATTGTCCCTCCTTGGAAGGTCTTGTTCAGCCTTTCATTAGCTTGGGCCAAATCCTCACTCACAGTTAAAGGGAAGCAAGATGGAATAACTTTGCCTCAGACTCAGATATTGCTGTTGAGCCAAGGAAGGGTAAAATGGGTGGCACTCAGTGTTGAAATTGGGGGAGTGGGCAGCTCACCGCTCCGGACCATGTCAGGCGAACGAACCAGCTGCCTTAGTTTGGAGGAAATTGACATGGGGAGCGAAAGCTGGCTTAGTTTTCTTCCCGGGACGACGAGTAGATCTCTGTACTCTGAACGGTAAAAGGACCTCTACCTTCTCAAGCTGAGCAGCATTAACGTATTGGAGAGGTGCCCTTTCAGAAGAGTTCCTAATGCCCATCTCGGGGACGGGGATATTTTTTCAGGCGGAGAGATTTGGAATGGGCGGGAGGGGGAGGGGGAAGGGCGGGAATTTATAGAGGGCCGGGCAGTTAAACAAGGAGAGCGGGAATTTGGCGACCAAGCTGGGTCGTCTTTCAGCCCCGACTCTAAGCAGGTTTACTCATTTAACTCGTTTAAAAGGAGACTTGTTTGTTTCCAGCGAAGCCATTGTTTCGTCTTGCAAGCCACATATATTCCCGCCGCCCCGAAGCGGAATGCCTGGTGCACACACGCACGCTGCCTCCCAAGAGGCCGTGTGTCAAGCGCGAGCACCTTCCTCCTCCTCCACCACCCGTCGTAGCAGAGACAGCTCATAACACTTGGCACCTACTCCTTCCCTCTCTCTGCTCGCGCCCAAAGCCGGGTGTCAGTCAGGCACTTCCCATTGGCCCTTCAGCCAACTCTTAACTCCGCCTCTAAGCTCCTTCGATTGGACAGTTAGGGGGGGCGCACATGCCAGCGATTGATACATTAGCGGAGCTCGCGGAGGTGGCGCCGTCGCCTTTTATTAATGAATTCTTAGCTCTGCTCTCTAGCGCATCAGGTGGGCGGTCGGGCCCGATCCTGGCCAAATCGGGGCGGGGGTTTGATACTATTGCTTTGACATGAACCCCTATCTGCTTACGCAACTTTTAAAAGCTCAAACAGCGCTACGAGGCTCACTTGCAGCAAGAGGGACATCTCAGGAATGTGAGAAATCTTCGTTTTATTTACTTATCCCAGGGCTGAGTAGATGTAGTAGTTGTTGTTGTTGTTAATAATAATAATAATAATAATAATAGTAGTAGTAGTATTGCATCTGCCTATAGGTTGCTACATGTACAGCACATTACATTATAGCATTTTTAAAGAGAACTAAAGCATTGTTGGCTATTTTCATAAATCTTTTCAAACTACAATGCAAATCCTTAATTCCATTACTGGAATACAAACACATGTACTGGGCAAAATCCCTTCTGCTGTATGCTAATAGCAGCTGGGGGTGAGAATCAAGACATTATGGTGGGTGGGGGGTGACAAAAGTTAAACCCACCTTCTAGGGTGCTGCTGTTCCAAGCAAGTTCAGAACCTCGCCTCGCCTTGCCCCCACTGCTGTTAGTAAAAACAAATCCATCCATCATGATCTGTTTCCATCTGGGTTGGGTCTTTCTCTTAGCACACACCTGCAGCAGCATGAGTGCTGCTTCTCCATGGTGCAGTCCCACCTAACTGTAGTATTATGCATATGCTTGCTTATTGATACAGGCAGGGCCCGTCACATTGGGCTTTTCCACCACTTGTCATTGCCAGACAACAATTGGGGGTAAGGGACCCATGCAACTGGCCCCATACATATGCCTTGGATGGATTGCACTGCACACACACTGCAGCCACCTGAGCAGGGGTGGTTCAAAACATTTTGCTGCCCAAGGCATAGGACAATATGACCCCCCTCCCTATCTGTAAGTGGGTGTTCAGCATTCTGAGGCCAGCTGCCAAGGCAGCAGCACACAAGCACCATCAGACCATGCCACAATAGCTCAAGTCGCTGGGGGGTGGGGGAGAAGAAACTGGTCATTGGGTTGATGTTGGAGTCACCCAGGCTTTTGGTGCTGGGTGATTTTCATTGTCTACTTTGGGACTGGCAGTGGCTTGTCTGTTGCTGCTCAGGAATTTATAGTGGCCATGACAACTATGGGCCTATCCCAATTAATCCTAGAACCTATGCATGTTGCTGGTCACACACTGGACTTGGTCTTTTGCTTGGATCAGGGGGGGTGTTCCATAGGTGGGGTCTCCTGTATAAATCATTCAATTCTTTATTACCGTCATCGACCAGTAGAGCACAACAAACAGTAAGCAAAACAAAAAGATTGGATTACAAGCCATTACACTGAAACAATAACTAAGACAATTTAACAATTTAGATTCATCAAGTGTTGATGAATTTTACAAGCTACAAAACAAAGTTTTGCCATGTTTAAAGAAATTAAATCATTCTAGTTGGATAGTAAATAATGAAGATGAAATAGATCTGTATCGCCTGGAAAAATTACTATAAAAGGGGAGAAAAAATGAGTTCGGATATCCTTATAAAAGAGGCAGTATAGGAGGACATGAGCAGTTGATTCAATAGCACTTGAAGCATAAGGGCATAGCTGAGCTACGTACAGAATTTTCTTATACTTTCCTTTTAATACAGGGCATTAAATAAGGACATTAAAATGAGCAAGGGTCAAAGCTCTTCTAAATTTGACACCGTTTTGACACCGTTATCCAGTTCAAATAGATTGCTGGTCTTACAATAGGAAATTGGTTGCTCAGGAATACATCTCTTTTAAGGCAAGCCTAATCTGATTGACCTTCCATATCCATCCCCCATTGTTTAAGTGCTCTCTGCCAGCTCAAAACCCATCTTTATAAGAACTTCCTGTGAGAAACCATAATAATATAATTTCTGTCGAAGAGATATTTTCCACTTCAAATCAAAGTTATCAGCTAACATTAGATGAACCAACCCTACAGGAAAGAAGGACAACCTTAGCTAATAAGCAAAAATGAATAACCATAGTTCCGGATCCACCTTAATAACACCAACTTATTGGCGAAGAACCACATTAGGTACACAACATGCAACTTGAAAGATATCTCTCTCTCTCTCTCTTTGTACAGCCTCCAATGGGGCAAAATTATAATAAGGCCCAAATCCATACAAGAGCTGTGCACAAGATTTTGCTAAGAACAGATTTACTGCCACTGGAGTAAATAAAGCTCTTGTAGTAAGCATCTCCTGTAGTTTCCCCTGTGTCATGGATGGACCACTACCTGGTTGGTCTCACAGTCACGTCTGACCCCTGAAGGGGTCCTGGGCCTATTAGAATGGTCCACCTGAGAAGACTGTTGGATCCAAAAGGATTCCAAAGGGCCTTGGAGGGTTTTTGAGTTGGTTCTGCCAGTGATTTTGTTGATGCCCTGGTGGATACCTGGAGCAGGGAAATTAACAGGGCAGTAGACACCATTGCCCCTAAGCATCCTCTCTGACCCACTTCAAAATCAGCTCCATGGTATACGGAAGAGCTATGGGAGCTGAAGTGGCAAGGTTCAGCTGGGGTGCAAATGGAGGACTCATCTTGAATTAGATAAGACACGACATAGAGCCCATTTTAAGGCCTATGATGTGGCAATACGTGCAGCAAGGAAGTGATTTTATTCTGCATGTATTGTATCTGCAACTTCTCACCCAGCAGAGCTGTTCCAGATTGTTAGGGGTTTAATTCAAGCCCTTTCTGTTTCAAATCTGTTTCCAGAAACAGGTTTCACTGTGACACATTCAGTGAATTCTTTGCAGAAAAAAAATCTCACATTTGGGCTGATCTGGACTCCAATATTTCTGCAGGGCCAGTTACGGAGGAGTCCAGCAATCCCTCTTGCAATATTAGATTGGATCAGTTTCAGTTTGTGCCTCCTGAGGATGGGGCAAGCTGCTCGGAGTGGTACGGCTTACACCTGTTATTTGGCTGATTTTATTTTGCAGAGAGGTTGTTGGTGATATCTTGATACTTGATATCATTCATACCTCACTAAGGGAGGGCAGGGTGCCATCTTGTTTGAAGAAGACAGTGGTTAGACCCCTTCTTAAAAAGCCCACTCTGGATTCCCTGGTAATGGATAATTATAGGCCAGTCTCCAACATCCCATGGTTGGGTAAGATAATTGATGGGGTAGCAGATGACCAAATCCAAGCAGTCTTGGATAAACTGACTATCTAGAACCATTTCAAACTGGCTTTAGGGCGGGCTATAGGGTTGAAACAGCCTTGGTCAGCCTGACAGATAAGCTTCGCCAGGGAAGTGACAGAACAAGTGTGACTCTGCTGGTTCTTTTGAATCTCTCATTAACTTTCAATACCATCAACCATGGTATCTTTCTGGATCGCATGAGGGATTTGGGGATAGAAGGCACTGTTTTATAGTGGTTCTGCTCCTATGTCTCAGGTAGATTTCAGATGACGATGCTTGGTGACAGTTGCTTTTCAAAATGGGTACTACTGTATGGAGTACCTCAGGGCTCCATTCTGTCACCAACGCTTTTTAACATCTACATGAAACCACTGGGTGAAGTCAACATGGGATTTGGTGCTGGGTGTTATCAATATGCTGACGACACCCAAATCTGTTTCTCCTTGTCCTCAATATCAGGAAATGGCATTAGCCCATTACATGCCTGCCTGCAGGTAGTAATGGGCTGGATGAGGGATAATAAGCTGAGGCTGAATCCAAGCAAGGCAGAGGTATTCATTGTTGGGGGTCATAATCTGCAAGATGGGATAGAACTTGCTGTTCTGGACAAGGTTACACTCCCCCAGAAAGAACAGGTTAGTAGCTTGGGCATGCTTGTGGACCTGGGTCTCACCCTGCCTGGTGCCTCAGGTTGAGGCTGTGGCCAGGAGCGCTGTTTAGCAGCTGTGTGTTGATTTGACAACTCTGCCCATTCCTTGAGATGAAGGTCCTGAAATTAGTGGTATACTAGCTAGTAACCTCCAGGTTGGACTACTGCAATGTGCTCTATGTAGGGCTGCCTTTATATGTAGTTCAGAAACTTCAATTAGTCCAAAATGCGGCAGCCAGATTGGTCTCTCGGGTATCCCGGAGAGACCACATTATGGCTGTTCTTAAACAGTTACACTGGCTGCTGATATGTTTCTGGGCAAAGTACAAAGTGCTGGTTATTACCTTTAAAGCTCTGAATGGCTTAGGTCCAGGTCCACTGAGAGAAAGCCCTTCTCTACAAGATCCCCTCCGCTCATTCAGATCATCAGGAGGGGTCTGTCTTCGGGTGCCAGCAGTTCACCTGGTGGCGACCTACGATAGGCCCTTCTCAGTTGTCAGCCCTAGGTTGTGGAACACGCTCCCTATAGATGTTGTCTTCCTTGGAAGCCTTCAGGAGAGCTTTATAGACCCATCTTTGTAACCTGGCTTTTAATGATATCTAGTTTTAATTTTAATCTGGTTCAAATTTTTTTTAATATTTATTTATTTATTACATTATTTATTGCAAAAATGGCAAGCATAATTGGAGGACCATCTGCCTTGGCATGCCCTACTGTAATTGTTTTATTATGTTTTATTATGTGCTTTTGATTTTAATGTAAACCTTTAAAGAAAGGAAGGTATATGAATGAATGAATGAATGAATGAATGAATGAAATAAGAAGAGGGGCACCCAGACGGAGCAAGGACGGGAGCAACAGTGGACTGTGGGGTGGTGCCTCTGATGGAAGCGAACTCCTCCCTTGCTGCCCCCTGTGCCCCGCCTTGCACCTGCGGTGACTGCTTCACCTTGCCTTATGGAAGGACTGGTCCTGCACATAAGATCATAATATGTGACAACAGTGCCCAAGCTGTTCTAAGTACCTATGAAGAGAAGGCTCATTTCATACTTACATCAGTAAAGAATCTTCTCCAGACAACACTATACTAGAGCACGCTAAGGGAGATGGTCCTCCAATTATGGCTGCCATTTTTTTTAACAGTTATACTAAAACTATTTTTAATAGTAATTGTATACAAACCTACAGCACTCTATATAGTGATGTGCCTTTTTGAAACCCTTATGGAATAAGTTCAACAGTAGCAATGTTTTAAAGGGAGGAGCTGTTGCTTCGGGCTACAGCACACATGCTTTGCAGGCAGAAATGCTCCCCAGTTCAGTCCCTGGCAGCATCTCCAGGTAGGGTTGGGGAAGGCCCCTGGCCCTGTCTGGAATCCTGGAAAGCTGCTTCCAGTGAGTGCAGAAAATACTGAAACAGATGGACCAATAATCTGACACAGTATAAAGCAGTTCTGCATGCTCAAATTGCTTTCAAGCAAGTAGTACCTGTTGTGGGATGTGTGTGTGAGGATGACAGGGACAAAAAACACAAATGCTCACTCATGTTGTCTTAGAGAGGGCTGGCAACCCCATAAGGCAGTTCACGCAATAACAAATAGGGTAGGAGAAGCATCCTACCCAAGTTCAGGAGCTCTGTGCACTCCCATTTTCTGTTCATGTGTGACTGAAAAATAAGGCAGGAGGCACCAGCAGTGATCATCTGCTAAGCAGCCACTGAGTAGGAGGGCTGTGTTCTACTGAGCAGTTGTACCCAGCTTCTGAATGAGGTGGGAGGAAAAGGCTTCCTACCCAACTGCCCGCTTAGATTATTTATTTAACATATTTCTGTACTGCCCAAAACTTGCATCTCTGGACGGTTTACAATTAAAATCATATAAACAAACATTAAAATCATTTCAAACCCCACATTAAAAGTATTAAAACGATAAATCTAACTAAAAGCCTGGGTGAACAAATATGTCTTCAGTGCCTTTTTAAAGGTTGCCAGAGATGGGGAAGATCTTATCTCAACAATTCCAAAGTCCAGGGGCAGCAATGGAGAAGGCCCGTCCCCAAGTAGCCACCAGACAAGACGGTGACAACCATAGACGTACCTCTCCAGAAGATCTCAACAGGTGATGGGGCTCATGGTGAAGAAGACGTTCTCTTAAAAACCCAGAGCCTAAACTGTTTGGGGCTGTATAGATAATTACTAGCGCCTTTTATTTTGCCCAGAAACAGGGGTTCTCAAACTTGGGTCCCCAGATGTTGTTAGACTAGCCCATCACTCCCAGCCACAGTGGCAGCAGGCATTGTAGTCTAACAAGCTCTGCAGACCCAAGTTTGAGCATTATGATGTCTATACTGAGGGCACGAGGGGCTGAGGCTCCAAGGCAGTGGCCACCTAGTCAGTTCATGGCAAAGGTAAGATTTGAACCGGGGACTGCCTGATTCAAAGATCAGTCTCTTAGCCACTATGCTACACCAGCTCCTGTGCATCATTCCTTTGTGAAATCCATCTGGAAAGGGCATGCAGAAAGGCATTCTTGGTGGCTGCTCCATCCACACTGCTGTGAGACACCCTCCCCTTGGAAGCTAAGCAAAGCACAAGACAAGACCCTCTCTCAGGACAGCTTCACAAATGTTTTGACAACTAAGATTCATTGACATCTTCTGGGGTGGTGTTTTTCAGCCTGCTTGGACAGCCCCACTGATGTATGTGGCACTTCAAAGCATAAGTCAAAAGAGCAGGCTCCTTCTCCAGCTAAACTGCAGGGACAGTTTAGAAGGCCAAAAGCAGCAAGGGATTAATAAGGACAAATGCTGTTATGCCAGCATTCACCATGCTATGGATCTGGGGACGAAAGAGATGATGGGTTGAAATGGAAGAAGTAATGCAGAAGAGGCTTGGGACCAGTTTCTGATGATTCTGCATAACCCACTCCTGACTTTGCCAGTTTTGAGCAATGTGAACTCTTACCAACAAAGCTGTACAATAATTTGTAACGCTTGGGGCACATGCATTGCTAAAAGCTAGGCTGATGAACCATACAGGGAACTGCAGGAACAAGTAGCCCTTTCATGGTTTGCTTCATGCTTGAAAGTTAGAAGAGTTTCCTAAATTTCATCATCTTTGTGGAGGCATGTAGAAGCCCTTGTTTTTAGGCCCATAGGGAAGCTGCTACACACACGTAGCTACTACAAGCATCAAGAAACCTGGATGCCTTTGAATTTTCATCTGATTCCCCAGTCTACTCTTGGAAATGAATTCCCAGATGGAGCAGATGGCAGAATTAACAATTTATATTTTACTTCTTTGTCTGCCACCTTTTTGCTTCCGTCTGCATTAAAGCAGCAAAAAGTGGCACAAAGCAAAAAAGAAAGCCTGTGATAACTGACCCAAGTAAGGCTCCTTCACACATACATGCCACCAATCTTCACTGGCTGATAGTCAGACTAAATTACTTATGATCAGTTCCACAGAAATAAATGGGACAAGTTAGTAATGACTACCTTGCCCTATTAATATCAATGGGACTACTCATGATTAACTTAGACTAGATGTCATACGCTATTATTTCTGTTACATGCATTGTACATGCATCTAATGGAAGAGATTTGATTGATCATCCAAAGTAATAGTTACTGGCTTATATTTAAACTAAGAATTGCGAGCATGGGGCGGGGAGAGATTGTTGGCAATTCCCCTTTCTTCGGCAGCTTCCTGTGCCTTTCAAAAATATGGCCCTGTGGGTTGTGCTACGCTTTGCATTCCAAAAAACTGATTTAATGCAAAGCGTAATCAAAGAAGGAAATCATTCCAAAAAGAACTTCTCCAAAAGCAAATGTAGACAAAATGTGCAAGAAAAAGTAGACAACTTTTGGGTGACAATAGACATAATGGTAGATTATGTCACATTGAGTCATTGAGCGCTTATGGCACATTGCTCAGCTTTGGGGTGAGCCTGAATTGCTTCCAGGTTTGGAACAAAACCACAGATGTGTACTGTATACTAGTGAATCAAACACTGGTTTAGCTATCAGTGTCCCTGTTTTTATTTGAAAAAGCACCATATAAATATAAATGCACTGAACTGTTCTTTTATTCCCTTATTTTAAAAAAGGAAATGTTCCAGGAACTGGGGTGGTGGTTTCTTGGTGACATCATGGAGGTTTTGTCTCAGACTAACAAATTTATTTATTTATTTATCTGACGAGAAATAAATCTGTTTGGATTAAACCCAGTGAAGACACTGTGTTCCATCTGTCTTTTAAGGTTATTCAAGTGAAATTTCCCAGTCTAATTTCAGTACCGTATTACCATAGAAGATCAAGACAATCTTATTAAAATATCTCCAGTGTTTGAGATATGCACACTCATGTACGCCTCCATTTCATTTCAGCTGGGGCTTGTGCAAGCAATGTTCCCTCGTTCTCAGTTATGAAAAGTTCCGCATTGGAGGCACATACACCTTTCATGCAGCTCTGATTTGAGATACCATCTGGGTATTCACATTTGGCTGTACTCAGGCTCAGTGGCAAACCAACAAGGCAACAGTACTACCAGTTTAAAAGAAAATCTGATGATCTTACCATGAATAAATGAATGACCTCATTGAAACATTATGGAGTGCTTTATCACCTCTTTACCACAAAGTAAACATGATGCCTGGAAGTACCTCCCAGAAGCATAAATTCCATTTGCTCTAACAGAAGTCAAGATTTCACCCAGAACAAAAAACCTGCTATTCAGGCACTGCTACTGACATCATAGACAGTGTCACATGCAAAGCAAGTTGTAGCGTTCTCACCAGTGGTCATGTTGATAACAAGATCAAAGGCTTGCAACTACTTCAGCTGAAGTGATGGAACAGGTTTGATCAAAATGAAAGGAAGGCCCTGTATATAGAACACATGAGAGGCTTGGAGCCCACATGTGAGTTCATGCCTTTGAAGTCATTCTTTTTTTAATTGTAAATTACTTCATAGGTGCATTAAGCTGCTCTCAGCAGTGTACATATGTATATGTGGTGGATTTTATAAGAAGTTAGAAAGTATTTGACAAGCCTTTTTCCCCAGCTCAAAAGGAAACTAATTTTGCTGCTCCCAAGCCGGTCAATGTGGCTCCTCATCAGATCAAGACAGCAAAGTGTGTGTGTGTGGGGGAGATTAATGTTTCTTTTTATTGTGCACGTGTGGTCTGTTCAGTCTCCCACCATTTCTCCCCCCCCCCACGAGTGCCAATTGGTTGTCTGGACTCCATATGATTATAAAGCAAGTTATATCTCTAGCCTGCTCACTGGTTTCACATACTTGTAGACTATGGCTAAAAACCACAGAAGCATTGGCTTCTAGACCAGATATGTGGGTTGCCAGCTGGACCCTGCACCTCTATCTTGAATATCTTTACCCTACTCCTCAACCCCAGAAGGGATTCTTGAAGTGGTTAACAATAATTTTAAAAAACCATGATAAAATGATTAATGGAAGTCAAAATCATATTTAAAACATAAACATATTTAAATCATATTTAAGATCAGAACAGATCCTAAGAACGAAATCAAACCAGAGCCTTATCAGGATTAAACACACCAATCAAAACAGAAAGCCCTGGGCAAATAAAGGAATTTTCACCTGATGCCAACAAAACATCAAAGTCAGCATCATGCAAGCCTCGTTGAGGTGGGCCTTCCACTCGAGGTGCCACAACCGCCTGTCAATTCAGAAAGCAAGGGAACTGGAAAACGGGCCACAGAGGAGATCCCAACATCCAGGCAGATCCATGGGGGAGCAAGTGATTTTTAAGGTACACAGGTCCCAAGTGGTTTAGGGCTTGATCAATAGCTTGATCTGCAGAAATTAACTGATGATAATGCTTATCTACATGCCCTGAAAAGGTTTGCCTGCTGTTTTTTGCAGGTGATGTATGCACAGAAGCAGACCAGACTATTTTTTTCTGGTCAGTTGGCAATCCTACCAGATGCACCTGCCAAATGCACAAATCCCTTTGTTCCAGCTGTAGGAAGAGTATCAACATAGGCTGATTGTCCTGTGTAGATATCCTTCCTATAGTTATAATAAGGAGCAAATAAGGTAACCACAACAAATGTTCTCAAAATACATTACTTATATGCAGTCTCAGCCTGTGCATGTTGATTTGGAGTTAAGTCTCACTAAAATTCAATGGCAATTCTCAAGTATAAGCATGTGTGAATTGCAGCTTTAACACTATGCCACCATAGGCCTTTGGACCTTGCAATGAATCTTGATTGCACAGAAATAGCTTTGGCCTGCTAGCACCCCACACTAACATCAGAAATGGTGCTGCTGCTTTCCCCTCCCTGCTACATGCTGGTATTAAGGGATCGCAGCAATGAATTCACACACTCCACTGTGCATGAGAGAGTAATTTTTTTTTCATGGGCACAGACTAGTTAGGTTACAACCACAAACAAGTAAGCCTGTTGGTAAGGTTGCTACCTTTGGCTCCTGAGCATCAAGATTCTAAACAAACAATGGGCATGATTCATATTCTATGCCACCTACCTATTACCTAGATAGAGGGTGAAGGTGCAGAGCATGGGAAACCAGGTGTGAAGATGAATCAAGGAGGCTGGGAAGGAAATAGATTGGCCAATGCAGGAATTTCGTGCATCCTGAGGTCAGGCGTGCTGAGTTGTTGAACAAGAGCTGTGTGAGCACGAGGTCCGGAGGCAGTGACAGTGGCATGGAATGGAGGCAGGAAGGAGGGGATTTCCTGGGCTGGAAATCCTTTTCCTTTCCAGGCTTCTCCTTTCACATCCAGATGCACTTTTGCTTTCTGTCTTCCACACACATGAGCTCTGTTTCTTTCCTTTCTGTGTGCAGTGGGGAGATCTGGATTGTGTCTACTTTTTACTTTATGCTGGTCAGAGAGCAAAATACAATGATGATGATGATGGTGTCTACAATTTTTAATATCCACTGTTTTTAAAAATAAGCAGGTGCCAATGTTCACAATGTCAGCCACTATATCAACATTTAATTTGAACTTAAATCATATTTTGTTTGATGAAGCTTTATGAACATTGGATTTTTGGCTTATTTAATCAAAGTCATCACAAGACATGTCACAATTTCATTTAAAAGGAAGGACATTATTGTCTTTACTGTATCAACATGAAGACAGTTCTACCCCTGTGTGCAAACATTGCCTACCATGGGAAATATAAGCTCCATATGAGTATTGCTAATAGGTATTGGCATTACATATTGCAGAATCTTGTAAAGATGTGCACATTTTTCAAATAGTAGCTCTTTCCACCTACCTTCACCTGAATTTTCAGCTATGACTTTCAATGACGTCATTTTTCTTTCTTTTTTTAACAGAAGTATACTCTGAGTACAAGTGCTCCTGCAAGGTGTTTGTTCCACTTTCATCACTGCCAAGAGGTGACTTGTACTGTGAGAGATCAACACTTCAGAGTTACATTCTGAAGTACAGGCAGTCTTGCAGTGCAGATCAGCTGTGGGGAGGGGGATTCCAGTGTCTTTTCAGGGGCAAAAGTTGAGGTGGGAAAGGGAACCTGCCTCCTCCCCCCATTTGCCATAAAGCAGAGCATTTCTTGTGTTTTTAACCTGTGGCTAGCCCTGGAGAAGAGATTGCAGGGCTGGAAAAGGAAACAGATTGTAATTAGCTCACCAAACTTCTGATCCTTGGGAGGCCATGATGCCTTAATGAGGTGAGAATTATGACACCTTGAATTCTTCTCCAGCTCAGATAAAAAACCCGAACCAGAGAAGATGTTCCACCTACCCACTTCTGATCTCACAAATCCACTCCCCTTTCACTTTAAACTGCACTTTTCAGTGGCAATGGTCTAGCCACAAGGAGAAGGAAGGAGGACTGACCCTCCCTTCCTCCCCTCTCTAGTTGTCACATGGTGCTGATACACTCCATTGGCCCCAGAGACCCTTGGGAAATGTTAGTTTCCCCAAGGGCTATTGCAATGTCAACTCCTGAATTTGGATTAACTTAGAAAATAAGCTATCTTTGATGTTTTCAAAGAAGGAGCTTGGCTTCAGGGGTGTAGCTAGGGGAGAGGGGGCCCATGTTCATCCCTCTCTCTGGCGGCCCCCCAGTGTGAGGGAGATAATGAAGAAAATAGGGAGGGGTGGAGCTGGAGGGCCCTCAGGAGCTGGCGGCCCGTGTTTTTTGAACCCTTTCGCTCAATTATAGCTACGCCCCGCTTGGTTTATTTTCCAAGACAATCTAACACAATCCTGGAAGTGAGGGAAGCAACAGCAGAAGAGAGGGCATGCACATACCTCTTGCCTGTGAGCTCCCCAGAGGCACCTGGTGGGTCACTGTGTGAAACAGGATGCTGGACTAGATGAGCTGGACCTTGTGCCTGATCCAGCAGGCCCCCTCAGAAGTCCAGAGAGGTCCAAGCCACTTCCAGCTTTTGAGGCCTCTAGCCATATAAAAATGTCAACACATTTCAAATGTGTGTGTCAGGCCCTCAGTATAGTCATCTGCCTTCTACTGCCAAAAGAGGTTGAAGGGGCCTCAAAGTTTTCAGCCAGGGGGGTGGGGAGCGGCTTTAAGGCTTACAGGCAGGGCTTGTTTCATTCACCAGTCCTGCCCTAGTGTTGCTACTCCCAAGGCTCAGTCCCAGGGCTCATTCCACACTGAGCCCTGCTCCTGGACTGGCCCATCATCACTGGCCAGTCCTCTCTTACATAGCTCCTAACAGCAGGTGCATGTCTCACAAAATTGAGATCTCGCGAGCCACTCCCAATACTGTGAAGCTATCCTGCCTGTTGACAGCGAGGCAACATCTCCCTGCTGGAGCCAGCATGAATGTCTCCAGGTGGGCGTATTAATGTCTAGTTCTTTCCCCACCTGATAGGGTCCTCCCTGCAAGACCCAGGTGAGAGAAGCCCAACATAAAGCTTGCCATGGTGATCAACCCGTGGCGATCAGCTCTACCTCAGGGATTCCCCTACAGTGTGAATCACAAAACTCACTGTACAAGATTGTCCTCACAAATTTTCACTTTGAATCTGGGCCTATAGACTACAAAAGCCCATGATGATGGCCAAACTACCAACCTATTCAACCAACCAGCCAGTGACCTTTTTAAACTAACATAAGAAGAGTACAATGAGGAATTCTCACACATATATAATTCCTTAGTCAACTAGATGTAAAACTGTACAGTCACTAAAATGTAACTATTTTCTACCTTTCAACGTGCATTTGATCCAGCACCAATCACTGGTAGTTCTTTATTTATATAATTAGCTGATCTGAGAGGACACATTAATCACGGTTTAATCTTGTACCTTCAGAACGAATGTATTTTAAATTAATATTTATGAATATTTTAAACTTTTTCATATGATTGAAAAATGTCACATCTGTTAAGGCCATTCACAAGACCGCTTTAATGAGTGGGGGGAGGGATAGGGATCTGCATGAATTGGTTCGGAGGCCCTTTATGGGTCTCCCAACTGGTCCGAAGAACCAGCAGTTTCACCGGTTCAAAGGTGGTGGGGGTCTCCCTTTAAGAGCAGGAGAGGATGCACTTACCCCTCCTGCCACTTTTCCTCTGCCGGCGTCCATGTTTATTTATGCCCATTGGGGCGGCAGCATACTTCCCTTGTCTTCCGGATATGACCGGAAGGCACGGGCGTGCACAGGCACATCAGCGACTTCTGGTCATATCCAGAAGATGAGACCAACAGGGTGGCAGGGAGGTATGCTGCCGCCCTGATGGAAATTAACAAACATGGACGCCAGCGAGAGGGGTAAGTGCACCCTCCCCTACTCTTAAAGGGAGACCCCTGCCACCTTCGAACCACCCCGCCAAGGTTCCGTGCACATCCCTAATAGGGAAAACGCAGGTTCCTACCTACCTTCTCCCTGCAGGATTGTTGTAGCTCCAGGCACTACCTGGCACCACCACTTGCACACTCATACGACTGGCACTGCAGCTGATCCAGAGGCCAGGGGAAGGATGCCCAACCTCCAGATATCCCACAATGCACCATGCGAGCAGAATGATTCGTTGTGGAAATTCCTGAGGCCGGTTCACTCCTTCCCCCAACCTCTATAGTCATAATGGCTACCTGCAGCTCAGGCAACCACATGACTGGGTGGTGGGGTAGGAGGGTATGCATGTGCCCTCCTACCTCACTTTTAGCTTGGGTAAAAATCCCAGGCTACCCGGTTGAGGAGTGCTGGGATGGGACCAATCCAGGTGGTTCTCACAACCAGCCCTACCTGGTGCTGCCCTACCCAGGTAGGACTGGTTGTGAGAACAACTTTAAATTTGCAGCTCTATACTGAGTATGTCACATTTTTGCCTGATAGGGATGCACATAAAAACAAGTTGAAAACTTATCAAATGCCAAAAAGAAGCAGCAGCAAGTATCTGCATTTAGGCCCCCACCAAATAGCCCCCCTAAGTTAAGGGTACCAAGCAGATATTGGCAGCAAGAAGTGGAGGGCCAGAGACAGGTGGAGCAGCAGAGAACAGGCCAGAAACAGAAGACATGTGCAGGGTTGGGCTGGCATTCAGCACCAAGGCAGTCATTCAGGTAGGGATGAGGTAGATCTGCTTCACTATTCTGATGAATTGCTGCGATTGCCAGGTGGGCCTAGAGGCAAGCGTTTTATAACACCAAGGGTTAGTATACCACAGCAAAGATAGGGTTAGCTGACAATAGGGGTGTGCATGAACCATAAATTGTGGTTCAGCTTGAATTAGAATCAAATTCAAGCCAAACTGTGTGCTGCCGAACCAATTTGGTCAAACCAACCGGCTGGTCCAGTCTGTTTGATCGAACTGGTTCAACAGTTCGGGCGGCTAATACTTATACAGGAAATCCAGTGATGACTCCCCTTTACCAGGTACAGGAGTGGGGGAACCTGTCAATGGTAAGCGACGGCCAGGTGGGGGCAGTGAGAAAGGTAGAAAGCTATGTACCTGGCCAATACAGCTGTCGGTGCCACTGCTGCTCACACTCCCTGACAGGCCCCCAAGCACATACTCTGCCTTATTTAGGAAGCCACCTGTGCAGCCGTGGAGTGGTTCCAGCCTCTCTGTGTATGTACGGAGGCCATTTGCATGGCATCCGCACCAGAACCACTCTGCCACCATGCGGAGGTTGAGTGTGCACTTGGGGCTGCACCAGGGAGGGCGATCAGCAGCACTGGGAGCTGTGCCGGCCAGGTAACAAGCTTTCTACCTCTATGCCCCCCCCTGCTCCCGGGCACCCCATTAGTTGTCAAACCAGTTCACCTGAACTGGGCCCGGTTCATTTCAATTGTGAACCAAACCATCCCCAGTTTAGTCTACGACCAAACTTTTGAACCAGCCTGGTTTGAGGTGAACCAATTCATCAATGAACTGTTCATGCAAACCCCTAGCTGACAATGATCAGCCTAGCATTCCATCCCCAAGGACACCTTTTTCCCCAACTGGTTTTTATCGCTCTAACGTGTCCATGGTCCAGGATGTGGCTGTTGAGGCAAGGCACCAGAGACCAACTTCTGGAAGACTGGTTCAAGATATCACCCCTGCCGGGCACCTCAGTAGGATACCCCTCGTAGATCTACTGTCTTCATGATTTCTTGTGGGATTAGCAGAGTCATGACTGCTAGATCCGTTGTGCTAGAATGCTTGCAACCCAATTTCATAAGCAAGAGCTTTGTGTGTGCAAAGGCTCTTGGGCTGAGAGAAATGAGTGTTAGTGCAGAACAGCAGTTAATAATGAGTGAACCAGGAAGCTTCATCTCCGTCATGAATTCACTGGTGGATTTAGGTAAATCACCATCCTCTCAACTTCTACCCTTCATCTAGCTCTCATCGCCAGAAATTGTATGGGGAGGGGACTGAGTAGGGGTGGGGGGAGAATCACCGCAGGACAGCCAGTATGTATACAGGTAGCCTCATATGTAATATAATATTATTAAATATTAATAACCAGGGGCATAGCTAGGGGAGAGGGGGCCTGTGTTCACTCCTCTCCCCGGCAACACCTCGTAGTGAGGGAGATCATGGAGAAAATAGGGAGGGGTGGAGCTGGAGGCCCCTCAGGAACTAGGGGGCCTGGCTTCTCTGAACCCATTCGCGCAATTATAGCCACACCCCTGTTGAATAACATTTAACACGGTATAGAATGCAAACACAAGAGCTTTTCCTTATATCTTTACAAGTAAAAGGACTTGCTTCTTTGTTGTTGTTTTGCAAACCTGAAAATTTCAAGAGGGGGCAGGAATATGCTTGAGGATGCTGGGCCCCCCTGATGACTCCTCTGCAGCTTGGGCCTGGCCTCCATCTGCAGTTTGGGGGACACACATAATACTGACCTACCATACAAACCTGTTGTCAGGCTTATTATTCTCCTCATTGTACTATATTCCTGCCTGAAACCTCCAAAGTAATGATATTTCCAATGTTTCACAATGTGTAAAATTTACTGTATTTAGTACATTTCCCCCACACTTCCTTCACATAGGTCTCCCTACCAGCACTTATAACAACCCTGTGAGGTAGGTTAGGCTGAAACCGAGCCATCGTCCAAGGTCACCCAGGGAGCTTAAAGGCTGAGTGGGGATTTGAACCCAAGTCTTCCCAGTCCTAGTCCAATACACTAACCACTACATCACAATGTTGCCAACAAGCTGGTGGCAAAATCAGTGTTTCAGCAAACTGTTTCAGAACACACATTTGTACCAATTTGAATATCTGCCTGTATTTAATAAAACACTATTTTCATAATATTATCCATATGCAGACACCCACATAACAGGGGGTGAGGGGAAGGGATAAAAGGATTGTGAAACAGACTTCAGCGAGAGAATAAAACCATTTTTGGATTTGAAGCTGGCCTTGTAAGCCAACAGACTTTTGTAACTGGGTTGAACTTGATAAGAGAGATATTTTTTCTTCCTTTTATCCTTTTAGACTTCTCCATCCCCGCACAGTATTTTGCCTTGATATTTTGTTCAACATATTCTCACTATCTGAACATTCTTTTCCTTGGCCAGTTTCCCTTCAAGAAGACATTAAAGGCCCTGTAGCCACACAGAGTGTTTCATACCAGTTGATAAAGGGCATAAAAATGCTTTGCTATCTATTAACTTTTTTTTTTTAACTTAACTGCTCTTCTTTTTAAGATGGAATATTGATTGGAGGATAGAGGGGTGTGTGTGTCTGTGTCTGTGTGTGTACGTACACAGGCACACACACCATAATTTGTGGCCCAGGAAACAATAATAATAAAAGTAGTACTTACACAGTGCTTTAAAGTATTCAAACATTTCACATGCAATGTATAGTTGTAATTATCACAACCCTACAAGGCAGGTTAGTATTACTGCAGATGGGATCTGAAAATGAGAGAGAGTGAGGCTGTCCTCATGAGCACCCTAGCCTGGGCTAAGCTGCCCATGTCAAGCGCCAGGATCCACGTGGATCCTGGCGCTCTCACTCAGCCTAACCCTGCTCCAAAACCCAGGTCGTAGCTGAGGTTAAGGGGGCAAGCGCTCCCTTAACCTAGCTGCTGAGATCGTGTGTCTCCTTAGGCTCCACAGAGACACCGGGCGCCTGGCTGATGGGGGAATCCCCCAAAGCACCATGCGGTCACATAGGACCTTGCAGGATATCTGGCGGCCAGGAAAATGAGTCCCGGCCTCTGCTGATCTGCACTGCCAGGAGCAGAGTGGAGAGTGATCCACGCTGCTGCCGGCAGCACGGGTTGTATGGGCATGCAGCAAAGCAGCTAAGACTGATCATCTGGGGGAAAGTAAATTGAAACCTGTCACCCCTCTGCCCACCCAACTGCGCGGTCATTGTGTAAATAGCCCCAGTAGCTGGTCTAAGGGCCAAACTACATGTTACTTTAAATACAACATAGATTTCGTGAGCTAGTCATTTTTGTGAACTTATTTGCAAGACTGCTCAGCACTGCCACCCACCTATTGGTGGAGAGTTTTCTATTGCATTGCCTGCTTTATTTTCATTCCATGGAATCTCCAGGATAATTGCGAGAAGTTTGCAGTGGATGCCCAAAAGCAAAAATCTGCCTGGATGAAAGGCTGGAAGTAAGGGAACATCATAGCCAAATAGAGCAGGGGAAACGTACTAAGGCAGCTGGGTGGTCACAGAAAGAAGAATGTGTTTTCCAGGCTCATTTAAGGAAAATGGGACTGGGTACACTACTGAGCAAGCTGAGATCTGACTGTCCTGCTAGAAGAGTCTGGATTCCCTGCCTCAGGGCAGCATGAATGTGGTCTGTTTGGTACCAGCATGATGAGATGTTGCAGGGAAAATGTGGGGCAAATAGAGTGGAATATATGATGTGTTACTAGGCTTGAGCAGGAGCAATTTGATGCTGCAAAATTGTAAATCCCTTTTGTTTTTGCTGTCTGGCTCCCATAGCTTTGTAAAAATTGTTGCTTAAAACCTGGACTAAGAATGAAGTGAGCTAACTTGGGGTGGGGGGAATCACAGAGAGGGAAAGGAAATCCAAATGTTTTGAGTTTAACTATTAAACATATTTTCCAGCTAGTGTTTTCAGAACTTGAAATTAAACAAATGAAAGAAACATGTTTCAGTGTTGTTGTTTGTAATGCAGGCAATAATGCGATTAACGGGGTGGGGGGATAAATAGAGCTTTGTGTGACTTAACTCTTTGTCATCTGGAATGTACATTCCATGCCTTCCCCCAAAGGTAAGAGGTGCCTTACATAGAAGAAAAATTAATACTGCATCTCATTTCACCACCAAACTGTTTTCACAAGGAGTAAAAGCCCACCAGTGCTTTTATGAAGTCTTGTGCTCCAGCTCAGCTACATTTGATTATGTTAGCCTTCTAGCAATACTCACCAAAATGCAGCAAATATTATGGTACCAACATAGGAACATAGGAAGGTGCCATATAGTGAGTCAGACCATTGGTCTATCTAGCTCAGTATTGTCTTCACAGACTGGCAGCGGCTTCTCCAAGGCTGCAGGCAGGAATCTTTCTCAGCCCTATCTTAGAGAAGCCAGAGAGGGACTTGGAACCTTCTGCTCTTCCCAGAACGGCTCCATCCCGAGGGCAATATCTTCCAGTGCTCACACTACTAGTCTCCCATTCAAATGCTTAGCTAAGGGGACAATTCACGCTAGCTACCACAAGACCAGCTCTCCTTTCCTAACAAGAGGCTATTTGTGAAAGTTGAAGGAGAAAGTCAGAGACGTAAGTTTGGGGTGGTATAAAAATAGGTTAAATGATGGATGGATGGATGGATGGATGGATGGGCACCACGTGGAGAAATACACACAGAGGGTTGCCAACTTTTGCTGGAATATGCAGACATCCATAAGCGAGAAATCATGGAAATAATTATTATCTTCATGCTGTGGAAAGCATCAGCTGCTGGTTTTTGCAGATTAACCAGATGTTAAAGGCACAAGAATAGATGAGGACAATGTTTCTGGTCAATTGGCACTTCTGTCACAGAATGCTTGGTTTTGGCATGGAAGAGCCATGCTCAAATCCTATGGGAGTTTGTTTTTGGGAACAGAACATCTACTGTGCTAAAGGTCCCAGTTTAAATCCTGGGCATCTCCAAAAATGATTGGGAAATACCCATCTGGAACCCTACATCGTTGCCAGTCAATGTAAATAATACAGATAGAGATGGACCAAACATTTGATTTGGTATAAGGCAGCTTTCTATGTAACCTCTGTTATAAAAGTGAGATTAACACATACATCTGAACACTGAAAAACATCTTGGAACTTAAGGCTACAATTCTATGCAGATTTAATTGAGAATACAACTGTTTCAATGACATGCAGAGGATCAATCTGCACTAAGGTTCCAAGATTTGTTCATTTTTTACTGGTCCTTGCCTCTGTGCCTTAGCAGCTTGATCTATAGACATCCACAGGTAACAATATTTTGTAAGGCTAGGAGATGAACATTATCACCTTTTAATGCCCACAGATCAAGCTCATGTTAGGAGAACAGGATCAGATAATGGCATTCTCTCCCTCCCACCCCGGTAAATTAGAACAACCTTTCAGGCCATTTTAAATAGGCATTTGCCTATAAATAAAATAATATATCCAAGTGGAAATGAGTGACAGCAAAGAGTCCCTGGATAATCAGAGACTCTTTCCTGACTTCTCTTTCACCTAAGGCAGGCCTGAATAATGTGTGGTTCACATAATGAATGGAATCATAATGAATGTGAACTTGGTGGTTCACATAATGAATTATGCCAACTTACCATGTTTTGTGACTTTCCAGATGCTGTACAAACATCAAACAGAGCAAGAAACAAAGAGGCTCTGGTGGACCAACATACCTGGCAAGTGGGCTGTAATTGGCTGTAACAAGTTGTACCTGTCTCAAGATATCAACCTAAGTCAGGCCAGGTCAACTTGTGACCAACCAAACCAAAAGCAAGCCTACTAGCCATGACCAGAACTTCTCCACTCTACACCATAAACCTCTTGGCTTTCCAACTTGGGACTGCCAAAAAGAAAAAGAAAAAGCACCTTAACCATCACAATTCATAGTTGGCTATGTACCATTTAGTAGGCTATTAGTAGCACACACCTCAGTGAAGAGTCAGTATCAAAGGAAGAACAGGTAGGAATTCAAAAGTCATGGCAAATATACAGTGATTTGGATGTTGTGTCCTCAACTCTGCATTCTTGGGAGTCTGTTTTGTAATAGCCCTTTAATAGACACTGACAACTATTTTCCTCTCTTCCATTTTCCTTCCCTGCAAACCTCACCACAGTTCCTTCAAAGAGGAGATTTAATCATTTACACTGGCCCTTTTGTTTAAACTTTTCCAGCATATGTAAGGAAATCTCAAGGAATACTGGAGTCAATCTCTAGGATTCTCTAGACACACAGGCACATACTTGCATGGGAGAAAGAAAGAAAGAAAGAAAGAAAGAAAGAAAGAAAGAAAGAAAGAAAGAAAGAAAGAAAGAAAGAAAGAAGGGGTGGGCGGGAATAACTATTGTTAAGAGTTGGTATTGACATTTTAGAACCTAAAAAAAGAAAGAAAAGAAAACCCTCAACAAAGATGTATTTGTTGTAGGAACAGACTACAACAGAATAGTCACTTGTTTAAACCTATCTGCATTTTCAAGTCAATCCTGCTCCAGTGCAAAGTGAAGAAGAGGGGAAATGTGTTCAATAATCTATATCAATATAGCACATGAAATGTTTAATGTTTCTTGCTTTTGCTCTAAGGAACTCAGGACAGCATACATTGTCCCCACCTCCCACCATTTTCTCTTCACAACAACCCTACAAGGGAAGTTAGGTTCAGAAGCTTCATGGCTGAGTTGAGTAAGGATTTGCACTTAAGTCTCCTTGGTCTTAAGTCCAGCACTTGACCCATTACACTACAACAGCTCTCCAAACAAACTTGAGAAAGGCACTCACTGCTATTCCTAGACTGAACATGACGTACAAAAGACAGGTTAGTGTGTCTGACTGATTAGCAGGGTTTTAAATCAGGTCCAGAAAAATGTGCAACGCTTGAAGTCGGGTGACTGGATGCAAAGACATTTCAGAGAACTGAACTCTTATATACTTCAACAATACCACAAATATTTATATACCGCTTTTCAACAAAAGTTCCCAAAGCGGTTTACACAGATAGAAATAAATAAATAACACTTGCGTGGCAAGCTGCCGCACTCAATTTCTAACTAACTAGGTGCCACTTTGAAGCCACATTTTCTGCCCCAGCCCGGTTTTGCATGCATGTGTGAACCGCCAAGATCGGGCCAATCCTGGCAGCACCATGGCAGCAAACCTGCCTAACTAGCCACCCTTTAAAAGGAGGTTAAGGGATCAAGTGCTCCCTTAACCCTGGACTGGGTCTCACGATCAGTGAGATCTGGTTTTACCTGGTGAGCGGGAAGAGCGGGCTGAGACGGAGCCAGCGTGGGGTGGGGGGAGCGGGGGCCATGTGGCCCCCGCAAGCCCCAGTATGCCCTGCGTGAGTGTGCAGGGCATACTGGGGAGACCCCCGAGCCAGGAGGCAGCTTTTCCCCTCCCGGATGGGGGTCTACTCGTGAGTAGGCACAGCGCAAAGCTACTCACAAGCCTAAAAAGCAGGTTTGCTGGAGCGCTCGCTCCGCAAACCTGTTTTTTAGCAGGGGTTCTCGAGTGGGTTACCTGCTCAAGAACCACCGGGCTCGGCTGCGAGCCCGGTGGTTCTTACGACCAACAAAAATCGGGCTAGGCTCTCCTAGCCTGATTTTTGTTGGTCGTGAGAATCGCCCCTCTTTCTTTTTTAATCGACTGTCAGACTGTGGTGAGCCCACGGAGGGGAGGGGGATCCCCATGATGCACCATGCACCCGTGCAGGGGCGATTCTCACGACCAACAAAAATCAGGCTAGGAGAGCCTAGCCCGATTTTTGTTGGTCGTAAGAACCACCGGGCTCGCAGCCGAGCCCGGTGGTTCTTGAGCAGGTAACCCACTCAAGAACCCCTGCTAAAAAACAGGTTTGCGGAGCGAGCGCTCCAGCAAACCTGCTTTTTAGGCTCGTGAGTAGCTGCGGTGCAGCTTTGCACCGCGCCTACTCACGAGTAGACCCGTCTACTCACGTCGACATGTGACATATGCGGAGCGTGTGCGCGGCGGCGGCAGGTGCACACGCACACTGGAACGGGTGCATGCATGTTACTTACTTAGGCTCTGGCAGGCTAACGACGGGGGCAGGGGCGGCAGGGAAGAACGCTGCCACCCCAGAAACTTTACCAAAAACCACAGCGCCGGTGGGGGGGGGGAAGAGCGGCGGGGGGGAGGGGTAAGTACTACCCCCCCCGGCCTTAAAGCTACAACCTCCCCTGCCAAACCGGACCGGTTCGGAGCCATGCACATCCCTAGTGTGTATTAGTGAGTGAGTGAGTGAGTGAGTGAGTGAGTGTGTGTGTGTTTGTAGGTGCCCATCCATCTGGATTTAATATACAAGTCCCAGAAATCTCAATTGGAGCTAGATATGCAACAACACTGAACAGTGAAAAGAAAATTCTCTGTTGTCTTTACCCTGCAAGCAAGTGTTACCTTGCATAAAACTGTTACCCTGCATATGGCATTAGAGAAGACTTGGAACAGAACAGACCAAAGATCCTATTTTCATGGCACTACCACACATACTCTGGCTCTTGTAGATCAGATGAGTCAACCATAGTGTGGTAATAATATGGTCCTTTCATTCAAAATGCTTCTTTGAGAAAAACAGCTATATCTAGCTATTTATTGCATAGCAAGTAGCTATACCTGGACCAATCGTGCACAGGAATCTTGTTTTGAATGAGCAGCTCAGCCTAATAAAATCTGCCCCTCCCCACAACTCTGGTCACAGATACTGCAGCCTACAAAGAAGAAACGCTCACATTTGGTACAAATTCCAGCCTGAAAGTTGAGGTCATCTCACAGCCAATCAAGCCTTCAGTGCAGAGGACAACAGACTAATTAAAAGCACACCCAAAATTTGAATGTAATTGCTTATTATTCCAGACAGAGCTCGATACATTAGCACACATTCCACAAATGTATAATGTACCATTGTCTGTTCATGACCCATGCATGCAGATGACATGAGAGCCCAGCAGACCACAGGCACATTCCAGGCTATAAAGAACACAGTATTGTTATGGACTGAAGACGAAGTTATTTGGAAAATAAATATTTGCAAAATACATTGTCTGCAAGCTTGAGCAACTTTGTGCCTGCTTTGGATATATATCAAAGTGACTTTATGTTGTAAAACAGCCATTCTGAAACTGTGGCTTGTGTATTCTCTGGAGTTCCTTGAGGACCTTCTTGCGGGTACCTTGTCTTTCCCTATAGGCCAGCCTCTCTCTATTGCATGTGAAATGTAAATAAAACAAAACCCTGATACTGCAGCAATACTTTTTTTTGCCTGTATTTACAATTGCCTGAGGTCTGGGGAGCAGTATGTTGCTACCCCATTAATGTTTTGGAACCAGTGCTATAAAATATTTCTGCTCTTGTGTAATACAAAAAAGTGAAGTGACAGATAAAACCAGTAAAATGCAGACTGGGTAATGTAAATGTGTCTGGCATAAAATTTAGTTTTCAGTAAACCTCGGCAATCTGAATGGTCTGACTGCAACCAAAGAGTTCATTCAACACACTTTTTGCAGCCTTGTTTTATGCATTGTTACTCAGGTTCACTGGTTCAGTACTATTGGTTCAGTGAGGCTTACTCCCAACTAAGTGGATGTAGAACTGCAGCCTCAAGTCAACAGAATTGCAACTGTTTATATAGGAAGTATGTGAGAGACATACAGGACATTTGTTTAACAACAGAAGATGCTGAAATTTTCCCACCTACATGGGGATTTACTTAGAATTGTGCCTGGAACCTGAGAGGCAGCCAACAGAGCTGTTTCAGAACTGGCAAAGTACGTTTCCTGTAGCCATCCCTGCTAGTAGCTTTGCAGCTCTGTTTTGTATTATCTAAAGTTTTTGTTAAACTGTGCCTCCTTGGCGAAGCTCCTGTATCTTTCAATGTTACAAAGAAGTGGTTCTAAAAGTCAGTGCTGATAAGAAAAACTGATTTTCACATGCCAACCTAAAGGTGACACAAGTGCCATCCACTGAAATGGAATTACAACTATGCAAAAGGAGGACTGAAAGCATCCACTGGAACAATGGATACATTTATTGACTAATTGATTAATTCTAGGTTTAAATGATGGATCTTACTAAAAAGATCTTACTAAAGCCATTTGCTGCAAAAGGCCATTCAATGCTTTGCAGTTACATTGCTGTATAGGAATTACATATTCTCTTTCATCCAGGCAATTAGACTCCTCCAACCCCTCCCCTCAAAAAATAAAATGTGTGTTTGGTGGTTAGTTAAAAAAAAAATCATTACCTTTAAATATGCAAAAATTATATTTTTGTCTCCAGTATCTCTGAATGCGAATTGCTAGAGAGTCGGATTCACTTGAGCTGCTGTAGGATTCACAAGTGAGCTGTTCTGAGCTGCTGTAATTCATTAGCTTGCCAGAGCAAGTTCATTCAAACCAGCTATTAAGATGGAAGTGTTGACTAAGATATTTGATGACATGTATATTTCTGATAAAGTTTAGAAATGGTCCACTTTTGTGCTCATAGCGATTAGGTGATAAGATTAAAAAAAAAAATCAACAGGATCATTTTTAGGAGGATTAATTTCACTTTTTTGTTTTGGATGCCTCCACCATATTTGGCCAAGAATGCATTATAAGTCTAAGAAACACTGAAATTAATAAGTTTAAGTTCAGTGAGGCTTACTTCCCTAGGGGAAAAAAAAGTTTATATCTCTTTAGTAGTAGAGTTCTACCTTTCCCCCCCTGATGAGGCTTAAGTTTAAGAGCTTCATGACAGGCAGAAATTCAGTTGAAAAATCCTGCAGTGTGTGGAAGGAATAGTTACTCTACTGCCTGATAAATTCAAATTACCAAAAAAATCCTCTTTTGGAATAATTTTAGGGTGGACATTATGGACTAGCAATAGACTCGAGCAACTACCACATATATATGTGTGTGTATGTGTGTGTGTGTTTCCTGGTGTCAGGTTCTTCATTTAGAGTGTTACCTTCTCTATCTTTGAAGTCTGTAATGATTCGAAAGCATCAAGAAGCTGCTACAATGTTAATAAAATTAGAGCCACCTGAAAGTAGGATTCACATGTGCCTTTGAAAGCTCCTCTGTGATCAGTTATTACCCTCAATTACCTTGTTGTCCACTCTTTTTAGCTTGGGGTTAAACTCTTAACACTTCCCTTTGAAGTGGTTATCCTTTTATCTATGACCGGTCTGAGGAATTTAAGGGCAATAATCAATGTAAGCTTCATAAGAATAGGAGAGCCAAGGCAAAAGAAACTAGGTGTGAATGCCCCTTGAACCACGGGCTGAGTTTCTTTGGAGTTGGGGGAGGAAGGAAAGAAGGGAGAAGTGGACACATTGTTCTCAGTGATATGATCTCTTTAAAAGAGGGTGGGGGAGAAGGCACTCAGCAATTTTCAAATCAGCACTAAAAACTAAAGCCGAGGGTGATAATTTGGGGGAGGAACAGCAAAGGAGTGAGTCCTTCATCAAAGGCAGAGGGAAAAAGTAATGAAGCACAAAGATACAATTAAAGTATTGGCTTAATCAGGGCTTTGATGTCTGACATGGTCCATAACACTGTTAAAAGGAGAAAGCGAAATGAATTCTACACTCATATCTAGCAAAAGGCCCTGATTCAGCAGTGACATTTAGCTCTTTCTGCTCCACAGGGAAATAGATGGTTTTGCTGCAGAAAGATACATTTAATGCACAGACTGCATAAGCAACTCTGGCACGGTGGGTTAATTAATTCAGAATAACTACTATCACTTAGTTCCCTACTCCCCATCCCATAGTCATTATGGTATAAATTGTTGGATTAAGGATTTGGGATACCTGGATTTGCATCCCCAATCAGTTATATAGCTCACTGGATCACCTTGGACCAGTCACAGTGTCTCAACTTAGTCTACCTTACAAGGTTGTTGTTGAGGATAAAAGAAGAAGAGAGCTGGTGTTGTGGTAGCAAGCATGACTTGTCCCCTTAACCTAAGCAGGATCTGCCCTGGTTGCATCTGAATGGGAGACTTGATGTGTGAGCACTGCAAGATATTCCCCTCAGGGGATGAAGCCGCTCTGGGAAGAGCAGATGGTTCCCTCCCTGGCTTCTCCAAGATAGGGCTGAGAGAGATTCCTGCCTGCAACCTTGGAGAAGCCGCCGCCAGTCTGTGAAGACAATACTGAGCTAGATAGACCAATGGTCTGACTCAGTATATGGCAGTTTCCTATGTTCCTAAGAAAATAATAATGTTGCCCTGAAATCCTTGGAGGAGGGGCAGGCTAAAGATGTAAGGAACAAAATAATTTTAAACTCACCAGTCTTCATTTTATCTGTAAGCAACTTGAAAGGCATTGGAAAGTCCTTTGGCGCTTGTTACAAACACCTTAGCTTTGAGCACAGCAAGGTGATTGAGGGGCAACTATTAAGTGTGAAGAGTATGAATACACAGAGCTGGAAAATCCCTCCATGAATAATCTAGTCTTGAGTCCTTTGTCTTGAAACAGGATTTTTCTAAAAGAGCTGCTATAGGTTCCCCAATACACAACCCCCCAGTGAAGGAGAGGCTACAGAAGGGGTTCTCAACTTTGGGTCCCCAGATGCTGTTGGATTATAACTCCCATTACCTCCAGCCACATTGGCCAAAGGGCACCTTGATGATCATTTGCAGTTGCTTGAATCAACCCAAGGGCCTTGGGCTAGTCCTGATTTCAGCTCCCCCTAGTATAGCAAAATGAATGTGGCCTTGGGAACACACGTTCCTGTTGCAGCCCAGGCTCAAATTTCCTCCCAGCCATGAAGCTTCCTTGAAGAACCCCCCCCCAACAGGGGCATATCTAGGGTGGGGCAGGCAGGGCACGTGCCCCGGACGCCACTTGAAGGGGGGTGCAATTATGGGGCGCTATAACGTTGTCATGGATATGTTGGAGGGTTATTTGACGAGCATGCTAGGTGTGTACAACTTTTTCCTGCTCATCTTACTCCATATAAATATCCAGGCCTTGATAGTAAGCCTTAGTATAGCAAGTGAGGAAGATGCATTGCTTTCCAAGGCACTCAGTTGTGTTACCTAGATTCTCTGATTGCTGACTGGGAATTTAAACCAGAATTGATATGGGCTCCTCAGTGTTTCCCTCTAACAGGGATTCCCGGATGTTGTTGACTACAATGCTCAGAATCCCCATCCAAAAGCCACTGCAGCAGGGAATGCTGGGAGTTGTAGTGAACAACATCTGGGAATCCTTGTTAGAGGGACCGGTGGCCTCAATGCTGCCCCCCTTACAGGCAGGATGGGTTACATTTTATGGGCCCCATCTGGGATCTTCTCACTGGGAAGTGTGCTCCAGGAGGGGCAGCTAGAAAGATTTGCTTGCCTTGCTTAATCTAGTTGGATCCACACATTCTAAAAGATTCAGGGTGGGTTTTAATCTTCCCTTTACACAGAGAGCATTGCAAATGAATGGCAGTAGTCCCGCTGCTACATGGTGAAGCAGTGGGACTGTACCATTCATTTGCAATGTTCTCTATGAAAGGGAAGAAAAAAAACCACCCTGAATCTTTTTACTGTCCCTAGCACTGCAAGGAAAGAACTTGGTTAGCATATTTCAGTCTGCTGTACTAGCATTCTACCTGCAGGGAGTTCTTTTTTAAAAACATTACGGAGTATTTTGAAAAGTGGTATTTCCCCACCTGCATTCTGAATTAGTACTGTCCATTCTATGATCTCATTCTGCTGCGTCCTCTTATCACAAAATTGCTGGGCTGTAATGGAAGGATACAATGTCCTTTCCCTTACCCTATGGCAGGATCCTCTACACACACCTACCCCATACAGCATGGCCCCTGTAATCTGGATCACAAATGCAACCAAAGGAAGGGCATGTTGTCCAGACATGTGTCTAAAACCCCAGGTGCCCTGCCCCACACCTTAAACTTACTTCTTCAGAGGAAGCCTTTTTCGCTTCGGTGGGGAGAAGGTTTGTTAAGATCGCAGGTGGGCAGAAGGCAGGTCGGGATCTACTGATGGGTGATTTGCAGCACATCAGTGGGTGCCTCTATTTCCCTCTTGATTAATAACAGCAACAACAACCAAGGCTGTGTGTGTAACCTGCCTGACCCATTACTCCCTCTGAGCCTCAGTCATTAGGAAATGAGACATGTATGCTTAAGAGGGGCAGCACAACTTGCTGCCATGGCAGGGCGTGTGCTAACTGTCTCTCTCTCAGCATCAGTGTCCCCTGCCTGTAAAACAAGCCTATGAGTTGGTTGCCTTTGACCAGGATAATGTGCTGTTCTGGCCAGTTTTAGAGCACTGTGTCCAAATGCTTTGCCTCTAGTGACTCAGATGCAGCTTTGTCCTTGTATGTGCAGATTCATGCAGTGTCTGGCTCACACTGTGCAATAGGTAATTGGCTCCACCCTCTGAGCCACCATCTGCATTTTGGCTTCACCACCATCCACCACTATTTTCTACCTGGCTCTGGTTGGGGACTAGTAATAACCACAGTCAATCCCACAAGCCTGATGTCTACTCACTTTGACTTGGATTAGGGGGTCAATGACTCAAGTAAGTAAAAAAGGCAACCCTGGGCTGGGGGGGGGAGCACCTCCCCAGAGACAAGTAATTTGTTCCCTGCCCCCCACTGCTGTTTCAGAAATCTAAAATGTGGGACACAGCTTGACCACTCAAATGTGCCCCCCTCATTTTTTTATTTCTTATGTTGCCCCTGGCAAGCAAACTCAGTTTTCGGCTCCCTGAAATATCAGACAGGAGCTTCATTCACAAGGTGAGTGTTTGCTTAAAAAGAGCAGGCAGATGGCTTCCTTAAGCCAAACCAATTTATTGATTGTGCTGAAAAGCCTAAGGCCATTTTCACATTGAAAGTTAAGGAACCTTCCTTCCACCAAGCTTGTAATGCAAATGTAAAACTTAGATTGGCCAAAATGCTAATGCTAATTTGCATTACAAATGTCTCTGGTCCACCACTATCTCTTTCACAACAGCAGCAACAATCAGACTTTCAGATGAATATAAACAGCAGCCAGGGTGGCTCACATATGAAATTGCCCTAAATAGGGTAGTGCGTGTGAGTGGGTGATCAGACACAAGGTGAATGTGATAGAGTAGTGGGAGTTAGTGTACTCTATGCTGATCATGGAACAAATCAATCCAGAATTTCCACTTGAGGCACAAATGACCTGGATCAAACTATCATACTATTATTATGCGAAGACCCAGCTCCCTTGAGAAGTCCATAATGCTGGGGAAAGTTGAAGGAAAGAGAAGAAGAGGATGGCCAGCAGCAAGGTGGATGGACTCAATTACGACAGCAATGAATGCACCACTGAGAGACCTTAAAGGCCAAGTTGAAGACAGATCATCCTGCAGAGAATCTATGTGATCACTAAGAGTTGACACCAACTTGACGGCACTTACTCAATCAATCAGTCAGTCAATCAATCATGCCGACAGCAAATGCAGACAAAGCAACCCAATGTATTTTGGGCTACATGCACACACACAGCGTTGCATACTCTGCCCCAGGAGGACTCAGGAGAATGCAAAATTACTTGCTATGTAGACATTTCACCCAAGGACATGCCTGTATTGTGAGTTGGAACCATTTGAGGTTCTCAAGATGTGATGGCGGCGGCCATTAGCTTAGAAGGGATTAGACCATTTAATGGAGGTCAAGGCTATGAATGGCTACTAAAATGGATGGCTATAGAATACCTCCAGGTTCAGGAACAGGATGCCTCTGAATACTAGTTGCCAGGGAGCAACAACAAGAAAGAGAGAATATGCCTTCATCTCCAGCTTGTGGGCTTTCCAAAGGGATCCAGAGGGCCACTGTGCAGGCAACAGGATGCTGGGCTAGCTAGGCTTTGGGCCTGATCCACAGGGCTGTTCATATATTATATCTTAGTAAGTATCCAGAAGTCATGTTAAGAATAAAATATACTATTTGATGAAAATTGTGGATTTCCCCCTTTCTATATACTCCGTTTCCTTACAATTCTGTTGGTTTGTCAAGGTGATATTCAGAATAGGGTCATATGATTGTGGCAACTGGGTGTGATGAATGGGCATGCCTGGTAAGATCTAGGGAGAGGGGGAAATACGTCACTGTGCAGATATGTCTCTAGACACAGCCTACACTTCTGGAACTCAATTTGAGAAAAACATGGCAATAAAATGCTCAAAACCCAGGGCATTTATAGAAAGATGAACCTAAAATGTGCTTTTCATATAATGTCCAATTTTTTCCAGCCAGATGTTATGATTTTTTTAAATTGCTTTTTATTTTTTTTAAGTTTCTGTAATGAAATGGGGAATGCTGCATTCAGTCGTAGTGCTCACAGGTTGCCTCTTGGCAAGATCATTGTCACTGTCAGGATCTTGTTCATGCACGTGTGTGTGTGTGTGTGCGCGCGCATCTATGTATACACACACACACCTCCCATTTGATTCCTGCCCTTCACCCATTTGTTATGGTCTGTGTTAGAGTGTGACAACATCTGGTGTGTTCCCTCCTCCTCTGCCCTGACAATATTTCTAACCACAAGAGCTAAACTTCCCGTCTGCAAAAATGTCACGAAGCTGCCGCAGTGTGAGCAATCCCTTCTTCTCAGGAAACTGGGCCTGAGATGAGATCAGCTGCAGAACTTTGATCTTCCCCCCTCCCTGCATATTTTGGTGGTGAACTTAGTTTATCCTCCTCCCCCTGGGCCATAAATGACTATAGCATATGATTCTCATGCTCAGAAAAGGTCCCTCTCTCAGGATAGCCCTCTGGATGCAGAGCAACAGCCTATTGCTCAAGATGTGAGTGACTTTGAGAAGATTACTTGGCATGCCCCAAGGCAAACAAAGCAGCACAGCCCATGTTGGCTCTTGCCTGGAAGTACCTGGGAATATAGTGGTCCGAGGCACCACAGGTGGTCTGAGTTTCTTAATTCTGCTTCCCTTCCTGGCCTTTCAGCATTGTCCGCATTTAACACTTCCCTGAAGGTCAGCACCAAATTGCTCCCATTTAAAAGGCCTCTGGTTGGCTGGAAAGGACAACTAGCTGGGAAGCACAGGTAAATGGAGATTAATCTGTTTTCTTTGAGGCAAGTTTCTCTGCTGTTACATGAATGGCCTTTTCTTGTGCTTTCTTGCCTCAACAGTTCAGCCCCTCCAAGGGACTGTGTAAGGCCTGCTTCTCCCCACCCTATCCCCCACCCTTTATTTTTATTTAAAAGGATGGAGGAAAAACACATCACACACACACACTCAATCCTCCTGCATTAAATGATAATCTAATGAAACTGAGAAGTCTCTTTCTAGGCATATTGCATTCTCTGTCAGGTAGTCACCAAAGAGGGGGTCCACAAGTTGGCTGGCTTCATTATACTACTGTCATTCGATCAGAAATTTGAGAACATGAAGGCCACTGACTCAAACCTATGGCCCAGGCAGTTCATAGGATCATAGTGGGAGAGAGTCCCTGAAGGCATAACATCACAAGATTGGAAAGGATCCAAATTAGCTCCTGAAGATTAGTAATGATTACAGGACATTAGTTGATTCTGTGCCTTTTAGCCAATTATATATTAATTAATTGATCTAGTTTGCATATTTCCCACCTCAGTATAGAGGTCTCTTTGTGACAATGAAATATGAGGCAACTTCCAACTTAACTAACAAAAGCTGCTACTTATTGCTAGAAGGAGCACATCATCCATAATATTTTCTTTTTAATTTCCTATACCAGCAACAAGATAGAAGGAAAATAGCATTAAAAAATAGTGTGGCATTAACATTCAGACTCACCAGTTACAGCTGGCTGTTGATGAACTAATAGGAACATAAGAACAGTCCTGCTGGGTCAGGCCCAAGGCCTATCTTGTCCAGCATCCTGTTTCTCACAGTGGCCCACCAGATGCTTCTGGGGAGCCCACAAGTAGGAGATAAATAAAGGCACACTCTCTCTTCCTGCCATTGCTCTTCTGTAACTTGCATTCTGAGGCATCCTGCCTCTGAACCAGGAACTAGCCTATAGCCACCAAGAGTGGTAGCCATGGCTAGGCTTGTCCTCCATTAACTTTTCTAGGCCCCTTTTAAAGCCATCCAAGCTGATGGCTATCACCACATCCTGTGGTAACAAATTCTATAGACTGAGTATGTGCTACGTTAAGAAGTACTTGCTTTTTGCTGTTCTAAATTTCCTGCCAATTTCATAGAATGATCCCTGCATCATGTATTGTGAGTGAGGGAGAAAAACTTCTGTCTATTCACTCTCTCCAAACCATGCATAATTCTGCCTGTCTATCTACCGTGTATCCCATTAGTTTCCCTTTTTTCTAAACCAAAAAGCTCCAAAGATAGCCTTATGTCATAAGGAAGGTGCTCTAGCTTCCTGAACATTTTGGTTGCTCTCTTCTGCATCTTTCCATTCTATAATTTCCTTGTTGAGATGCAATAACCAGAACTATACACAATAGTCCAAATATGGTCACACTATAGATTTTTATAATGGTATTATCATATTCGCTGTTTTATTTTCAGTCCCCTTCTAATGAGTTGTAGCATAGAATTCACCTTTTTCACAACAGTCACACACTGAGTTGACATTGTAATTGAGATATATTCTATGAGCCCAAGACCCCTTACCTGGTTAGTCACTGGCGACTCAGACCCCATGAATGTATATGTAAAATTGTTCCCCATGAGCATCACTTTACACTTATTTACACTGCATCACATTTGCCTTTTTGTTGCCCATTCAGCTAGTCTGGAGGGATCCTTTTGGAGCTCCTCACAATCAGTTCTGGATTTCACTCCCAAAAGAGTTTAGCATCATCCACAAATGTGGCCATCTTGCTGCTTACCCCAAATTCTAGATAATCTATGAACAAATTAAAAAGCTCTCGTCCCAGTACAGATCCCTGAGGGACCTACTTCTTACTTCTTTTCCCTGTGAAATTTTTTTATTTCCCTTACTCTCTCCTTCCTGTCTTTAACCAACTACCAATCCATAAATGGACCTCTCCCCTTATCTCATGACTGCTACATTTACTCAGGAGTCTTCGATTAGGACTTTATCAAGAACTTTTTGAAAGTTTAAGTCAAGTGTTGATTGCATCACCTGTTCACGGTCTTATGGTAAAAGTTTGGTGAGGCAGGATTTACTTTTGCAGAAGCCATGCTGATTCCTCTTCAGCAAGGTTTTTCTTATATATGTTTAACAATTTTATCTAGGTGAAAATGTATCAAAATATTTTTATCTAAATAAAAAACCAAAGAATTAAACCAAGTAAAGTTTGGTTTAATTATGTACAATAGTGCAGATAATAAAGGCACCACAACTCTCAGGCAAAAAGACAGTCGCAAATATTATTTGCAACTGCACTTAAGAACATAAGAACAGCACTGCTGGATCAGGCCCAAGGCCTTACTAGCCAACATCCTGTTTCACACAATGGCCCACCTGATGCCTGCTCTGGGAAGCCCACAGGCAAGAGGTGAGGGCTTGCCCCCTCTCTCTTGCTGTTGCATCCCTGCAGCTGGTATTTAGAGGCATCTTGCTCTGAAGCTGGAAGTGGCCTATAGCCATCAGACTAGTACCCATTGATAGACCTGACCTCCATGACTTTGTTTAAGCAGGGGTGTATCTAGGGTGAGGCAGACAGGGCACGTGCCCGGGGCCACTTGAAGGGGGGCTCCATTTTTTATAATTAATTTTTTTAAAAAAATGGCTGCCAAAAACAAAATGGCCACCACGCATGCTCAAATGGCCTCTGTGAGACTCTAGGCCTCACAGAGCCCATTTGAGCATGCACGGTGGCGATTTTGTTTTCAGAGGCCATTAAAAAAATATTTTAAAAAGTGGCCACCGCACATGCTCAAATGGTCCCAGTGAGACCCTAGAGGCCAGTGGGGGTAGGGGGAACCTTTGCAGACCCCCCTGGACTTTAGGAAGCCCCCTGAAGGGGCTACAGGATAAAAATATTTTAAAAATTAAATATAATATGTCTCTGTACACATATTCAGATTGGCACTATGTACAGAGAATCAGGGCTTGTGAATACTGAGCTGAAGCTTATGAGCTAGGATTGTATTCATTGCTCTCACTTTGCTTCTTGTGATAAGTGAGTTAAAGGTGATGTCTTAATAATATGGCTATTAATGGTGAGTTTGTCTTTGAATCAGTGTGAAATCCTTAGTATTAAGGCCCACTGGGAGAGTCTTGCTCTCTTGCTCTCATACTAGAATATATTCCAAGCAGTGACACAGTTTACTCTGCATATCCTTTAATTATTTTCAGAGTATCTGGGAAAAGTCAAATTCTCCATTGATTTTTAAAACTGATGTAATAGTGATGCTACAATGCATAGTAGAGAATTAGGCAGGCACTTCTGTTTAGTTTTCCAAGTACACCTCCAGATAGTCTTTGGGTATTTCATGAGCCCCAGCATACTGAAATTTGCAGTTTTCCATCATTTTTTGGTCTGGCTACGTCCACTGCTAAATAGTTTTTGAAATATTAAAAGATTAACCAGCTTGACTTGTATTTTTTCAGCTGATATTATGGTAAAGTTATCTGAAAGATCAGTGTCAGATGTTTGGACAGGCGGTGCAATTTCAGTGCTTGCCCTAGGCACTATTTCCCTTAGATATGCCTCTGTGTTTAAGCCCCTATTAAAGCCATCCAAGCAAGTGGCCATCACCACAACCCATGGCAGAGAATTCCATAGATTAATTATGTGCTGTGTGAAAAAGTACTTTCTTTTGTTGGTCCTAAATTTCCCAGCCTTTAGTGTCATGGGATGACTCCTGGCTCTTGTGTTGTGAGAGAGGGAGAAAAAAAAAATCTCTGTCCACATTCTCCACTCCATGCATAATTCTATACTCATCTATCCTGTCTCCCCATGGTCTCCTCTTTTCCAAACTAGAGCCCCAGAAACTGTAGCCTTGCCTCATAAGGAAGCTGCTCCAGGTCCCTGGTCATTTTAATTGCCCTCATCTTCACCTTTTCAAGCTCTACAATATCCTTTTTAATACAGTGACCAGAACTATGCACAGTACTCCAAATATGGCCGCACCATAGATGTGTATAAGGGCATTATGCTATTAGCATTTTTATTTTCCAGGGGTGTCGCTATAATTGAGCGGATAGGTTCAATGAACCTGGGAACCCCAGATCCACCCCTCTCTATTTTCTTAATTATCTCCCTGACTCCAAGGGGCCACTGCGGAGAGAGGGGCAAAAACAGACTCTCT
The DNA here is from genome assembly GCF_027244095.1 of Hemicordylus capensis. Lineage (NCBI taxonomy): Eukaryota > Metazoa > Chordata > Lepidosauria > Squamata > Cordylidae > Hemicordylus > Hemicordylus capensis. Next base: position 411,151,046 of record NC_069658.1, read on the forward strand.
CTTCCCTAGCTACACCCCTGTTATTTTCAGTCCCCTTCCTAATGATCCCTAGCATGGAATTTGCCTTTTTCACAGCTGCCAAACACTTACTACATCTGCCTGATTGAATTGAACTGCTTTATCTTTACAGCAACCCTGTGAGAAAGGTTATTGATGGTCCAAGATAACCCAGTAAGCTCTATGGCTAAGCAGAAATTAGAAGCCAGGTCTCCTCTGGATCTCCACTCTAACCACTGTACCACACTAGCTACAGTATTTGGTGTTCCCAGTCTATTCCCATCTGCATTGTGGATGGTACTTCAGGGCATCTGAAGTGACCCCTGCTCACACACTACCATCCAGTACAGATGGGAATGCACATCCACAGCTGCTTACTGGGCTGTGTACGCATTGTGAAATCTGATTATATCTGGATTGGGGCCAACATGTATGCAAGAAAAAAGTTGCTTTGAAACAGGAGACTACCATGATTCCTGTTATATGAATATTGCATCTTCTACCTCAGGGGCTTCTGTTAATTGAAACCAGGCTGTTCTGTTCTAAAAAGAAACAACAACAAAATTGGGATGGAGCACAAAAGGGGCAAAGTGCATTTTGTGGGAGGAGAGTATGTTTTGTTTGATGTTAAGTTTCTAAAAGAGGATAACTTTGGAAGACCCTCAAATTGCAGTAGAATCAGCAGCCAGCACTATGATTAAAGTTGCATGATTGAAGCCAAAAAAAAGCACACGTGCTGTGGCTGCATTCTTGCTTGTGTGCAGGTGAAGAAATTTTTGCCGACCTCACCTTCTCCTGAAAGTGCTCTGTGCAACCTGCAAATATGTCCCTGAAGGTCTCAGAGCCCTTAGGGACACATTTCCACATTGGAAAGAGGACTTTCCAGTGCTCTTTCTGATATAGGAATATAGGGCGGAATTGTTGTAGTCTCACTTGGATCTATCAGGTGAATAACTGGAAAGGGCTGCTAGCCAGAAAATACCAACTAGTAGCCCTACAAGATAATATGAGTAATGGTTTTAAGACAAATTGGATGAAAATTTTGGGAATACATTTTTTTGAGAATGTTTGGAACGTTATTCTTACTAAGGGGCCAGCTTCCAGGGGAAGGGAAGATTGGTGAAAATTATGCCCCCTACTGCTAATAACCCATGCTGCTAATATAGGAATGCAGCCTCTGCACACATGCAGTGAAGATGTCAGCCACCATTCGGTGGGGAATGGGTGGCTGAAATATATGGCCAGTTTTTTGTCTATAGACTAGGCCCAAGAGAATATAATTTTTGTGTATGTGAAGTTGTGTCTAAACAGTCTGCTCTATGGGTCTACAACTGGTTAAACTTGGAGCTAATTACAATCCTTTATTTAAATGTATTAGGAATGATTTGAGTAAATTAACTTCGTTTAGCCTAATCTGGATGGGTAAAATGACAGCGGTGAAGATTAAGGTTTTTACCATGGGTATAATTCAATGGTGATAAAGTGCTGATTCCAATTTCAATGTAAGTATTAGTTAAACTATTGACAGAGTTTTTGTGGGGTCATCATAAGCCGAGAGCTTCATTGGCTACTCTTCAGAAAAGCTATTCTAAAGGAGGTTTGAAATTTCCTAATGTGTCATTATACGATGCAGCTGGCCACTTTAAGGTTTTGTGTTTGGGCTCAGGAAAAGCTGCTTGGTGGTGCCAAGGATTATATTGGATCAGGCCTGTTCTCAGATACACTTGGCAGCCTGACCATGGTATTATATAGGCAAGCAGGAGCAAGTGCTGACAGGTACAACATTAGGTTTATCTGTGAAGGTGGTTCTGACAGTATGGGACCATCATGGAAAAGTGATCTTGCCAAGAGTTTAAGTTTTAATTAAGTAGCCAGTCTTTCCTTATGGTGAGAGTATCAGATTGTGACATTCTGAGACGTAACAAGGGATGGTCATTGTCCACTAGAGAACTGAACTCAGAAAAGATGGATCTGAAAGTTCCCCCCACCCCATGGTTTCAGTATTTTTGGCTAAGGAGCTTTCTGGGCACCAATATTAGGAATATGGGGTGGAATTGTTGCAGTCTAACTCAGATCTATCAGGTGAATAACTGGAAAGGGCTGCTAGCTGGAAAATACCAACTAGTAGCCCTGCAAGATAATATGAGTAATGGCTTTTAGACAAATGGGATGGAAATTTTGGATATACAATTTGTTGAGAATGTTTGTAATGTTATTCTTACTAAGGGGCCAGCTTCTTCCCCATATAGAAATATGAGGGAAATCATTATGCAATGGTTTATTGTTGATATCTGACCTTTAATTGGTTGTTTTAACCTGTTACTCAGGTAACAATAAATGTTAGGAGTGTCTGCACCCAAGTGCCAATTTTATACATGTAAGGTGGGACTGTGTCAAGAGTGAAGTCCTTTTCGGAACCGTTTCCCCCCACTATCAGCACTATGACTGACTATTCTCTGCCTATGAATACAGTGTTTATTTTTTTGAATATTTAAAGGAACGAACAAGCATCATTTAAAGGTGGCGAACAAGCATCATGCTTTAATCTGGAATCTTCTAACAATATTGATTGTCAAATATTGGTGAAGCTCAAGCCTACCTATGCTGCAATAATTTTGCAAGTTGTGGTATGTGGGAACAACTAACATCTAAACTAATTGACCTGGAAAGACTGCACAATGACAAACAAATTCTGGATAATTTTGAGGCCACTCAATCTCCTTTTATGAGATGTATAGCCACTTATTATCATTGAATAGTCACAGGTATGCATCCCACCACCACCACCACCCGCCTCCGCTGTGTTTTGACTCTAGCTGTTTGTCGCCAGAATCATATACATACATATACATTGTGTCATGGCAGGGTGGGAGGTGAGAAACAAGATTTCTGAAAGAAAAATTGGCATATGGGGAAGGGGAAGCAGGGCAGGCATGCTAGGTGGGTTGTGGGGCCGAGACACATACTTGCTCCTTTCCATTGCAATGGGCTAGATTGGGGAAAAGATGCCATACAATCCAGCTCAATCTTATCTTTAGCTCGGAAGAATTAAACAAACAAACAAACAAACAAACAAACAAACAAGACCCCTGATAGCGAGCTCCCAGTTGTCTATGGTACCAAAAGGTGTTGTAGGGAAATCGTGTTCTGTCTTTCCACATGTGTGCTTTAGGATCACAGTCTTAGCAGAACAAATGCTGCAAGTAATGAAAGTTGTCCTCTTCTTATCTCTTACTGAAAATACTCCGTGGTGGGGATGGGGGAGGCAGCCTCAGAGGCGTCAGAATGCGGAGATGGCAGAGAGAGTGGAGGAGTGTTGATAAAATACTTGTTAGAGAGGCAAAATTGGATTAGTGGTGGGATTCAGGCCATGAAGTCCTCTGGGCAGTGGAAAAGGGATGTTTGTGTGGGGGAGGATGATAATAATCTTGTTCTTTTTTTCCTCCATGGCCCAGAGAAGGCCTCACAGCCAAAACATCAGTCCTCCTAATCTTCTCTTCTTTTCTTCCCCCCCCCCCTAGCATGTGCTTTATTAACCCCCTTTTCTCATTTAACTGCTTTGAATAGCTCAGTGGGTAGCATCCTTCTTAGAAAGTGAAGGGGGGGGGAGGCTTCCTTGGAGATGAGATGTCAGAAGAGAAATGCAGACAAACATCCAGGCCTGGCACGTAGAAGAAAAGCCCCTTCTGTAATCCTGTCTGCATGCAGTGTCCTCATGACCATGGGCTCCAAGGTAGCAAGGAATGCCAGGTCCCCTTTGGAGAAGACAGATGCATTGTGGGATTTGGATGCACTGGGTCACTGGGGCAACTTCTTCTAAACTCTGTGGGCATGAAGGAAGGGAACTTTCCCCCCACCCTCAATGCAATCTCTCTGCATTTTGTTAGAAATCTAAATTAGAGAAGAAAGTAACAGGGGCCCCTAGAAATGGACCAAGCACAGTAAGAGGGTGCATGTTCAAGGTCATACTTCACATTAGTTTAAATTATTATTATTTTTTAAAGCAGTCATTAAATTTAATGACTGCTTTTTGGCCATGAGGCTCTCAAAATGACTTACAATTTAAAAACAAAAACAAAAACAGAGAAGCAGCATAAAATCAATTTATGGGAAATAAACACATGCCCATAATACACTGGCTGACATACTGTGCAAGGCAAATGTGCAGAGCAGGAGCACCAACCCCGCGGCTGCCTCTGTGTAACCCGTTGTGCATGAGGGCGGTTCCGCTCTGGCGTAAAGTTTAGCAAATGTAGTTGCACAATGGGGATGCCCACTGGAAACAACTGGCATCCCTTTTGTGCAACTGTGTTTTGCTTTGTGCAACTTCATGCTGGAACAGAACTGCCCTGGCTGGCAGGCCACACTCTTGGCAGTGTTTACAACAGGTGCAGCCGTGTGGGCAGAGCTCTTATTGCCCATGCTGCCTTGTGTGCTTTGGCAGCCAATATCAACAGTTTATCTCACATGCGGAGTTACCCCTTAACCCATTTTAATTATCTGACTGTCCTTACAAGCATGGTGGATATAAGCGGTAAAGAGCTGGCTTCTCCGGCTCCACACTCATATTGGGCGGGGGGGGGGGCGCCTTCCAGTTCTCCAGGTTTCAAATGAAGTGGCCTCCCCCGCCCCCAAACTGACTGCCACCACAGAGCTACATAAGGACATCTTGCTCTGACCTGGTTTAAGAACGCAACATGAAAAGATCTAAGTTTTGAAAAAGCCTTTTTATGGCTCTTCTTTATTGATTGAATAATTTCTCTGACACAGGCTTATCCTTTTGGTGCTTTTATAAACTGCTTTGGGAGGTTTGCCTGAGAAGTAGTATATAAATGCCAGAAGTACGTGGAGAGTGAGAGTCAAGCCTTGTGTATATATCCCAGCTAGAGCCATCATGGAGAGATACACTGCTAGATTTGAAAAGTGAAGACTCAGAGAGGACCACGTTCTAATTGTCATTAGTGGTGACCATTTTCCAGGCAACACAGCATGGTTTCCCACATCTCACTCCTGCTCTGGACAGAGGCTGATCTCCCCCATGGAGAGATCCCTGTCGTAAAGGAGGAAAATATAAACTGGGGAGCAACACAAGGACTCTGGCTCTGCTTGCTCAAGCTGCTACTGTGCAAACAAATGTTTGCAGCCCAGAAGTTCCATAGGATCAGATTGTTACTCACACGCAATCAGGTTGTGTACATGACCATAATAGGGGCAGTGGTGGGGTGGGGGGGAGGCAGGGATGGACCTACCTTGCCCCCAGATGATCAGAGATGTCCTCTTCAGTGCACCGTCATGGGCTCGCACCATCCGCACAGCTTCATGCAGCACGGATCTCTGGGGAGGCCGGGATTCATTTTCCGGGCCTCCAGGAATCTACATTGCGGGATTCCCCTGAGATTCGGACACCTGACTCTGTATATGCTTAGGCTGCATGCAGCCTGAGCACACTTACAACTCCAAACCAGAGGTAAATTCCCAGGCTTGTGGGGGAGGCAGTGCCGGGACCACCTGCAATTCCGGTGCTGCACACAGGTGCAGCCAAACCCAGGCAGGGCTGCCCAAGCCTGGATTTGGCTGCTTGTGTGAAAGGCCTTGGTGATTTCAGGGTAATAAGCTTGGTTTAAATGCATGTCCCTATAGTGCAATGGTTGATGGAGTGTGTGGCTTGAAAGCAAAAGGATACATTGTCTCAGAATATTGTCAAATTACCTTATAACTTTGTAAACAACTATTTCAGCAGCATTGCTGCTAATTCCCCTCCATGTTCCCCCCACCCACCCACACACACAGGGGCACTGCGCCAGCATTGTCTGAGGCAAACTCAGTTAATTAGTTCATCCCAGGCTGGGGTTCCAGCCAGACAAGCAAGTAATGCAAGACCACACAGCAGCCCCTCCTGAGAACAAAATCATTTTTTTTAAAAAGGTTGTTATTAAGAAGTTGCTTCAATTCACTGGTATGTTTCAATTGTCTCTCTGTCTTATATCTAGTGGGAGTTTACAAGTTTAAAATAAAATAGAATTAATGCCTAGGCTAAGCTTTGTTCCTGGACAAGCAGAATGTCTGAGAAACTCCCACTAATAATGTCTATCCCTGGATATAGATGTGGGGAAATTCCATGTCCCTTTCTGGACCCCCGGGGGTGGGGGGGGAGAAGATGATCTAGCAGAAAATAAGTGGCTCCTGTCCTGTTGAATTCAGTAGTGCAGCCAGTGAAAACAGGATCCGCCCTTGCTGGTGCCATTTGAGTGAAGAGGTTTCTACTGCAAATGAGCAGGAGCCATTGGCAAGTGCATGTTTAATTCAATCCCAATTCATGGCACAATGAGAACAAAGGAAGTGACTGAGGCCATAATTGCCTCCTGGTGGGGAGCCGGAGAGTTTAACTTGGTTGGCACCTGGACTTTGAATCAGGCCATTCTCCAATTGGCTCTGCCAGGCCCACAATAGGGCTGATAACAAAGCCTAGGAGGGGGAGGTGAAGGGGGACGCTTTCAAAGTCACACAGCATGTTAGCACAGCCCTGGTGGATCAGAGGAGCCTCTCCCTGAGGGCTGCCTCATGTAGAACCCCTCTCTCGACATGGAGGAAATGTCACTGGAGGGGGGGGGAGGCTACTCCCCTCATCTATGAAGCACAGCATGAGGGTTTTCCAGCACCACCTCATGGCAAAGGCAGATGGCGCAGGCAGCAGATGCCTGATATGTGGACATGGGGTGAAATAAACTGCTTGTGCAGCATTTCAAATGTGACAAATGGGTATACAGATGTTCTACTGGCAATGAACTGCATGTAGGGAAATGGCAGATATGAAACAGCCCTGAAGAATGAGTACAGATATAGGCAGCTGTAAAAAAGGCCATTTCCATACTAGGGATCATTAGGAAGGGGATTGAAAATGAAACGGCTAATATTATAATGCCCTTATACAAAACTATGGTGCGACCACACCTGGAGTACTGCGTACAATTCTGGTCACCACATCTAAAAAAGGACATTTGTTGAACTGGAGAAGGTGCAGAAGAGGGCAACCAAGATGATCAAGGGCCTAGAGCACATTTCTTATGAGGCTAGGCTACAACACCTGGGGCTGTTTAGTTTAGGAAAAAAGACAACTGTGGGGAGACATGATAGAGGTCTATAAAATCATGGATGGTGTGGAGAAAGTGGATAGAGAGAAATTCTTCTCCCTCTCACATAACACTGCAACCAGGGGGCATCCCATGAAATTGATTGCCAGGAAATCTAGGACCAACAAACAGAAGTACTTTTTCACACAACGCATAATCAACTTGTGGAATTCTCTGCCACGAGATGTGGTGACAGCCAACAACCCGGATGGCTTTAAGAGGGGTTTGGGTAACTTCATGGAGGAGAGGTCTATCATCGGCTACTAGTGGGAGGGCTAAAGGCCACCTCCAGCCTCAAAGGCAGGATGCCTCTGAGTACCAGTTGCAGGGGAGTAACAGCAGGAGGGAGGGCATGCCCTCAACTCCTGCCTGTGGCTTCCAGCGGCATCTGGTGGGTCACTGTGTGAAACAGGATGCTGGACTAGATGGGTCTTGGGCCTGATCTGGCAGGGCTGTTCTTATGTTCTTATATAAACACTTGGCAAAAAGCCTACTCAGTCAATGTTTCAGTACTCTTAGAACCTATAGCAGAGAAAAGCAATGTGAACATAGGAACCTAGGAAGCTGCCATATACTGAGTCAAACCATTCGTCTATCTAGCTTAGTATTGTCTTCACAGACTGGCAGAGGCTTCTACAAGGTTGCAGGCAGGAATTTCTCTTAGCCCTATCTTGGAGAAGCCAGGAAAGGAACTTGAAACTTTCTGCTCTTCCCAGAGTGGTCCCATCCCCTGAGGGGAATATCATACAGTGTTCACACATCAGGTGTCCCATTCATATGCAAACAGGGCAGACCCTGCTTAGCTAAGGGGACATGTCATGCTTGCTACCACAAGACCAGCTCTCCTCTCCATATGTGGCACAGAGGGTAACAGTGTTGGCACCTCAAATGCAATTTCCCCCTTAGTCAAAACTCATAAGATGGTCTTGGAAAACATCATTTCTCCTCCTAAGCTCTCTCACAATGTTGTTATAAGGATAAAAAGATCTAACCATGCATATTGCCTTTGGCTCCTTGGAAGAAAGGATGGAATATAATAAATTAAACAACTAAATGAATAAATATATTAAATCTAATAGATTGATAAATAATCTGGAGTGGTGTTTAGCTAGGCAGTAGGATGTTTTCCTCAGCAGAAGAATTCTCTTGGGGGAGGAGGAACAAATGTGAAACAAAGATATTAATGCACAAGCTGGTTGCAAAAAAAGGCGGGGGGAAGGTATTTCCCAGAAAAGATTCATTGAAGAGAGAGAGAAATGCCTGAATCTGCCTTCAGTGGAGGATAAAGGCCACATGTTTCGACTGGTGCTTACCCAGAATCCACCTGATACAGGCTCATATACTGTGCTGCATCCTGCTGATGGAAGAGCAGGGCATGGATGCACCTTCTGTCCTCCTCCAAGTACTGTGGACACTGCTTGCAACTATGCAGAGCTTCTGTGGCTCTTGTGTCATTGCTGTAGGGCACGTCTCACATTATGTACTATAATAATAGGAGGATAAAGGGAGGAGAAGTGTGTGTGCCTCACTCTTACACAGTGTGGTATGGGAACCACTGCAGGAATGGTTTTGCCTTGGGTTTGATAGGGCCTCAAATGTATAGCTGCCCAATGTTTCATATTTTAGGGGTGGATTCCACACTCCTTTTTAGTTTACTCTTCTAGGTGGAATCATACAATCACTTATGGCATGATGACCACTTTAATATTACCAAGTGGTACTTCTGACAGTGTTGAGAACTCGTTGTCTGTAGCCTTGGGTGGCGCAGGGACCCAGGCATTACTAAACAATCAGTCAGAAATCCAGGAGACAACAGGACCAGTTTTAATATGTTGAGGGCCTCTGAATAAGAAATATTAGTGGGTGCCTTTGAAAAGCAATGCATGTTTACATATTTGATTTACAATATTGATATGCCTACCACTTTCCCCAGACGTAAGATGGTCTGCATTAAAAAAAAATGCAGTAAATTAGTATAAAACTGCAATTAAACACAAAATAAACCATTACACTGGCCACATTTGCACATAACATTAAACCAGAGGTTGACGAACCCACGGTTTCAATTTCAAACCATAAATTGCATCATGACATCTGTCCAACTGCGGTCTGGCAACCTCCACTTTCAGAAGAGGGGAGCCCCTCCCGCTTCCAAGTCTGCCAATGCCAATCCTAGCAAGCTCTGTAGTGCTTGCATTGTCATACTGTGGGCAAAGTGGCTGCAATTGGCCACAATCTCGAAGGGGATGTGCCAAACACAACTGTGCCTTTTCAGAATGGTCCACTCACCCTCAGCAAGGAAAGGGCATTTAAATCCCTTTAAATGCCATGCCACGCCACGCCACACGAGCGCTTCTCCTTATGACAAGTACACCGCCCACCTCCTAACAGCCCCACAACAAAACTGTCCCTCACAATAACAATTCAGAGGGGGATCGGGGGGGGGCACTATTTTCCTGTTACTCAGGGAAGGGAAGGGAAGGGAAGGGAAGGGATTGTGATGACTTCCTAGGAGGGGATATGTATATTAGGGAGGGCAAAGGAGCTGGGGGGTGGGATCTCTCCCACTGTGACCCAGAATGCTCTTGTGAGGGCTAACCCCAGCAAAGCAGTCCATGCAGACCAAAGCACATTTCTCCTCCTCTGGCAGCTTGCTGCCAGTGGACTACTACTCTCATGAGAGGGCCAGTCTACCAGGAAGGACCACTGGAGTAAACACCCTTGGTCTTCCATGGGACTGTGTGCTCATGAGTTGAGCCAACCTAACAAAGGGGCCCCACTTGTGTGAGGCCCCCATTCCCTCTAGTTAACAATAGAACTTTTGCACTGCAATCCCCTATTCCCCTGGGAAGCTTGCACAGACCACAAGGACATTGTGATACTCCATGTGTCAGAGCCTAGCCACATGTGCGGACGGGGAAACACTGGGTGTGGGGACAAATCTTTACTCCTATTCAGAATTCCTGGATTTTGGCTGGCATTGTGTTGTATGCAGATCAGGCTGTTGCTTCTGCTGTGGCTGGGGCCCTGCTCCTATATAGGGCAGGCTGGCCCAAGGGCCTGGGGGAAGAAGAAAGAAAGGAACAGCTTGGGTGGGGCACTGATTGTCCTGTCTTTGCCTCTGCCCCACCTTTCCTCAGGTGTGTAGGATCTCCTTGGGCTGTTGCTGCTGCTGTGGCTGGGGCCCTGCTCCTATATAGGGCAGGCTGGCCCAAGGGCCTGGGGGAAGAAGAAAGAAGGGAACAGCTTGGGTAGGGCACTGACTGTCCTGTCTTTGCCTCTGCCCCACCTTTCCTCAGGTGTGTAGGATCTCCTTGGGCTGTTGCTGCTGCTGTGGCTGGGGCCCTGCTCCTATATAGGGCAGGCTGGCCAAAGGGCTCTCATCCTTGTGGCTCTCAGCCGTGGGGTGAGCTGCCTGGGGCCCAGAAGACCTTTCTCCTTGCAGCCCAGAAGACCTTTCTTCCTGCAACCAAGAAGTCAGCAAGAGATTGCATAAGTCTGGTTCTGGTTTTTATCAAGCCAAGAAGCTGTGGTGGGTTAGTCTGGGGAGATGTGTCTGGGAGGGTGGAAAAGTGGGCATGGTGTGGGGGCAGCAATATCACAGGTAGTGGGCAGAGGGAGGTATGGCAGTGGGAGTTGGGCAGGCCGTTACAGGGGAAAGCGGTCCAGGCAGTTGAGGCCTGTTCCTTTTTCCGGCCCTTCTCCAACCCTCTGACCCCAGGGAACTCTGAGAACACTCCCTCGAGGATTAGGGTGCTGCTGCTAAATGCCAGGTCAGTTAATGCAAAAACTTCTCTCATCCACGATTTGATTGTGGATGAACGTGCTGACCTGGTATGTGTGACGGAGACCTGGTTGGATGGGCTGGGCGGGGTTGGTCTCTCTCAGCTCTGTCCTTCAGGTTTCCAGATCATGCAGCAGCCGGGGAGGAGGTGTTGAGGATGAGGGGACTTGAGGGTCGGGGAGGAGGTGTTGCAGTCATCTTTTGAGAGACCCTCCCCATTTCCAGGTGCCCGGTCAGGCAATCTCAGAATTTTGAGTGTTTGTCCTTGAGGGTGGGCCTCCGAGATAGGCTGGGGATTCTGTTGGTGTACCGACCACCCCGCTGCACTTCAGTCTCCCTACCTGAGCTGGCGGGGGTGGTCTCGGAGGTGGCCTTGGGTTCCCCCAGGCTTATTGTTTTGGGGGATTTCAATGTTCACGCTGAGGCCCCCCAGTGGGTGCGGCTCAGGATTTCATGGCCTCCATGGCAACCATGGCCCTGTCTCAATTGGTATCGGTCCCTACCCACGTGGCAGGACACACTCTGGATCTGGTTTTTGCCGACCGGGAAATAAATGATCTGGATGGGGGGGAATTTGAGACGACTCCCTTGTCATGGACAGATCATCATCTGGTGGGGTTTAGTTTGACTGCTCTGTCTGCCCTCTGCAGGGGTGGTGAGCCGATTAGGATGGTCCGCCCCTGGAGGCTTATGGATCCGCTTGGATTCCAGAAGGCCCTTGGGGAGTTTCTAGTGTCCAGAGCTGGTGACCCTGTCGAGGCCCTGGTTGATCTCTGGAATGGAGAGACAGCCCGGGCTGTTGACACGGTTGCTCCTAAACGCCCTCTCTGGCTTGGTGGAGCCCGATCTGCTCCTTGGTTTTCCTCGGAGCTTAGGGAGATGAAGCAATTCGGACGATGGCTGGAATGACGCTGGAGGAAGAGTCGTGACGAATGCGACCGAACACGGGCTAGAGCCCATTTTAGGGACTACTCCGTGGCGGTGGGGATGGCGAAGAAATGCTTTTTCTCCGCCTCCATTGCGTCTGCTCAGTGCAGATAAACGGAGCTGTTTCGTGTGGTAAAAATCTTGCTCCACACATCCCCCCAGACAATGTGGGAGGAGTCATCTACAGCTCTTTGTGATCAGTTTGCCTGTTACTTTGCAGATAAAGTCGCTCGCATCCGTGCTGACCTGGACTCCAGAGTTTTGGCAGTTCCGACAGACGTGCCTCTGGTACCATCTGGTCCTGTTGTGTTGGATTCTTTTTGGTTGGTGTGGCCTGAGGATGTAGACAAGATGCTGGGCAGTGTGTGGGCGACTTCATGCGCTCTTGACCCTTGCCCTTCATGGCTAATAAAAGCTGCCAGGGAGGGGACAGGCAGATGGTTGGAGGTGATCATTAATGCTTTATTAAGGGAGGGCAGGATGCCATCATGCCTCAAGGAGGCGGTGGTAAGACCACTATTAAAAAAGCCCTCCCTTGATCCCTCCAACCTGGATAACCATAGACCTGTGTCTAACCTTCCCTTTTTGGGCAAGGTGATAGATCGTGTGGTGGTGTCCCAGCTGCAGAGGGTCTTGGATGATATGGATTATCTGGACTCTTTTCAATCTGGCTTCCGCCCCGGATATGGGACTGAGACTGCCTTGGTCGTTCTAGTGGAACTAGACAGGGGGAGTGCGTCCCTGTTGGTTCTGCTGGACCTCTCGGCGGCGTTCAATACCATCGACCATGGTATCCTTCTGGGCTGCCTCTCAAGTATGGGAATTGGAGGTACTGCATTGCAGTGGTTCCGGTCCTTTCTTGGGGGGGAGGGTCCAGAAGGTGGTGCTGGGGGACTACTGCTTGGCTCCGTGGCCACTGGCCTGTGGGGTCCCGCAGGGTTCGGTCTTGTCCCCCTTGCTGTTTAACATCTACATGAAGCCGCTGGGAGAGATCATCTGGGGACTTGGACTGAGTTGTCAGCAATATGCGGATGACACTCAGCTCTATCTCTCCTTGTCACCGGATCCTAGGGAGGCGGTGGATGTCCTGAATCGGGGGCTGGAGGCCGTGATGGGTTTGATGTGGGCTAATAAACTGAAATTGAATCCAGATAAGACGGAGGTACTGTTGATCAGTAGGAGAGCCAATCGGGATGAGGAGATTTTACTGGTTCTGGATGGGGTTGCACTCCCCTTGAAGGAGCAAGTACGCAGCTTGGGGGTACTACTGGGCCCAGCTCTGCTTTTGGAAGCTCAGGTGGAGGCGGTGGCCAGGGGTGCCTTTACACGGCTTCGGCTAGTGCGCCAGCTGAATCCCTTTCTTGAGAAGGTAGATCTGGCCACGGTTACCCATGCCTTAGTCATGTTGTGGCTGGATTACTGTAATGCGCTCTACGTGGGGCTGCCCTTGAAGAATATCCAGAAACTACACCTAGTGCAAAATGCGGCAGCTAGGGTTTTATCCGGAGCTGCCCGTTGGGAGCACATCACGCCCATTCTGAAAGAGTTACACTGGCTGCCGGTTCGTTTCCGGGTTCAATTCAAGGTGCTGGTTTTGACCTTTAAAGCCCTTAACGGTTTGGGCCCGGGGTACTTGAGGGACTGCCTGCTCCCAAGGGTTGCTGCCCGCTTGACGAGGACATCTGAGGGGGCCCTGCTCCGGGTGCTGACAATGAGAGAGTCCCGGCTGTCGTGCACTCAGGACAGGGCCTTCTCTGTTTCTGCCCCCAGACTTTGGAATGTTCACCCAGTGGCCATTTGCTCCTCGGACTCCATCACAGCTTTTAGAAAGCTTGTTAAAACTTGGCTTTTTATCCAGGCTTTTACATAATCGTTTTACTACTGCTTCTATGTGTTTTTACCTGTTGTATCATTTTTATGCTTGTATTTTATAGATTTTAAATTTGGTTTGTTTTTATATTTTTTTTTAGCTTAATACTTTTATTGTCTTTTTTTTGGTATGTTTTAACTCTTGTAAACCACCTTGGGGTTGTCTTTTAATGAAAGGCGGTATATAAATGCATCAATCAATCAATCAATCTGCCGCCATGGGGAATCGCGTGAGAGGAGAGCCCCGATTTCCAGAGATCCCAGGAAAGTGGAGTCACTGTTTCAGGGCATAAGCAAGGGTCCACATGGACAGACAGGCTGGCAGGGGGCATGCCCGCCCCCATGGCATTCCTGAATAGAGTAACCTGGCTCAATATAGAGCCCCCATGGCCTGAGAAGGGGCTGTTTTGTAATCATGCATTATTAGTTATTTTGCCCAACATGTTTTCCCACAGATGGTTGTTCTCATGTGGTGTGAGGGGGTGTCCAATCCACATGGCCTTAAACTCTCATGAGTGAGTGGTCTGTTCGGGATCAGCATCCACTGTCATCACACATTGTCAAATTGCTCCTTTCATTGGAGCAACGCTGATCCTGTTGTCTGGCCCTTCTCACGAGTAAGCCTAGGGACCGCACAGGTACCTCCAAGGAGAAGGGGCTGGGCCTCCCCTTCCCAAATTATTTGTTCAAAAATTAGAAAGTGGCTGTTAAAGAATCCCTTGTTGGGGCTGCCCTTTAAACCTAACCCCAGGTACTTCCCACCATATGTTTTTGTCCCGGCGGTCTAATAGGGTGCCCTGCTTATGTTGCTATCTGGAGTTTGTGCTTGTGCACATTGCTGCTTCATTCTGAGGGAGCAATGCCACTTAGTGCCCATCCTATCATCCTGTCCCCTTTCCCTTCTACTTGTCAGGAGGGAGGGAACAAAGGGCACAGTGGGAAGAGGAAATCCCCCTGTGCAACTTTGCCTCTTGATAAGCCGGCAAACTTGTGGTGGGACATGGCAGCATCCATGTTGCTGGGAAACTGCATTGCTGTATTGAAGACAGGAGGGATATGGCTAGTGCTTGGAGAGGCAAACAGTGACAAGGGCCGCAGGTATGGAGCAGGTGCTATCCCGGGTGGGTCTGCATCACCGTCTCTATGATTATGGTTCCAAAAACTGCAATCATGGCACCGTGCGTGTTTGGACATAATGCTTCAGTGGTCAAACCTCAGGTCTCAGTGGAAAACCTTATGGCAAACCAAAGGTTCAAACTTGAGTTTGGTGAGGCAAACGGCAGGTCACTTTTACAATGAAACCACAGTTGCACGCATTCGGATATAACGGAGTTCCAACCTCTGCCCTGTGTAACTCTGGTTTCGAGTTGCATTCAAATTCAGCCCCTATAACAAATGATACAATTCAGCAGTCAAAGACTTAAAAACAGAACAGCCTCCCATTAAATCAATCTATTCAATCCACTTCAGGATTCCTGCTCTTTTAAAAAGAACTAAGGAAGGGGCTAGCCCTGACCAAATCTGACCTCCAGAAGACCTCCACTAGCGGAAAGGCTCTACTCCTGCTTAGTCATTCTTTCCCCTCACTTAGTGAAGCAAAGTGGAACAGGGAGCAATTAGAAGATTTCAACCAACACGGATTCAAATAGGGAGCAATAATCTCAGAGTTATGTTGATCCCAACCATTGTTCCCTCTAACAGGGATTTCCAAATGTTGTTGACTACAACTCCCATAATCCCCACACAAAGGCCATTGCAGCTGGGGAAGCTGGGAGTTGTAGTTAACAACATCTGGAAATCCATGCTTGAGGGAACAGTGATCCCAACTCATATCCTCCATGATTTCAGAGATGGAAACAGGGATATGCTTGAAACATCTGTTAGTATACCAAGGATCTCTTCATGAACCACACTCTCTCCATTATTAGTTATTTGGCAGCATCGTGATCAGTAGCTCAGTGAGCGGAACATGTCACACTTCCCTCAGTTGTCTTTGCACTCCCCCCTTCAAAATCTTCTCTTGAGGTGCCCCCCAACCCTCCGCGATATGCTTTCAAGGGCACAGGGGACTGCAGAGGGAAACAGGGACTAGAGCAAGTGGATCATCTTCCATTTATGGAACTACTGGTCAGGGTGCTGTTCATTGCTGGAGGCTCTTCCCTGCCTGCTGTATGATACCTTCATTTACTCTGTGGCAGCCTGTCATCATCCGACTTTAATGCCAATAGGGCGATTGTATGGTAACAATATACTGGAAAAGCATAATTATACTGCAATAGGTCATAAACAAATTCAATATATAAAACACACAACATCTGCAGTGTGTGCAATATCAGGCGATGCAAGGCTGGTGCCTTAGAATTTATGCATGTGCACTTCATTTCATGTGTGACGCACACAAACAACATTTTAACAAGGAATTCCTGAAAATGCAGAAACAGATAAAATTGAGGCAGCCACTGATATGATGTGCAAGGCTACATTAGCAGAAGCAGCCTTGCAGTGCTACAGAAAGACTGGAGCTTTACAGCACCCCAGCTTTGTTCTGCATTCCATTGGCAGAAGAGAGGAGATTGCCTTTTTTGCAGTGTCACAGGGCTACTTCTATGTTATTTTTCAGACCTCTTTAATGTGTAAATAAAGCATAAAAACAGATGTTCAAAGACAGCAAACGTTCCAATGTGACACAAAAGCTTCAGTGCTATATAATAGTAGTAGCTGAAACATGCTCTTTAATACAATAACTCAACATCATGACTCAGCAAATTATGAGCTGCTGAGTCATGATGCTGAGTTATTGTACTTAAGAGCACGTTTCATTGAGCATCATATTCATTATGCGTAAATAAAGCATAAAAACATATGTTCAAAGACAGCAAACGTTCCAATGTGGCACATCAGCTACTACTGTATAGCACAGAAGCTGTTGTGCCACATTGGAACGTTTGCTGTCTTTGAACATATGTTTTTATGCTTTATTTATGCATTAAAGAAGTCTTTGAAAAAGAAGATGAACAAGAATTTGGAAAATTCATATCATCGCAGTTATACCACCCTATTTCTATGATTTAAAACGTTTTATTTTTATTTTCACTCCACCACCATCCCTTTTTAAAGGAACAGGCATTTTCAAATTACATCAGATATAAACGAACAAAAAATTGAGGATTCTCAGGCATTTCACTTCACTATCCACTGCACTCATCAGTTAACATACATATAAAAGAAATGAAGATAACACTAAATAATAATGTGCTTTGCCAATTTTCTAATTTGTGATTTGTCAATTTTTTAAAAATAAATCAGAATTAGGAATACCTTACCTCTTACCAGAGGAACACTGAATTAAATCTTTCATGACTTGAATATGAGTGTTTATTTCTATTATAAAGTTGAGGAAGGGGTACTATCTCTCAAGAAAATGATTTCTATACGAGTTCATGGAACCTATAATATGAGATGGTATCTTATCCGTTACCATTTGCTCCCATATTTTGTCAAATCACTCTTGGGCTACTTCCATTCATTAGGCCTGGCATGTCAGTCAGTGATCTTACTAGGGGCAAGTACCAGAAAATTAGGACTGTCCTTGGTAAATATGGCCAATTGGACGGTATGGCAGAGTACTGTAAAGGGTTTTGAATGGTAAGGCATCAGCTGGGCCTGAAACTGGCAACTGGCAACCAGTCCAATTGCTGCAGAACAGGCTGAATATGTTCAAGGAATTTTTTAGAGTGGAGCTAACAGATCAAAGGTTTAATTACAAAGGACTCTGGGATGCAGTGAGGTTAGACAGGAGCCTTTTTGTAGTGCTATAGGGTTCTTGAGAACTCAGGATGTCCTCTGAGTCAGAAGTTCCTCATGGGGAGAATCTAGTCTGCCTCCATAGCTCCCAGCTGCCCTGCCAGCAACTGCACTGAGCAAAGGTTCAACCACACTGAGAGGTCCTGAAGAGGAATGCATGGAGCTTCCTAGTTTGGGGTGTTATTAAGGATGTAATAAAGGGGGTGCTTTGGTGAGTCATGAGCTGCTGGGCACACTAGGACGCATAGAGAAAGACAGTGGCAGGCAGATGAAAGGCAAAGAGCAGGGCAGCAGCTCATGCCTCCTCCAGCCCTTTCCAGCGAACATTTCCTCTCATCTTCCATCGAATGATCTCTTTGCTTCATATTCACTAGTCACACCCCAAACCCAAATTTCTCCCTCTGCCACATCTCACAGTTGTATTAGGAGGTTTGCACTCTCTGAGGAGCTAAGTAAACAATGGCGCTGCAGGAAATGACTTGATTATCAAGCTAAAGGTTGCCAGTTCAAATCCCCGCTGGTATGTTTCCCAGACTATGGAAAACACCTATATTGCGCAGCAGCGATATAGGAAGATGCTGAAAGGCATCATCTCACACTGTGCAGAAAGAGGCTATGGTAACCCCCTCCTGTATTCTAGCAAAGACAACCAGGAGTCGACACAGACTCGACGGCACAACTTTACCAACTTTACCCTCTGATGATGGGTGCTTTGGGCTTATAGGAGCTATTCGTTGTTTTGATTGATTGATTTTATTAGGAATCTTGCAGTATTGGAGATTTTATACAAATCTCAAAGCCCACCAGTTCCTGAAATAGCTAGAAATTATATCAAAGCTTTATTTTCTACTCAAAGTTTCTAAACCATCCATCTGAACAAACCAGAAAACATGTCATACGTAACCTAAAGACAAAATATGATGAAATCTGAAGAAAAAGAAAAGAAACTGGAGTTATTTTATTTATTCTTAGGTTTATAGCCTTAAACAATAGT
Source organism: Hemicordylus capensis (assembly GCF_027244095.1). Lineage (NCBI taxonomy): Eukaryota > Metazoa > Chordata > Lepidosauria > Squamata > Cordylidae > Hemicordylus > Hemicordylus capensis. The sequence goes on from NC_069658.1 coordinate 411,169,551, forward strand.
CAAGGTGGCTCACACAGTAAAAATGGTATGACCCCTCCCCCAATTACCAATAATTAAAACCCTCATGGTTTATTTTGTTAAACACACCCCAAAATAATGGTTTTGAGGGGGGATTTTTACACCTAGAGTTCAGAGATGTTTTCGAGGTGCTTTCTGCAGACACAATATGGAACAATCCTGTAGATTACAAAGTGCTCAGACAGCCGGTTCAAGAGATGCAAGCAATCTAAGGCCCTATGGAATATGCTATTAAGACTCAGGGCTGCTCAACTTTGGCCACTGTAGCTGGCTATTGGCCACTGTGGCTGGGGATCATGGGAGCTGCAGTCCAAAATCAGCTGGGGGCGGGGGCAAAGTTGAGCAGGCCTGTTTTAAATCCTTGGAAGGTGCCATCGCACAAAGAGCAATTGATATGCTAATGCCCTGTGGGCCAGATTCTCCAGGCTGTTCCATGAGCCATAGTCCTCAACTTCCCCATCTCCCAGGCTGAAGGTATCACCTTGACACTTGGACTCCTCCACCCCACACAGCCCTCAAGATCAGAAACTGGCCTGAGTTGTAGGGCAGTAGATTGTTCTGCAAATGGTTTAATCAGTGTTGAAAAAGGAGCCTTGCATGTAGATAGGATTGTTATAGTCATTGATCCAGTAGCCTTCTTCACTCATAATGTCGCCTTGTACACTCTACACAAAAACTTGACCAGGAATGTGCCCGCACAAGCCTCTTCCCCCAAGCCAATGCGCTTGATAGGTTCACCCACTGCTGTCCATGAGAACAGCACATGCCTGAAGAGACATATATTGGGGAGGAATCCTCCTTGGGAGCAGGAAATCTGGATTTGTCAGCATACTCCCTTTGGCATGGTTCCAGGGTACAGTGTCAATGCTTTTAATACCCATGGAAGGCTATTGTCTACTTAGTTGTTATAGTCTGGTTAAGACATGAAACTAAACCATGGTTTAGCACTATTTAAAAATGAGCTGAAGGGCTGGCTCACATGATAAATTCCATGTCAGTTGAATGAAAAAAGGAAATCCCAGTGGTGTATACACTCCTGTGGAGCCCGTCATGTGAACTCAAGATCTTTTGGTGATCTGCAGTTGGCAGTGCATCAAACCAACATTAAGCCAAGATCTGTAATCTTAGATTTGGACATGGTATGTCAGTGTCTGCTTAATGTCCGTTGGCACAGCCCCAATCTGAGACTGCTGAAAAATCCTGAGTCCACATGACACTTTGCTGGAGTTCACGTGCTGCTGGGATCTCCAGATTTAATTTAAAGTTACATGGGATCAACTGTATCAACCAGCACAAAGGAAGCCATGCACTTATGTGCTCCCCACCCACTTCCCTTTGTTTTTACTTTAGAAAAAAACATAGTCCTATGGTTGGGGAAATTAAAAAACAACACCTAACTAGAGTTTGAAACAACCAGGCTACAAAACACAGAGGCTATTCACACACACGTGCAAAACTGGGCTAAGGGAGCCCAGCCCAGTTTTGCATGCACATGTGAACCACCGGGATTGGGCCGGATCCCGGCGCCTACACGGCAGCAAACCCACCAAAGTAGCCTCCCTCTAAAACGAGGTTAAAGGAGCCAGACCCATGGTTATGCAAATATTGCTCCATTTCAAATGAGGTAAGCTGTGCCCCATTGTCAGTCACCAGTTATTTAGGAAGACCTTCTCTCACAAAAACTGTAGCCATGAACTGGATCACCTTGTTTGTCATAATGTCAGCAAATGAAACACCTGGAATAGTAATCCACCATCACTATAACAAATCTTTGTTTTGTGGGTTGGTTATTAAAAGTATATCCAGTATGACTAGTAGCCATTATCAAAAGGCCCCAGTATATACAGAGCGAGTTTTCCCCAGGGACCATTGGAATACTCTACTGGAGTCAAGAGAGTGGTAAAAGTCTTCCGTGATTTGTCAGATACAGCACAAGCCATACAGTGCCTGAACATAAGAACAGCCCAGCTTGATCAGGCCCAAGGCCTATCTAGTCCAGCATCCTGTTTCACAAAGTGGCCCACCAGATGATACCTCTGGGAAGCCCACAGGCAAGTAGTGTAGGCATGACTTCTCTCTTGCTGTTGCTCCCCTGCAACTGGTATTCAGAGGCATCATGCCTCTTAAGTTGGGGGTGACCTATAGACACAAGACTAGTAGCCATTGATAGAGTTGTCCTCCATGAATTTGTCTAAGCCCTTTTTAAAGCCATCCAAGCTGGGGGCTGTCACCACATCTTGTGGCCTAATTACATCTTCAATGTGTTTGTCCATACCTGACCAACAGAAACTTTTAGGCAAACTAAAAAGTTTGCCCAGAGACTAAAGTTTGGGTGGTATAGAAGTTAAATAAATAAATAAACAAACTAAAGCCCAGGCAATTCTGATAACTTTTCTTTGTCAGGAGCTTGGCACCTCCAAATGATCAAACCTCAGCACCAATTCATTGAGAGAGAGAGATTGTGCTGTTGAGTTGGTGTCGACTCCTGGCAGCCACAGAGCCCTTTCCGCACCTTCCTATATTGCCGCTGCCCAATATAGATGTTTCCCATAGTCTGGGAAACATACCAGTGAGGATTCGAACTGACAGCCTCTTGCTCCCTAGGCAAGTTGCTTCCCCACTGCACCATTAAGGGGCTTTTTAACTCATTGAGAAGGGACAGCTTATTTACTATGTGCATGTCTGGTTGAAGATGTTCAGGTACCTTGTTTTTGCATGGCCATCCATTCGTTATGTAAGGTTTAAGTTCAGTAAGCAACTGATCAGTGCTGAGGTCCGCTTTCCATTCAAAAGAAGAGATCTCTCCATGAGTAGAAAGCTATTTGCGCAATTATAACTCCTTCATCATCATCTTCTGGGATTCCTCTTGGCCTGGAACTGAAAGCTGCGATAAACAATCTGCAGTTGTATTCCCCAATACCTAGCAGATATTCCACCTGGAAATCAAAGTCTGGTGATCCATTTGGCTATTCTTGGCATCGCTCAACTTGATCCCTGAGTAGTAAATAGAGCAGATAGGGGTTTATGGTGTGAACGTAAAGTGAATTTCCTGTCCCACAATTATTGAAGTGTCTCCCCACCACCAAAAAAATGCTAAAGATTCTTTTTCAGTGACAGAATACATCTTCAGATGTAATAAGTGCTCTGGAAACAAAGACAACTAATTTCCCTTTCCCCTTTTTGCTGGGTCAAGTCAGCACCTAAACCATATTCAGAAACATCAGTGGTTACAGTAGTGTTCCTGTTGGGGTCATAAGAAGTGAGAGGAGGGCTTTCCGCAATGGCTGATTTGATAGTCTGAAAACTAGCCTTGCAGGATGCAACCCAGTTAAATGCTACCTTTTTTTAAAGAGAAAATGCAATGGGACAACTTTGGAGGCAAATTGTCTAACAAATTTAGAGTAGTACCCAGCGTCCTAAAAATGAGTGAAGTACATCCTTGTTGTATGGCTGTGATGCTTCTTGAAGATCTTTCAGAAAGTGGGGCTGGAGGAGGCCCCGCTGCTGCCTCCACTGGCCCACCACCTGTGTTTTTTTAAAAAAGGTAAGAACTACCTTTTTTCTTGTCCCACACATTTTCTCTACGAAAAGGGAATGCCCTTTACTTGTAAAGGGGAATCCTCGCCAGGTTCCCCTTTACAAGTATACTCCCCCACGAGCCGGCCCACAAGCCAATTCAATGGTTGAACTGGAATGGATGTGGTTTGACCGAGCCCAAGCCTGGACCGGGCTGGGTAGGTTCTAATCCAATCCAGATTCAAATAAAACCAGTTTCACAGCTGACTTGCACATCCCTAATCAGTAGCCCCCCAAATTGCACCATTCTTTGAATTTCCAAAGCTGCAGAGACTAATCCAAAAGGCAGTCTTTCGAACTGAAAAAGACCCTCTGGGGTAATACATTTGTGAGAACTTTTGAACAGAGAAATTTGCTGATAGGCTGAAGACAAGTCCCAAGTTGTGAACGTGGAAGCCTCTTTCAGAGTAAGCAGCATTTCACTGATACTGGGAAATGGATGAAAATCCACTACTATGTTGGAGTACTTTGTGTTGTACAGGTATTGCATTTGCCTTCATCTGAATTTTATGTTTGAAATGTATGACAGTGCCAGGAGTATCAGCAAAAACATCCAAGAAATCAGCAATCATATCAGCATATGGATGCTCCATCATCCGTAAGACAGGTTCCATGCTTTTTGGATCTATGAGTAGCTCTTTCTGATGCTTCCAGCCAAATACTGAGTCTCCTTTTTGTGACACATACACTTTCCCTTCTGCAGTATGTCCTTTGTATTCCAGGACAGCTGTGAAATATCCATTTATGGCTCCATGTCTGAAGGCTGCAGGTGCATATCTGATGTAGTAAGGAATTTCTTGTAAAGTGGATGGGAAATGAGAGTATAAGGAGAACAACTTCATGGCCATTACGTTTTACTTGACAATGTGAAGAAGCAGGCTCTGAGTCTGCCACACTTAAATCGCTGTCAGGAGCTGGTTAATCTGCCTCATCCTTATCATATAATGAATCAGTAATGGAGTGCACAGCAGACTTGCCAGCCTTAACAAAATGTATCCTTTTCTTGCACCTGTTCCAAGTGGCCTTCCGTGCAGGACAGTTAACAAAATTGGCTCTGTGGGCCGTGTCTCCACACTGGTGGCAGCAGTAGCTCATCCTTTTTTCTGCTGCCAGTTTCTGGGGCAGTGCCACATGAAAAGATTGGGATTGGAAGGATTTGGTCTGAACAGCCTGGATTTCAGGAGGTTGGTTGGGGGTACCAAAGAGAGTGATTTGGCACAGTGAAGAGCATTTTCCACCCACTTAGCCATCTCTATAACTTTATCCAGTTTTTCACACAGTTTGGAGGAGTTTGTTTTCATAACAATCCGATCCCTGATCATTTCATCAGTAAAGTTGGCAAACTCACGGGTTATACTTAAGGCACACAATACTGTGACATACTGATCGACAGATTCACCAGGCAGTTGGAATCTAGAACAGAATTTGTAACATTCAGCAATCACATTCAAAGTAGGGTTGAAATGATCATCTAAGAGCAGCTTCATAAGGATTGGCATCCCCTTCCAAGTTGGTAGGAAATGGCAAATGAATATATATTATTTGGCCTTCAGGGCCCAGGCAGTGAACAATATACTTTTGCTTTGCTGGAGCAAAATCAGGGGTCTGTATAGTGCAGAGGTAACTGCAGAAAAGGGACCTCCATTGTTTCCAGGGAAGAGCAAGTTCTCCTGGGGTGGATAAGAAAAAATGTGGGGGTGAGATCTGAGCCATGCTGCAGTGGGGATCCAGTGAACAACAGAGTCCAGGATTGATAAGTACAAAAATACCCTCAGGGATTGTGCAGGTCAGAAAGCTGGAGAAACTATCAGCAGCAGCAATAGTAGAATGCAGTTCAGGAATGTAGGCCCAGTGATGCAATTAAAATTAAGTAGCAGGAACCTTCACAAGCTTTGCAGGCTCACATGCATAGCTGGTTCAAAATCTCATTGCCAAATGTTTTATAGCTGCTTCACTCATAAATACAAAGCAATCTTATGTTTGTTTAACTAAGACTATTTCAGAAACAACTCCATTTTCTCCTGCAACCTTTCCCTCGCTTTTCTTTCTCCCCCACCCCACATTCTCTACAGGATCCCCACTGGGACAAACTTCTAATCAACAAAACATAAAGGATTGCTAGATAGCATAAAACAGGAACATAAAAGCAAGCAGCTGGCTAGTGACTTGTGTATCTGAGTAAGAGAGCCCTTTGCTCTTTAAGCCCAAGGACACATCTAGTTCCATTCACTGCATTCACATATAACAGGAAACTGGTTTTAAACAGGGCAGAGGTTGGATTTCTTGTACATCTGAATAAATAGAACCTCTTATTCTGTTCAAAAAGCGACCTGAGGTTTCTTTTCCCAAACTTCAATTTTAACTTTTGAGTTGTTGCGAGTTTCTCTGCTCTTACCTGAGGTTTGAGTTCGGGGCATTACATCTGAGCGCTGAACTGGAGGCAGCCTTCTTAGAGGCCAGCATTGAGGGATGGAAGCAACTTCCACTCTCCGTTCCAATTGGTTGCCCTAGCTGTCCTTCATGCAAAGGAGGAAGCCTGGCAGCCAGTTCCCCCACCCACACGACCAGCAGGACCCGAACTGCAGTCAGGGAGACTGCAGAGAGCAAAACTGGCTATGTCCAAACACAGACAGCTTAGTGCGCACCCGGTTGGGTGGAACTGCGGGTCATTGGACCCTGGGTTCCTTGTTACATGAGAATGCGGCCAGCCTCTCTCTCCACTCAGCAACCAACTGATCTGGTGAAGTTGCACCCCGTCGTCACACATTCTTGTGCAAATGGTTCTGAAGTGACACTGGCTTCACATTAGGGAATTATAGCATGTCTCTTTATAATCAAAGCAACATAAATTTGATCTAGGTGCCTGGTCTAGCCATCCAAGATTTTTGATGCTAAATCCAGTTAGGAAACCACACAAACTTGAGTCTCATGTTTCTTCTTCTCATGTCATCCATTTTGTCCTCAAATGCTCACTAGCATATAGTGAAACTGGACAAGATGTGGGCAGCACAGTCTCCCAGTTTTTGTTGATACTGAAATACAGTCACTGAGGGTTGTGAAATGATGTGGACAGTGAGTGGACAGAGAAGATCTTAACTCTTTTCTTGCAGGCTGTTTTGTTCCAGGGGTCAATGCAACCCCCACAGCATTGTGAGGAAACATGGCAGCTAGAAGTGGGATGGCCACATTTTTGTGGTGGCTGCCATGTCTTTCCTTCATAGTTTCAGGACTAATGCTAATCTGGGATATTCTGGAGCACAACATAGCAGCTGCTTGAAAGAGTTCTGCCATTCCCTTTTCAACTTTAAAAACAGTTTTAGGATTAAAGAACACCATACCTGGACAGGTCAGGTGTGGCAGGAAGCACACCATGGGAGCAGACAAGACAAAGTCAAACAAGCAGCTCAGGAGCCAGAGATAAGTCCAGCAGGGGCAGACAAGTCAGAGTCAAAACAGGCCAAGGATCAGAAGCCAAAGACCAGTGCATTAGAAGCAGGCAGGGTTGAAGTCCCCAAACGAGAAAAGGGTCAGACACCAAGAGCAGGAGCAAAGTAGCACACAACCAAGTTGCTTTCAGCAAATGGTGGGAGCAAACGGAAGCCTTAAATACAGAGCCAGCACTGCAGCCCCAAATAAGCCTGGAATGTCTTAAAGGGGCTGCATCCTATTTCTTAAGTGCTAGCTGCGATATAGCTGCGTGGTTGCTGGTGGGGACTGGGTGGCTTTGGGGTCATTCTCGGACTCACAGGCAAGGGTGTGTTGAGGGGGTCAGCAGGTGCTGGCATTTCCACTGGTGGGGGTGAGGGCCCCTCAAAACTTGCCTTGTCCTGTGGGTCAGAGTCAGGCTTAGGGGTTGCAACCACTTCACCTTGAGTGAGAGCCCCTGGTGTCCAGCTCAGAGATCATGACCCCTTCATTCTGGGACTCCTCCATGTCAGAGTCAGGGTTCATGACAACTTGCTGCTCTGTTGCACCACAGGTACACTCCTCAGTAAAAAAAAATAAATGAAAGGAGGACTCCAAATGAACCAAATGATTCATGTGGCATTGGATTCATTCAGAGCTCTTGGCCATTCATTTCATACTGAATGAAAGAGGAGAAAACAAGTGGACCTTTCTCAGTTCAGTTTTTCATTTGTTACAAAACCAATGTACACAGCTGTGGTTGACAAGGATGTGTCCCAGACTGAACCTAACAACCTGCCTGGAAAGTGTCTTCTCATAGCCTAACCGAAACCTGGAAATACTGTGTTAGTACTCCATGCTGTTATTCATTACTACAAGCTGGCTGCTCCCAGAACTCTTGTTTCAAGAATCAACTGGATAATCTAATAAATGCATTTACTTGTAAGGTATAACAACAGTAGTCAATATTATACTACAATATCACATTATAGTTTTATTGGCATACTATTGTGTTGTGAAGTTGTGCTCCATTACTAGGGAAAGGTCCTTTTCAGTGGTCACCTCCCTGCGGCTGAATGTTCTCCCTAGGACTGCTCACCTGCTGCCTCCATTTGCCCAGGCATTTCATTGATTCAGCTGCTGCTTTATGGATTTTATGCTGCTCTGTGTGTTCTGTTTTTGTCTTATCCTGTTTTTAATCTTGTTTTACTGTTTTATTCTTATTCGTCTTTTATTTGTACGCTGCTTTGAAAATGTACATTTAAAAGAAGGATAATAAATTCTTTCAAGTAAATTGTGGGGGGAATTTAACAGACAAGATCGCTTTGAAGTCTCAGTTGCTAAAGGCAATGGCCTATGAGAGGAACTTTGTGGTGTTCATTAGAGAATGCACTTCAGGACAGATGGCATCTTAAGGGATCGCGAAAAGGAAGACTCTGGAGCCAGCCATCTTGGTGTTTTCTATCCTTTGCTTCTACAGAACTGATCTATAATATCTTTGCTGGGCCCAGCATTTTCTGGAGAATAGCCTTTTCATATAATGCAGCATAATCTGAGGAAATGAATGCCTGCTCTAGAGTCTGACAGGACAAGTAACAGCCGCATATGTGAGGGTTGTGAAGACTTTCCTGCCTCTTTGCTGCTCCTGTGTTGTTGTTGTTGTTTTTCACTTGGAGAGTATACTTTGTTGTCCAGATAAATCTTATCTGGATTTATACAGGTTATATTCAGATCACTTTTAGATCAAATGTTACGTTACCTACCTTGTGTAAATTTTTCCTTAGGAGCACCTATATATCTGGCTATATGAGGTTATTTATTTATTTATTTATTTATTTATTTATTTATTTATTTGATTTCTATACCGCCCTTCCAAAAATGGCTCAGGGTGGTTTACACAGAGAAATAATAAATAAATAAGATGGATTCCTGTCCCCAAAGAGCTCACAATCTAAAAAGAAACATACGATAGATACCAGCAACAGCCACTGGAGGGGTACTGTGCTGGGGGTGAATAGGGCCAGTTACTCTCCCCCTGCTAAATAAAGAGAATCACCACGGTAAAAGGTGCCTCTTTGCTAACTTAGCATGGGCCTTAAAGTACTCTCTCTCTCTCTCTCTCTGTCATCTTGACTATACCCAATCAATCATTTGAACTCTAGTATGAATCTTGGCACCCCTAAAATCTCTTATCCTCCTATAAACCCTCAAAAGCTCCCCCTGCTCTTTCACAAGGGATGCTTACATCCAATTTTGTTTAACTTCTTGTACCTGTGTTTGGTCATCATGCTGCCAACGTGGCACTGATTCAGATCTGCTTATTCTGTTATGTTTCTAAGCATCATACCCACTGATCTGCACAAGATAGCCACCGAGAGGTCCTTATGAGTAAAATTTCACATTGGGGGGGGGAATCATTTGGAATGTTTAAATTTTTAATCTGATCCCATCTGATTCATGAAGCCAATCCTTTCTGTATAAAAGATAAATCTCAAAACACACGTTACCACTGGAAATGCAGCCTTCTAATCTTCTGCTACAGCCAGCTATGATGCCATAGTGATGGGGAAAGCTTCTCAGCACAGAGAGGCATTTTGGAAACATTCCTTGAGCCATACTGGTAAGTGGGAAATTTAACACAATGTGGGCTGTGAAAGTACCAGCTGAGCCTTCTGGAATGACCAAATGGCCAGAACTATGATGAAGGCCACAAAACCATCCGATTACCTTTAAATTAATGATATGTGGATGAAAACATTCAAGGGCGGCTGTGATTGAGTGAAAAACACAACATCTTAAGTTTGTGCATGCAGGGCCAGCCCACTAATGAGGCAGCAGTTTCAGAAAATGGTTTGGCAGAGGTAGTAGAGGGACACACTCTGCCCTGCCCCATTAGTGGATGATCAGTGGCAGAAGCAGTACCACCACCACCACCACTGCTTTCTCTACTTCTCCTGCTCCCAGATTTTTCAAAAAGCAGAGAGCAGGGAATACAGCCAAAGCAAGTGCAGAGGGGTTGAGTGGTGCTACTCTGCCACCAACTACTTTATTTGGCTCCATTTCCCACCTTCTACCTTGGACACCTATATCGGGCAGCAGCAATATAGGAAGATGCTGAAAGGCATCACCTCATACTGCACTGGCGGAGGCAATGGTAAAGCCCTCCTGTATTCTACCAAAGACAACCACAGGGCTCTGTGGGCGCCAGGAGTTGACACCAACTCGACGGCACACACTACCTTTACCTTTGAAAGGCAGGAAGCAGGACCAGGGAGGAATAGTCCTGGGGTCATCACTAGCTAGGGAAGGGAGAAGCAGGGCAGCCAGTGGTGAGGCACTGATGGGAGGGGGCATGGGGCACTCCCATCTCTCCTTCTGCCAATCTGCTGCCTGATGTGGCCACTTAGCTAGCCTTCATTAGAGAGCTGGTCCTGCTGGTTTGTATCAGGAATTGTTGTTGTTGTTGATAAAATTAGAATTTAGTCCACACTTACTTCTCTTGCAAGAATTCTAATTGGCCTGAGTGCACAGTTAGGAGAACATCCATTACTATTTCCCACCTATACAAATAATGGTGATTGCAAAGAAAATGGGTTTCCGTTTCTATATCTCCTAACCCAAACTCAAATTGATCAATTTTGTGTCTTTGGGGTTAAAAGAAACCTGGGAAAAGTCACAGGATTTGGGGTTGTTCTCTGCCTTCCTTTTTTCCGCATAGGAGGAAGATGTTTACATCCAGTGGGGCAGGAGTGGCAGTGAGGACAAGGAAGGGAAGGGAGGTGGATTAGGTTTGTATAGTGTTGTGTGGGAGGAAAACACACCCTATGTTAAAACTAATAATACAAAAAAAGGCAGAGGCAAAAAGCACTAGTAATTTTAAGTGGGCTTTTGGTTACAAGAGCTTAAAAAGGGGAGGGGGTTGAGTGGGGTGGGAGGGATGTGTTTTTATGGTGTTGGACTGGGTGTGTGTGTGTGTGGGGGGGGAAGCCCTCTCAATAAAACTAAGAATAGAGGGGAAAAGCCAGCAGCACAAAAGCTAAACTGATTTGAAGTGGGCTTTGGGTTACCAGCCTTAAAACTGATCACGCATTTTCAGTTTCGGTAACTGACAATTTCTACACTCTTTGATAATGTGCCTTAAAGAGCCAACTTTCTTTAATGAAAAGGCTTAAAGAGGAATGACTTTTCTGAACAAAAATATCAAAGCTGAGCAAAGATGGGGCTTTTTCCTTTCTTTTTAAAAAGGGAACTATGAATTAAAATGACCTTGTGTTCTGAAACTTTTTTTCACACCTTGCTTGATGTTCCGAATTCCTTTTCTTCCCTCAAAACCAGACCATGTACTGGTGCCTTGGTGAATTGAGACTTGAGGGCAGAGCAAGGGTTTAAAGAGAAATAATAAGTTTGCTGCATTATCTTCTGGAGCTGCTTAGCAATGAGGGTGCCCTGCGTTTTACAGTGTAACCTTTAGTAGATATTAAAGCAATCACAAATATTTCCTTCCTGCCAGAGTTGGAGTCCTGTCTACTAGGAGCAAAGTCTGAAAACAGCATGAACCACAGAAGTTGTTTTCATAAGGGACTTGGACAACCAACAAAAGTGCATCAGCTTCAGGCAAACCCCCCTCCTTTTACAATTAGAGTACCATGGTAGCATAAAGCCAAGAAAGGGGAAAGGGTATTTCAGCTGTAAGGGTGGGGGGAGGGGAGCCATTGGTAGGAAAAAAGCATTTCGCCTTGATAAAAGATAGATTGCTTTCAACACTGATGAAACAATTTGGCCAATTATCTTTTAAGAATGTTAAGTTATATATATTTGTAGCACAACCTAATGCATCAACGTGCAAAACATGATTTGGCCTGCCATTAGGGAATCAGCTGCTTACACATTAAATGATGGGATTATGATACGGGAAAGTGTGTGTGTGTGTGTGTGTGTGTGTGTGTGTGTGTGTGTGTGTGTGTAGGAGAGAAGAGTAATAAGAGGTCTCTTAAGGAGATAACTGGAATGGATTTGTAGAGGTTTAGGAAATACTGTGCTAGCCAAAAGCCCAGCTGGGGTCAGCAGATGCCAGCCTGAACACTGTGCCACCTAGTGACCCTTCTGGCAAACACCAGATACCCCATCTGCCCCTGGGAGATTTGCACATATCTTTTATTGACCCATCTTGAGTTTTATTTGGACATGTAAACATATTAATCAGCCTATCATTTGTTAATAATTAGCTAGTGATAACCTAAGAGAAACAATCTGCATTTTAAACAGGATTTTTTCATTATAGTAGCTATTTTTAATAATGTTTCACGTTCTCATTTTGAGAATATAAGATCACACACTATTTTAAGCCTAAGGGTCAAACTAGATGTGTTGAAGGCAGACCTGTTCATTTAATCTTGGATCTGCCCCAATCCACTGTAAAGTGTGTGTGTGTGTGTGTGTGTGTGTGTGTGTCCCCGTCTGTCTGTGTCTGTTCCAGTGTTTAGAGCAAAAGGGTGCACAGGCAGGCAGGCGCTAAGTTCTCCTGCCCTGCCTGCAATTTGGCTGCCCTGCAATATGCCTTTCCCACCCTCTGTATTGAAAGAAAAAGACTTTGAAGTAGAGAGGGCCAAGTAGTGGCAGGTGTGAGGAAGGTTCAACTCTTCTGATTGTGCATCCCTTTTGCTCTAAAGACAAGACCACCCTGAGCCTTTTGGAAGGGCGGTATAAAAGTTTTAATAATAAATAAATAATAAATAAATAAGACCTCATCCAATGTTTATGTGATTGGGGCTTACCTTGGTCTAAATGAACATCTAAATTGGCAGTATGTCTTTATGCCACAAGTTTATTCCATTCTCAAGTGGGCTGGCTTTAGGCAGTTTAGCAAACTAGGAGACCTTTGGACTGCATGATCCCATTTCAGAATCCCTGGCAAGTTCCTTTGCCTTTCCTTGTGTCTTTTGAAGTGTGACCTAATGAGTTTTCTTCTGCAAACGGTTGTGCACACTGAACCCAGGCCCACTAGTTTCTCCACTTACTTGCTCCCATTCAAACACCTGCCTCCCAAAACCCTTTCAAGTTTCCTGTTAGTTTCCCCATGGCTTCCTTCAGTTAGTTCAATCACACCTCTATATAGCTCTATGATGTATAAGCCACATGGTTGTTCAGCCTCATGGGCACTGTGACATCCCCAGGAAGGTCATGACCCCACCATGCACTGCTCTGAGTGTTGTTCCCTCCCAATCACCACCTTAGGTAGCTGTTTAGGCTTGAAACAGTGGTAGGATGAGCCCTGATTCAAAAGTCTGAGCAACATCAATTCTTTTCCCTAGAAGAGGCCCATCAATGGGTGAATGTATGTGTAACATCATAACTAAGTTTGTACCTGGGAATATTGGAATCAACATGCATGTTGGAGATTCATCACTGCCCAAGTCAGCATCATATGCTGCACTAATGGATCTCATGGTCTAGGAATAGCATGACTAATGTAGCTAGGCAAATACTTGCAAAAATATTTGTGCACAATTTCTGTAAAGGTAAAGTGTGCCATCAAGTCAATTTCGACTCCCGGTGCCCACAGAGTCCTGTGGTTTTATTTTGGTAGAATACAGGAGGGGTTTACCATTGCCTCCTCCCACATAGTATGAGATGATGCCTTTCAGCAGCTTCCTATATCACTGCTGCCCGATATAGTACCAGTGGGGATTCGAACCAGCAACCTTCTGCTTGTTAGTCAAGCATTTCTCCACTGTGCCAATTCCTGTAGCTGTGGCTTATTCTCAGTTTTGTGGGGGCACATGTCACTCCTGTGACATGCATCTCCAACTTCTTGTTCATGTGCCATTTTCTTTCACTTTTGAATCCTGATGTCACAAAACAATAAGACTTTTGTGATATAAGCATAATTTTGTGTGGGTGGATTGTGTTGAAACAAATAATTTAAAAAAAGCACATCCAGTAGTTTACACAATTAGTTAACATTAGTTAACTAATTAATTAGTTTACATTAATAGTTAAATGGTACATAAGAACATAAGCACAGCCCTGCTGGATCAGGCCCAAGGACCATCTAGTCCAGCATCCCGTTTCACACAGTGGCCCACCAGATGCCGCTGGAAGCCTACAGGCAGGAGTTGAGGGCATGCTTTCCCTCCTGCTGTTACTCTCCTGCAACTGGTATTCAAGAGATACATAGTGGATACATAGTAGATACAGAGTATTGAACAAATACAAGTCACTATAGAAAAAGGAGGAAGAAAACTGACATGCATGTTTCAGCATTTGGTGTTGGTAAAATCTGGTCTTGTTGCTGACCATGCAAATGACACACGCACATATGTGGACACCATGTGTGTGCTGGTACTGCACGTGGATTCTTGGGCCAAGCGCCACCGCAGCAGGAAGCTGCATGTGGTGGCGGTGAGCAGGTAAGGACCTGCTCTCCTCCTCCTCCTCCTTTTCTTTTTTTAAAGATCCCATTCCCAGCTGCCCTTCTCGTGGTGCTGAACTGGTTCAGGGCTGAAACTGTGCACAAACCTTGGTTTGTGCACATCCCTATCATAAACAACTTTTGAAAATACACCTGTTTTATCATGCTTTTAGTTCGTTCGTTCATTCATTCATTCATTTGATTTCTATATCACCCTTCCAAAAATGGCTCTGGGTGGTTTACACAGAGAAATAATAAATAAATAAGATGGATCCCTGTCCCCGAAGGGCTCACAGTCTCAAAAGAAACATAAGATAGATACCAGCAACAGTCACTGGAGGTACTGTGCTGGGGGTGGATAGGGCCAGTCACTCTCCCCCTGCTAAATAAAGAGGATCGCTACATTTAAAGGTGTCTCTTTGTCAAGTTAGCAGGTTTATGATGTTTTAAAATTTTTATATATGGTAATTTTAATTTATGTGGGCTTTAGGTTTTGATTGGATTGTTAACCACCCTGAGACTTTATATAGGGCGGTATATAAATGCAACAAATCAATCCATTTTCTTCTACCTAGTTTCGGCCCTTTCTTTGCTCATCGTGGTTTGTTGAGTTGCTGGAGTCCTAGCAAAATGTCCTTAAACAACATTTCACTTAGAAGACACATGCAGACACTAGTACATTAGTGTTCATGAGAGATTAACCATTTTTACTGAGGCAAAGATACACCAATCTATTATCCTAATCAGCAGAGTTGCCCATGGAGGGCAACAGCAAAAGTCATTCAGTTGTAGTAGGCCATAAAGGGAGTGACTGGCAGAACCAGAAGGACTAGAGTGCATCTGCTCAGCACCATGCTGGCCTAACCTGCATTGTCCTTCTTGAAACTAACATGTATGCCACAGGCTATCTTTTTCTTTGTACACAACAGCTATAGTGGATTCCTTGAACTGGCATAACAATACAAAATCAAAGCTCAAGACTACGAAGTAATTAACCACTTCCCAAAAGTGGCTGTCCTTCTAGCCTCCCATTTCCCTGAAATATTTCAAAGCAGTTTATTGTGGAACAGGTTGTACTCTGGTGCTTGAATACCAGATTGCCCCAGTTGTGTGAGGATCACATGCATGTATTATTTGTCACTTGTCCCTTGTAGAAATAAATGAAAGCAGGGACCCAACCCATGCCTAATCGTTTCTTTGAATGGTTTAGATGGATAATTGGTGATTAATACATGTGCGTGTCACTCACAATTGTTATGTGTGCACCTTTTATGCAGGTATCTATAATATAATTCAAAACACTGTGACAAAACCCATAATTTCATCACTTATGGTTCAGCTTTAAAGCTCTAAACAGCTACGAAGTGCTGACTTTTCTAGCTTTGATTTTAGAATATTCTTTAAGCATTGCTTAATGTAAGGCATATAAGCAATTCCTTTGGACTGCAGTAGTAGCTCTCCCCCCCCCCGCCACCCTTTTTCTAAAACTTCCCCATCTGATAATTCCAAAATGAATGTTAAAGAAAAGGCACAATAAGTTAACTTGAGGCATATGTAACTCTTAGCCCATTTTCACTTAAATACACATTTGACTTAAAATGTCTTGCTATACCACCTGAGTCAGAAATGATCAATTCAGGACTAATGGGTGTGCTTACCTCTGCTTGGAAAAACAATTCAGTATTCAATCACTCAGCAAAAATAAATAAATAAATAAATAAAAGGGTTAGGTCAGTTATTAGGCTGTGCTGTAAGCTATGCCCAGCCCTTTGGAACTGCATGGAGGGAGCCACTCCCAGCATGGTGCTGTCTGTCTAGTAGTGTGCACTTCCAGTGCAGGGGGCCTTTCTTTATGGGAAGCAGAGCCCTGTACAGCTCTCAGTGATGGTTGGAAAGGTATGTGTGGAGCATGGAAGGTCTGGGCAGTGAACTCTGGGAGGTGTAGTCCATTCAAGTGCTTTCCCTATTGAGTTCTACAGGGCAGTGTTTCCCAAACCAGGGTGACCACGCTGACTCACTCCAAGTCAGTTCCCCACTTTTGAAGCCAGCTCACCTCCTGGTGCATAAGGAAGAGAGTCTGCTCCAGGAGGGACATCAATAAGAAAGAATAAAGATGATATAAGAATACAAAGAGGAGGAAGTAAGTGGTAATACACAAACAAATATCTCATGGCAACTTTGCTGTTTCTGCTGTAAGAAAAGATGTGTGTCAGCAGGGTAGAAGGCCTCATTTTAAAAAATAATGTAAGTTTGATCTTTTTCTTGAGATGAAAAAAATTGGGAAACACTGCTATAGGGAATGGATTACACCTCCCAATGCTTCCCAGATGCCTCACTAGCTGTTACTGGGGGCAGTACAGGCCTCTGCTTCCTGTAAAGGAGGTCCTCCCACCACCTGAAATATACAGTAGGCCCGTGCATGTTCATAGAATTCAGAATCAGATCTAACAATGTCAGATTCAAATTCTATAGGCTCTGGCAATGTCAGATATCAGATCAGATTTGGAATTCAAATTCTGACAGAAATTCTGATTGATTGCCCCTCCCTTAGCAGTCAATGCGGGGAGGGGGGGATCACCAAACACTGCAGGAACAGGCAGACCTTTTAAAAGGGATTAAAAGGACTTCACACCTTTTAATCCTTTAATGGCTAGAAGAGAAAGTAATAAATTCTTTCTAACCACAAAAGGAGAAACGTTCAAAGTACTTTCACTTTTAATGACTGTGTATTTCTGCAATAAAGAAGATAAAATTAATATGAAATCAAAGCACTGTCTCTTTTCCTCCACATGGGGGGGTGGAATGATGGTCCAAGGAGGGGCTTCAGATCCAGAATGTTTTGTAAAGTTATGTTTTGAAACAAACCAGATTTCACCATTTTTAGCCACCACCACCCATTTTTAGCCCCCCCCCATTTCCCCATTCATCTCTATGGGAGAAAATTCTATGTTTTTAAGGTTTTAAAATGGTGGTTTCCACCATTTAGTACTTCTCCCGACATGACTCCCAACATTAATTCTGATTTTAGTAAGTGAGTTTATTGTTGTAATCCCAGGTCACACACTTATGAAAGCATAATAAAACAACATAAAACATAATAGCTAATATATCATGCTTAAAGAAAAACAGATGACATAATAATACAGTAAAAAACATAATAAGCAGCTAAACAACATGCATGAAAATAAAAAGAAATATATTCCTAAATATCTAACTGTAGTTACAACTCTGATGGGTACAACCCAATGAAGTTCGAGTTGGGAGGAGAGCTGGTCTTGTGGTAGCAAGCATGAATTGTTCTCTTTGCTAAGCAGGGTCCACCTTGGTTTGCATTTGAATGGGAGACCAGATGTGAACAATGTAAGATAGTCCCCTTAGGGAATGGGCCCACTCTGGGAAGAGCATCTGCAAGCTTGCAAGAGAAGGTTCCAAGTTCCCTCTCTGACATTTCCAGATAGGGCTGTAAGAGGCTCCTGCCAGCAACTTTGGAGAAGCTGCTGCCAGTCTGGTTGGCAATACTGAGCTAGATAGACCAATGGTCTGACTTGGTATAAAACAGCTACCTGTGTTCCTATGCAAGTGAGCTAATCCTGGAACTACAACTTAGCCAAATGTGTAGCAGGGCTAGCAGATACAGTTCTCTTCCTAATTTTAAAAGACAATAAAGCAAAAATGGCCGCTTGATAACTAACATAAGGAAACACATCTGCCAGCAAGTAATTTGCATTCTGTTTCAGAATGCATTAATTTATCAATAATATGACCCAGTATTTTCTCTTTTATTGTTCCATAAAAGGAGCAGTGTAGGACATATGGGAACTTTGTGAAATCTACCCTCAAGATATGCTGAGGGCATCATTTGAAAATGTAAACTGGTAAATGCCTTCCTTGGTGCAGTTGAGTAGGTGAAGTTGAGTAGGTACAGAAGTGGATCTGTTTTTCTTGAAGTGAGGATACCATAGGGAGAACTTCAAATGTTGGACAAACCAGCATCTCATCTGGCATCCTGCTCAAGGAGTCAATCATGGATTTTTCCCCTCCCCCAGGACTTGTTCCTCTAGTGAAGACAGAGAGTACATTAGCAGAATATAGGATAGCATATCTGCCCACCGATTCCCCTCTTGGTAGTGCCAATAGCATGATTTAACTAGATGGTCTTCTGAAAGGTTGTCAGGTTTCTTAAAATATTTTAGTACTATCAGATGGACTCTAACAGAGATTGAGGGAAGCTCCGTTTCCATTCTTAGATGCGAAGCAGAGGTGCCTGGGGGAGGGCCCAGAATTTCCCTCAGGAAATTATTCTAGACAATTTTTAATTTCTCACTTACTTTCACATTCTACCCCCAAATCTCTGCCCCATACAAAAGCTGTGGAATTACTTTGCCCAGAAATATTTTGAGTGCAGGAGCTATTAATTGACCCCCCCCCACTCCAGAGAAGAGGAATTTTAAAATTATCCGCACTATATGTCTCACAGTTAATAGGGCTGCATTAAGATGGACTGACCAAGATAAAGATTTCTGAAAGGAGACACTCAAGTATTTAAAGGAGGGGCATTGCTCGATTTGCTGAGTGTTAATTGTCCAACTGTGTTGCCCAAAACTTATTTTGTTTTATTGTAGTTGATCCTCAACTTCTCCTCTTTGCAGTAATTGGCCAATCTGACCAGCATTCTTCTAAGCCGGATCTCAACACAAGATAGAAGTGCCATATAATCAGTGTACATCAAGATCGAGTCAGTGCCCATTAAGTGAGGAGGAGAAGAATTTCTGAGATTCCATGGCCTGTCATTGATATAAAAATTAAATAAAAAGGGGGCCAAGAGACAGCCCTGTTTGACTCCTCTGTTTAATAAAATGGGGTCAGATAGTGCAATCCTTGTTGGCCCACTCTCACCCTGGCCTTGAGATCAGAGTGCAGGTTAAATCAGTAACCTGAGAAGCTGCCTGTCAATGTCAGTCCTCCTTTCCCCACAGTCTAGATCTATCAATAGAGTCAAAAGCTAATGAAAGGTCAATAAATGTAACATAAAGGTGTGTTGTTGTTTTTTAAAATGACTGTTAGCGTATTTCTGGATTAAGGCCTTCAAGCTGATACAGTGATCTATTGTGCTGTGACCCCTATGGTAGGCTGCCTGCTCTGGGTGAAACAATTTTGTCATATCTGCCAGTGTTCCCTCTAAGGCATGCACATGTGTGCACGCACTCATGTTTTTTATGTCCACTCAGTTAATTTTAGATCCCACTCAGATTGAATCAGGAAGGTCCTACTCTGAATGCACGTGTACACACTGCCTTGATACTGCCAGTCTGCCACCCAGAACAAAACTCATTCTGCACACCGATGAGAAAAGCCTCACGAAAATGAGAGTCCACCAGTGGGCATTTTATTTAAGTACCTCAGGAGGTACCATGTCATCTCCAGGGGCTTTCTCCAGAGTCAAGGTGCCCAAAAAGTGCTTGCACTCTAGTGTTGTGATTGCAGGCCACTCTGGAACAAGGCCAGATTCAGGAACTGGGTATTCTTAAGTTGTCCTTCTGAGTGCCAGCATAGATGGCTGAGAAGTATTAAAACCAGGACTCAGCTAGGATATGTGCATCTGAGTTGGAATTAGACTGAATACCAGTTGCCACCAATTCCCAAAACAACCTATCATTTTTCTGTATTATACAGAGACCCAGCTCTCTCCATTGATCTTTATAATAGGAGAGTTTCTTAACTTTCAAAAACTACATGTATTGAGAGTGGAACTGATCTTTCCACCTTAACTCTTGTTTGGTGTTATTTCAAGGCTTGTCTCTTAAGCCTGCATTCCTGGTCAAACCAGCTCTTCCTTGTATGGCTGCTCTGAGTTTGATTTGCTGTGGTCAAAGGGGGGTTCATTACAGAAATATTTTTTTTAAATAATCATCATAAATGTCTGAGCTGTATAGTATTGCAAATTGCCTCTGTTTCAGTAGCTGTTGAGAGTTCAACATAGTTGTGATCTTCTCATTAAGAGCACTACTCCATTTAAGGCACTGTTTACCTTGGATAAGGCCCTCTAATTTATAGAATGTTACCAAGGGGGGCATGGTACATGCAGAAAAGGCAATGAACAAGAGCAGA
This sequence comes from Hemicordylus capensis, assembly GCF_027244095.1. Taxonomy (NCBI): domain Eukaryota; kingdom Metazoa; phylum Chordata; class Lepidosauria; order Squamata; family Cordylidae; genus Hemicordylus; species Hemicordylus capensis. The sequence continues at coordinate 411,190,069 of NC_069658.1, forward strand.
TGGTTATTCCCTGATCAAATATGTATGTCAAAATAATGAACTGTGGAAGGAATGTCAGAGATACCAAAATGTAACCTATGACACTGGCACTGTTAGCACTTAACTCCATGCAAGTTATCATGGTCAGTACCATGAAGACTGTAAAGTCAAGATCTGAAAGTCAGATTCAGGAGGGAAACCCCATACTTATTCAACAAATTATCTAAGGAAGTCCAGGTAAGTTACCATGGGTGTCTTTTAAATAAATAAAAGTCAGTGTCTTTTAAATAAAGCTATTTATATTCTGGCCAGCCCTAGCACTGAAATCCAAGAGATCACTTTTATGGAACTAGGGTCTTTTGACAGGCAATTTGTAGAGTTTGAAACTACTAGCAAGTTGGGGTCTTCCATGCAAGTGCCTCTTTCTACATCAGGACACATTGGTAGCCTATCTTCAACTTTTGGGAGAAATGGAGAGTTCCATCGTACCAGGTTTTTCAGCTCTTTGGCACTTGCTGTAAAGTTTTGTCCTCAAGTTGGTGTCGACTCCTGGCGACCACAGAGCCATGTTGTTTTCTTTGGTAGAATATAGGAGCGGTTTACCATTGCCATCTCCCACGCAGTATGAGATGATGCCTTTCAGTATCTTCCTATATCGCTGCTGTCTGATATAGGTGTTTCCCATAGTCTGGGAAACATACCTGCAGGGATTTGAACCAGCAACCTCTTGCTCCCTAGGCTAGTTATTTCCCCACTGTGTCATTAGGTGGCTTTGGCACTTGCTACTATATGGTTAATAGTCTCTCTCGTTCAGCTAGTTGAACCAAATCCATCTTGTGGGCTGAGAAGCTGTTGAGTGAAATAAACTCAAAGTTCTGAGTGGAGAAGAGAGTCACTTGGTTCTTGTATCGACAGTAGGCCATCAATAACACACTTTTGACTGTAATTCTCTTTAGAAGAGAGACATGCTGAGAGTGGTTCAGTGAAAAGGCGTATGGAAGCCAGTGTATTATAGTCTGCCTATAATCTCATCCTGTACATTTCTTGGCAATATTCTAAAATAATCAATCAGACGTTCCTCCATTGAAACATTCAAGTCCTTTTTTGGGGCTGTGGGCCAGAGCTGATTTCTTTGTATGTTGTTCTTCTCTAGGCTCTGAAAAGGTTAATTAGAAATGGCAAAAGAGTCCATGCCAGACTGCTTATCTATAGTCAGAGGTATTGGATTTGAGCTGGCTTGATGGAACAGTGGCCTTAGTTGTGTCATGGAATACTCAGACAGGTGTGATTTAGAATGCATAAAAGAAGGATTTCATCTTTAATAGTGTATGTTGACCCCTGCTAACTTGGCAAAGATGCACCTTTTAATATGGTGATTCTCTTTATTTAGCAGGGGGAGAGTAACTGGCCCTATCCACCCCCAGCACAGTACCTCCAGTGACTGTTGCTGGTAAGTTTCTTTTTAGATTGTGAGCCCTTTGGGGACAGGGTTCCATCTTATTTGTTTGTTATTTCTCTGTGTAAACCACCCTGAGCCATCTTTGGAAGGGCGGTATAGAAATCAAATTATTATTATTAGTAATAATAATAAAAATGAAAGACCCAGCAAAAGGTGCAGTTCCAAGTAATTAGATAACCTGCCTGCCAACCATGTTCAAATTATTAAATGGAATAATAGCAGATGAAGTAATGCAACACTTATTAACTAACAAACAGCTTCCAGTTGAACAGAAAGGAAATTGCCCCAACACCAGAGGCACAAAAGACCAGCTGCTGATTGACAAAAAGATTTTAGAAAATGGCAAGAGAAGAAAAACCAATCTAAGTGTTGCATGGATTGACTACAAGAAAGCCTTCGACTCATTGCCTCACACATGGATACTAAAATGTTTAGAAACAACTGGTGTCAGCAAAAACATTCAGATATTTATAAAAAAAGCAATGAGCATGTGGAGTACACAGTTAACAATCAATGGCGAGACACTTGGACAGGTTAGCATTAGAAGAGGTATTTTCCAAGGGGACTCACTATCCCCTCTGTTGTTTGTAATCGCCATGACTCCACTTTCACAAATACTAAAAAAAACAGGCCTCGGATACCAAACATCTAAAACATCAAGTCAAATCAACCATCTGCTGTACATGGATGATCTGAAGTTGTATGGAAAGTCCCAGTCAGAAATCGAATTACTGCTAAACACTGTCCATATATTCAGTAGCGATATAGCAATGGAGTTTGGACTAGACAAGTGTGCTGCATTAATAATGAACAGAGAAAAAAATAAGAAAAACAGAAGGAATAGAACTGCCCAATGGAAGCAACATCAAGAACCTGGAAGAGAAAGAATATTACAAATACTTGGGCATACTCCAGGCTGATAACATTGCACACGCTGAAGTTAAAAGAAAAATAGGAAGTGAATACATCAGGAGAGTTCGAAAAATCCTCAAGTCCAAACTTAATGGCAGGAACACCATACAAGCCATAAACACCTGGGCTATACCTGTTATCAGATACACTGCAGGAATAATAGACTGGACCCAGGCAGAGCTAGAGACGCTAGATCGTAAGACCAGGAAAATCATGACCATCAATCATGCTCTGCACCCCAGTAGTGATGTCGATAGTCTATACCTCCCTCGCAGCTCAGGTGGAAGAGGAATGCTGCAAGTCCATCAAACAGTAGAGGAGGAGAAAAGAGGCCTTGAAGAATATATCAAGGACAGTAAAGAAGATGCACTTCAAATGGTCGATAATGAGAAACTATTCAACACCAATCAAACAAAGCAGGCCTACAAGAAAGAACAAATCAAGAACCGAGCAGAAAAATGGAAAAATAAACCACTGCATGGTCAATATTTGCACAATATAAGTGGAAAATCAAACATCACAAGGACCTGGCAATGGCTTAAGAATGGCAGCTTGAAGAAAGAAACAGAGGGTCTAATATTGGCTGCACAAGAACAGGCACTAAGAACAAATGCAATAAGAGCAAAAGTAGAAAAATCAACAACAAACAGCAAGTGCCGCCTTTGTAAAAAAGCAGATGAGACAGTGGACCACCTAATCAGCTGTTGTAAAAAGATTGCACAGACTGACTACAAACAAAGGCATGACAAGGTAGCAGGGATGATACACTGGAACATCTGCAAAAAATACACGCTACCTGTAGCCAAACATTGGTGGGACCATAAAATTGAAAAAGTGGTAGAAAATGAAGATGCAAAAATATTATGGGACTTCCGACTACCAACAGACAAACATCTGCCACACAATACACCAGATATAACTGTAGTCGAGAAGAAAGAAAAACAAGTTAAAATAATTGACATAGCAATACCAGGGGATAGCAGAATAGAAGAAAAAGAAATAGAAAAAAATCACAAAATACAAAGATCTACAAATTGAAATTGAAAGGCTATGGCAGAAGAAGACCAATATAATCCCAGTGGTAATTTGTGCCCTAGGTGCAATTCCAAAAGACCTTGAAGAGCACCTCAACACCATAGGGGCCACAGAAATCACCATCAGCCAATTACAAAAAGCAACTTTACTGGGAACAGCCTATATTCTGAGATGATATCTATAACAACAGCAACAACATTGATAATAAAATTCAGCTATCCCAGATCCTTGGGAAGGACTCGATGTCTGGATAAAACAAACCAGTCAATAACACCTGTCTGACTGTGTAAATAAATAATAATAATAATAATGTGGAATAGTGGGTTGATTAAAGGTTAGCAAAACTCTCTTAGCTGCTGGAAGGCTAGGTAGCCAATTGGTGGCAACGAAATCAATAAATCGAGGCTCACATCTCAAGAGCTGGCTCCAGGAAGAAATTATTTCTCTGTGAGAGTTTCAACCATTTCTGTTAATATTATTCAGACATACAAAGCATAACCTGATTTAACTGCAATGTCCAGTTAGAGGAGAGCTGGTCTTGTGGTAGCAAGCATGACTTGTCCCCTTAACTAAGCAGGGTCTGCCCTGGTTGCATATGAATGGGAGACTAGAAATGTGAGCACTGGAAGATATTCTCCTCAGGGGATGGAGGCGCTCTGGGAAGAGCAGAAGGTTTCAAGTTCCCTCCCGGGCTTCTCCAAGATAGGGCTGAGAGAGATTGCTGCCTGCAGCCTTGGAGGAGACACTGTGAGTCTGTGAAGACAATACTGAGCTAGATAGACCAATGGCCTGACTCAGTATATGGCAGCTTCCTATGTACAGTTTGTAACTACAGCTCTTCCAGCTCCAGCGGCAGGCTGGCCAAAATCCAAGGTCACAGCCAGTTTTTTTTGTTGCTTATCTTAGTCTGCTGCCTCACTGAAACAAGACAATGATGATTGGGTTACACTGTCTTTGCCAAGTACTTCTGAATAAAATTTTCAAAAGATGTTATTAATAGGTCCACCTTCCTACGGTATTAATGGAAGTGATTTCTTCAAAATTGCTATCACCATTTTTGCTGTCAACAACCACTACTTTGCTATGAAGTCCTTGGGAAAAGTGGACTGTTGCTCTAATTTCTGCACTCTTCCAATGCTAACTATTTATCCATTAAAGGCTCCTGATCATCAGACTTTAATGTTACTCCTTGTTATATTGGGTCATCAGCTGATGAAACTGGCCTCTCTGAGGAGAGGAGATAATCTGTCTCAAGGGCAGCATATCTAGTACATGTGGGAATTGTAAAAAAGTCTCTTTCATCTTCCTTAAGAGGGTTAAATTCATCTATTTTAAGCTGCTTGGCAGATTTTATCATTTGTGGGGAACTTGGGGACCCAGAATTCATCCGGTTGTGTTTACTTCCTATAGTAGGTGATATAAAGGGCTAAGATAGCTCTCACTGCCTTGGTAGTTTGGATTGTGCCACTTTGCCAAGGCCTGAGCTCCCCCAAGGCACTGGCATTTCTGGAGAATAACAGTCTCTTATCCACTTTCTGCTCTTCTGAAAGATGGATAATCACCACAAATGGGCTGCCAGGAGTCTCCCACATAGGCAGTTAAGATTCTTTTTAAATATTAAGAGCTTCTCAGGAAAAAAAATAGTTATTTAAGACTGAGGCTTTAAAACAGGTTCAGTCTCCATCTTGGCTCCTCTCCTGAATTCTGACTTTCCGACATCATATTGGATATTTCCAATTTGATATTGGAAAGTCAATGTCAGATTAGAAATGTCAGATTTTAAAAACCGATTTTGCACATTTTGCATGAATTCTGACACTTCCGATCTGACTTTGCACAGGCCATTTGATGAAATGCTTCTTGGTTGGCCACTACCCTCTGCCACTCAAGAGTCTTCTCCCTCTGAAACCACTCCCATCAGACCTCTCTCTTTATATTTAAAGAAACACAAGCTAAAAGCATTGGGTTTTTAAACGTTTGCATTTTTCTCAAGCTTCACTCCCCACAAAAAACATGAAAAATGCACTAAAAAAGATGATTTTAGCCACTTTATTGAACCCTGGGTGACAATCCTGCAAAACACGTTGCAGAAGAATTTTGCGAGTTCCAAAATTCTTAACTATTTATGAAATTAATGTCAATGTTTCAGAATTAATGCTGACTTTATGGATCTGATTGGGGGGGGGTGTCGTCGGATTCAAATGTTACCGATTTTGTGCCATTTTGGATAAAATCTTAATTTTCTAATCCAAATCTGCACAGGCCTAGTGTACAGTACTCTGAAGAGATGGCTGCACTGGAGCAGCCACCTCCAAATGGTTCCAAAGGATTGGTGCATCTTATTTGGCTCTGAACCCTCCAAAGCACAGCCCTACTAGTTATCATGTCTCCATAGTCATAAAAGTCCTTCTTACCAAATACACCATGGTAAGAGGATTTCTCAGTGAGAAACATTATATAGAATTTTTGTAGGCTCTTATGTGGCACATGATATGTCATTGATGCTCAAAATAATGTGGAAACAAAAATGTACAAAAGATACTTTAATATTGTGTAACATGTGAACAGGAAAACAATGTCATGTTTTTTTAAAATATTCTGGACAATATAATAATGATGATGATGATGATGATGATGATGATGATTATAAGGACGTGATTTTGAGCATATGTAAAAGTGAACAAAACTGCATCAAGAAGCCAATAACAAAAGTAATTATGAGCAAGCAAAAATTAAGCTTTTCAATAAGCATATTGGCACACACAAATATTGAATATATCAAAAGGATAAATATCTGAAATATAATGATAAAATAATTCAAATAAGTGGTAACTTAAAATACTGTTATGAATGAGGGATGTGCTTTCCTGAACTTAATTACATTGTCTGCTTTTAACAAAACCACCACTGATCTCTCAGATTAGTTCAGAAGATCCAAATCTTCAAACCTGTTGAAAGAAGTCCATTGGACACTTTAGCAAATCAATCTGCTCCAGTGGTTACCTGAAAAAGAAGATGCTCTCATCAGCCATTATGTCTATTGGCAACACGCTTCACCCTCCCTGGGATCAGCATCCCCAACTACACTGGACTTATACTGACAGGCAGTGTTCTAAAGGGCTTCACGGATCAATTCTGAATACAGCACTGTGGGTATGATTGAGAAATCTCTCTGCACAAAACCTCTGGGCAGAATCCAAAGGGCCATGTGTTCACTTGGCATCCTGAGGCCTCCCTTCTCCCAGCAGCCCATAGCCCTGAAAAGCCAATCCCCTCCAGCATGGCATTTAACACAATATTAAGGGCTGCAGCAGAAGGGAAAATCAACCTATCATGCATGTATGGAAAGCTTTTTGTGCACTCCTTTGGACTTCAGCTAATACTAGCTGACCGGGTGCATAGCTTCTGTGCCCTTAGTTTGACTCTCCCTCCCCCCTTCAGCCCCTTCTCCCTGTCTTCCAGCGGGCATCTCTGATGCTCACCCAGCCCACTTCTCTCCCCCCACCGTTCGCAGTTTCTTCTGCCTCCTGCCGCCGCCTCCTCTTCCTGGCGGCCCGGCCACCTCCTGACCCCAGTGGCTGCACAGGCCGCAGCTGCCTCCTCACCACGGCCGCCGCCGTTTCCCCTGGCAGCAGCTCAACAGCCTTCTGTCACATGTGAGCTCCTGCCACCTCAGCCTATCAGGCGCCTCTGCCGCCCAGCCAATCAGCTGGGTGCCGGGATGCACATTCTAAAGGCGCACCCAGGAGGATTATATATAGAGATAAGCAACTAGGGCTGTATGCTGTATTTTGATGTGAATACATTTGCCTATGCACTGATGTGTAGTCAATCTGAGAGGACAAACTAGCTGTCTATAGTGCATTGCCACTGAATCCATTATTATAGAATCTTATAGATCCTTTATTTATTATAGAAACAGACTTGGAGATACAGCCTGCCCATTGCACAGGATTCATGACCCAAGTTCAGTGGGACCCCTGTGCAGGCCTCTATGCCTGAAAGACAGTGGATCTACTCTTGTTTTCCATGTGTGGTGAGATCTTATAAGATGATGTATGTGGACAAGCTGTTTCATGTGTGCTGCTAGTAGACTGCGAAGACATTTTCAAACCCTCTGTCCCTTCATTCCCCAAGTCCTGGGTGTCCAAGATGCAAGGCAGAATCTTGCTCATACATTAACTTCCCATCATTGCTATCAGTGTTACATTTAAGTATCAAAAATCTAGGGAACAGCATGTTGAAAGTGGGATATATTCCTATTTTCTCTCTACATTTGCATCTTACGCAAACTTCCAATTAAAACAGTGTTTGCATATCCTGTTGCCCTGCAGAAATGGAGAGTATCTATGAGTGTGAAAATGCTCAGGGACATCACTCGGAAGGTCCTTTGGACTCAGTCAACCATATGAATCACTGTTCTAAGGGCACAGAGTGTCTTTGTGTTGCTGTTGCAACATCTGTGGCCATTTACTGGCAATGGGGCAAATGTCTAAGTAAAGCTCAAGTGGGTGAAGATCCGATGCTTTGAAGATATGATCTATAATATTACAAATTGCATCACCCTCCTTTATCTTAAAAGGCGGCGGCACCTCCACATACCTGCAGCGATGTGTTGAGCCACCGTCTCGTCATGAATGCTGAGGCAAGGCCCAGGCTTGCAAAGCACCTGCAAGTGCTCTGATCTTGTTCTCATAGCACTGACTAAGCACGGAGGTGCTGGGAGGTGGGTTGACTTCTCAAAGGTTTACTGTTGATTGCAAAGCGAGCTGCTTCTGAACTGCCATCACACTCGAGTTTCCCCCCATTACACTTCACCATTCCGTGAAGTAGGCGAGATCTGCTTACCTTCTGGTACGATATGTGTTCAATTCCTCTTGAAGGATGGATGCTCTTTTTTGCAGAAAATTTACCTAGGAAAAGACAGCTGTTAAGACCAAGGAGCTGCTGGTATATAAAAGACCAATGAGCAGGCCTAGTGGTGCTCTCAGACCCATTCATTCATTCATTCTTGAAATTAAACAAATTGCCCTATTACCTATTTCAGTTATCTATAGGAAGTCCTCACTGCCTCTGATGCTGTGTTTATTGGCAAGCGAAGCAGTCTAAACACTTTCCCAGTACTGACCCATGTTCTCTCTCTCTCTCTCTCTCTCTCTCTCTCTCTCTCTCTCTCTCTCTCTCTCTCTCACACACACACACACACACACACACACACACACACACACACACACACACCCCCTTTATTTATGCAACACCTTGAATAGATACAAGTAAATTAAGACATTAAAAAGAAACATAAGCCTTAAAAATGTTTTAAAAGGTGATCAGGTTCTAAGCATGGGCATGCAAATTTCATGTTCTACAATTTCAGTGTTAAGAATCACTTTGCTTTAAATGGTGGTTTTTGTTTTTAAAGAAGTGCCCAGAATGTCTTTATTGGAGGTAAGTTATAAACATTTCTATAACAGTGCATGAGTGCCATACTAGGGCAGCACACAAAGAATATACTGAAAGGCTTGGAAGAGAGGAGGAGGAGGAGGAGGCCAACATATTTTAAACATAAGCAAAGCTTTGTTTGAGAAGTTAATGTTTCCTATTTGTTCATTGTTAATGCTGCTTGGTTGGTACTTTTACCCAGCCAAGCCCTCTCATTCCTCTGGAACAATTAATAACCCTGACAGGTGCAAGAATTCCACTGCTCTTTCTGTCTGATGTTTTTTGAAGCAGGAATTTCAACAATTTTCAAAGAAGAGGACACCTGCGCTTCAGAAGAGAGCTCTGCTTACTGAACAGTCTGGGGCTGGCTACTGTATTTCACTGCACAGGCAGCTGCCAGCTATGCTTTTCGGAGTTAACACCCACTTTTAGAAGTCTGGAGTGACTTTTCCTCCTTTGAAATGCTGTGCGTGCTAGCAGAAGCCCTGCAGGTGGAAATCAGATTTCATTAAATCAACCCCCACAGAAAACTCTCTTCACTGGGAGACGAGAATTTTTCAGTTGTCCTCAATGGAGTGTTTCGTACTAGGCATAATTACCAGGCAAGCCATACTTGTGCTTCACTAGAAATAGGTCTCTAGGTAAATCCTGAGCCCCTCTGTTAAGAAAACACTGGCTCAAGGCTAGCTGAACACTGCCAATGGGAATCCCTTATCACTAACAACAGGAGTGGCAAAAGGAACTATAAAGCTTCTGTCACTATTAGCCAGAACAAACACAGAATTGTCTTTTGGAGATGTCATTAGACTGTATTCTAAGGTAGTGTTCTGTGACCAGAAGTTTCATTTGTGCGAGCAGGGTGTGCACGTGATTGTTGCCAATTGCCTGTTCTTCTGCAACCCTGACTCCTTCCTAAGTTTGCTCCTGAGTGCTGGGGAACCTTTTGGAACAGCTTGTGGCATGGGGGTGGGGTAGGGGAACGGGGCTTCAGCAGGAAAGGAGTTTTTAAAAATATAAAATTGCCTCCCTCCTTCCCATGTGAACGAGAACTTCAATTCCTGGAATGACACTTTATCTCCATTAAAGGACACCACTATCAAGGGAGATATCCCATATGTAGCATTTTTCTATTGCAACTGTACTCTTACATATTCTAATCAGAGTTTCAGTGAAACGTTTCCCTGAACGTTTCCCTCTAGTCTCTAAAATGAGCAAAATTTCATCCAGTGTCCATGTGTCAGAAATTATAAGCAGTTATAAGAACATAATCAAAGAGCTTTACAAAAGCTACCTCAAAACCATTATTAAACCAGATACATCTGTGGCAAAAGAAAATATTTACTGAAGGTTTCATAAAGTCGAAACTCACTTAACAAATATCAAAGTAACCTCTTGATCTCACTCTGACAACCTTTGGCATTGAAGGAATGTAAGAGCAGGAAAGTATTTCAAGTTACTCCAAGTAATTCACAAATGACTCCCAAAAGCTCCTGCTCCAATAGCAATTAGAACATCACAGTACTGGAAGGCGTGATGTAGACACAGCGAAGGACTGCACATTGCCACTCTACCACTGAACAGTAGCCCAGGGTCCTACCCTGTGCAGAGTGCAATCCCCGTGCTCTGCCTTACTCACCCAAACAGGCAGAGGTAACCAGAGTCTACAGGCACCGTTCTCCGGTGCTACCAGTGTATTTTTACTTCTTTTCCTTTTGATACATACAACTATACCTCGCCCTATTACTTTGTCACACTGCAGAAAAGCATGCATGATTTATTTTTTGAAAGGGGGCAAAGGCTTACCTAAATGTTCTATTAGTCAATGATTTAAGAACACATTTATTTAACATTTTATATCCCGCTCTTCCTCCAAGGAGCCCAGAGCAGTGGACTACATACTTAGGTTTCTCCTCACAACAACCCTGTGAAGTAGGTTAGGCTGAGAGAGAAGTGACTGGCCCAGAGTCACCCAGCTAGTTTCATGGCTGAATGGGGATTTGAACTCGGGTCTCCCCGGTCCTAGTCAAGCACTCTAGCCACTACACCAATTATCAGTCATTGTGGGTGAAAAACAGGCTGATATTTGACTGCTAAGAAAACAGAAACTAGGACTGGGCACAGATGGTGGTGGAACATCATTCTTGACATCTGCAGGCCATTATATCTATTATATCAAACTTTTGAGCAGATCAAACCTCCAGGGTGCTACAGTTCTAGGCTTATAAACAAGCGAATATTAAGATTTTACCTGAGATTTTAGTGATAGAATTGTGTCTTCAAGTTCTTGTCTCACAGATGTGGGCATCAGACCTTTAAGTTTGGTTTCATATTCTTGCCGTATAGAAGTAATCTGAGACAGAGGATAGAGAGAATTTACATAGCAAAGAGAAGATGACCTAACTAAGGTTAGATAGGAGCTGTCACAAGCTACTTTCCCCAGTTTGCACGCCAAGGTCAGGATATCTATATGCAGTGGGATGTGGACATACATGAAAACAATTATGCTGAATTGCGCTAAACTGAGGAATCCCTTAGGATTCCCGTTCTGTATTAAATACTCACCTCTTCATCTTTCTGATTATCTAAACAATCTGAGAGGTTTCTAGACAGCATTAAAAGACACTACAAACAAAGCTTGGGAATAAATACAAACTGAGAGCTTATAGAGAATCCAGACCCTGCCGCAGATTGCTGCAGTCTTTTCTTCTGGAATCTGACAAAGAGTTTACGTTAGAAGAAGGCTCCTGGTGCAATTTAAGCTGTACCTCCTGTTGGCCAGGTCTTGCTTTTCATGATTAATTTATGGCCCAGTTTGGACATAACAGACCAGAGGTAAGCATGCCAGAGGATGGAGTTTGTGATCGTCTGAATGAGTGAAGCTGCTTCCATTACTCCACCTGCCTCTGTTTCGCTTCCAAACCTGAATTTGAACCCTCAGTTGGTAGTGACTTTCACGGCTGAAACCTGAGCTTCCAAGCAGTGTTCCCTCGAACAGGGATTCCCAGATGTTTACAACTCCCAGAATCCTCCGCTGAAATGACTTTTACTTAGGGATTATGGGAGTTGTAGTCAATAACATCTGGGAATCCCTGTTAGAGGGAACACTGGTTTCAAGGCACCACGGTGTCATCCAATTCTGTTGCTGCTCTAACCTGGGTTTTGAGTGCAAGCTCCTCCCACCACCATAGAGAGGTCTAGGGTGGCAGCATTTCTCACTGACCGCCTCTTGGAGCTGATGCTCTGCCCTCTGCTGTCTCCTTGGCAACAGGGATGCCATGTCCCTAGAGTTTATCATTTAAAGGGACAGAGCCACACTTGAGCAAAAACAAACAAACAAACAAACAAACAAACAAACAAACAAACAAATAAATAAATAATAAAAAGAAGGATGGGAGGACAAGACAGAGACAACAGAGGAGGTTTCCAACAATTCATCACTGCAGTGCTTTGTGCAATAAATGGACACATTTCTGACCACACACATTTCAATCACCCTCAGTTCCTCCATCCATCCAGTGTAATAAGGGCTTGTGTGCATCTTTATTCTAATGTGGATGGTTTCCACTCACACCTCTTTCCACCTGTATTCCACATTGCTTGCTTTGCATGAATGTGGTTGATGCCCACACCCCAAACTGCTGGATTTGCATGTATGAGGCAGTCGCCACCATCCCTCCTCCTTTTCCCTCACGTGAAAAGACCAGAATAGTGCCCCATGCCCTGCTCCTGTAACCATCTACTTGGAAAACTGCCACCAACCATGCAGTCTCAGTGTTCCATGATGGCTTCACCATCAAAGTTCAGGAATGTGACCACCTCCAACTATATTTCTAGGCAGATGGCACAGAGGGGCTTTCAACGCACTGGATCACAGTGCAAGGAAATACTGCAGTTTCTGAAGAAGAAATTCAAGGAGGTACCACCCACAACAAAATGGCAGGAGTGGAGCCAAGGATCATGCCTCACTATGACCAGTGGGCATCAGTTCTCCTGGATCGGGGGACAAAATGCCTGGGAGCATGGCTGGGAGTGGACACCCTATCCCACAGAAGGGCCAAGGGCAAGCCAGATGTCACCACTGACCAGCATGCCAAGGAGCAGCAAGCCCCTTGAACAGGGAGCTATGTCAGCCACTGACTCATCAGCCACCACCTGGTCTTGTGGTAGCAAGCATGACTTGTCCCCTTTGCTAAGCAGGTCCACCCAGGTTTGCATTTGAATGGGAGACTACATGTGTGAGCATTGTAAGAGATTCCCTTTAGGGGATGGAGCTGCTCTGGGAAGACAGAAGCTTCCAAGTTCCCTCCCTGGCATCTCCAAGATAAGCCTGGGAGAGACTCCTGCCTGTAACCCCGGAGAAGCCACTGTGTAGACAATACTGAGCTAGATGGACCAATGGTGTGACTCTGTAGTAGGCAGCTTCCTATGTGCTTATGTTCCTCTGCCTGTCCAGACAGTTCCACAGCAACCATGGCTCAGCATGCAACTATGTCAATATTATAGGCTCGGGCCTCAGAGGTTGCAAGTTGCTCAGGGGTGGCAAGCCAGTTAACACAGGCCTCCCCTTCCTGTGAAGCACACTTGTGAAACTGCTGCTGCTGTTACTGAAGCTTCCCAGGAAGGCAGAGAGTTGTAATGCACCTGTGCATGTGCTATTTGTGGATGCCCAGGGACAGTTACTTCAGTTTGCACTGTACTTCATAGGCTCTCAGGAGCACCATAGCACACCATCCATCTTGGTCACAAACTACTCTTGCATTCATTGTTACAATTAATAACAGATGCAATGATGTGCAAATTATAGGCCCTGGTACCAACTTGGGACAGGCCTGGGCCCTTGGCCCAGTAGAAGTTGTTGACACAGGGGTCCCATCAGCCCTGGCCACAGGTTTTTGCCCTTGGGGATGATGGGAGTTTTGCTCCAGCAATGTTGATGGAACCCAGTTCTCCCAGGCCTCCCCTTAGGACCCAGGGAACAACTTTTAGAACAGAGAACTTGAGTTTCAGAGTGCCAGTAAATGTAAAAAACATGTGAAAAACGATTCCAGCTGCCATTCTAACCAATGGCACCTTTAGGAAGTATATGGTTCACAGACGTCATGTGAAGCAGAAAGAGGGAGAAGATGCAAACACTTTCTGCAGCTCCTAGAGATTCTTATCTATCCCTTAAGAATAACCATGCGGTCTATGGAGGCATTCCTCCAAACACGCTTCATATGCTGCTTGCAAAGAACTTTAAAACAAGTTCAAGCTATGGTTCTTAACAACAGTGTTCTTATTCCTGTTTCACAATTCTCCCTCCAGGTTCACCAGGTTATGTCCCCCAAGAGGAACCACTGCCATAGGAGGATGTGCCCAGGGGCATAGCTATAGCTGAGCAGATGGATTCAAAGAACCTGGGCCTCCCGGCTTCTGAGGACCCCCTAGCTCCACCCTCTCCTTATATTCTTCCTTATCTCCCTCACTCCAAGTGGCCTCCTCTCCCCTCGTTTCGCCCCTGGATGTGCCCACTCATCCTGCAGCTCTAGAACAAGGGCCTGCACCCAGAAGGCTGCTCTCCATGTGGAGCATGCAGCACAACTGAGAAGCAGGAGGCATGTGGATTGCTTGCAAGGGATCTCGTGGCCCAGAATGCAAAGAGTTTGCCGGCCACATGCACCCTCCTCCGAGAACTGGACTACACTGAAGACCTGAGGCAGGCAGATGAAAGGAGGAACTCCTTGGCGGTCTCAGAGCACGCAGTGCAGGAAGTGGTTAGGGCTATGGAGCATTCTGCTGCCACAGCAGAGAGGTGATTTGAACGCTACATGGCTTACCTCAAGAGGATGGCTGAGTCAATTGTGCGATTGGCCATGCAGGCACCAGCTCATCCTCCCCATCAGCAGCAACTGTACCAGCCATAGGTGCTCATGCAGGCACTTTATATGTTGGCACTTCTGCAGCCTATGCAGGCACCATTCATGTATACAAAGGTGGAGCAAGGACCCTCTGGGCTCACAAATCAGCAGCCAATACAGTATGCACCTCCCACCCGCCGGTTTGAGAGCTGCAGCACCCACTGCCCCAAATCCCAAGCACGGCTGCAAAAGCAACACACATGTGTCATACAAAGCATGCTGTGGCCACCCGCATATGCCCGGGGGGGACGGGGGACTTGCCTTTGCAGAAAGGCAAGGGTGCACACCCATATTCCTGCCTAGGTTGCAGGAAGGGGAAAGGACAATGTTGGAGTGATGGTGGTACCAAACATTCCCCTGATTCTTCTTCAGTCTTGGATGAGGATTAAGGCACACATGCAGAGTAGCAGTTTCTGAAAAAATGCTTACTCCAAGTTCTTTGCACCATGACTTAAAAGCTCCATTTTTATGCACGAATGCACTTCTGTTCTTTAAGCCATCGCTGTGTGTGGTTGTTGCACTTGGGTGCAGGTTGCTTCATGAGTGTCACACCCATCCTGCAGCAGCTTCATGGGTTACTGGTCTGCTTCCAGGCTAGATTCAAGGTGCTGGTCTTGGCATTTAAAGCCCTACACATCTTGGGGCCAGGGTACCTGTCAGACTGCATTTGCCCACATGAATCTGCCAGAGCTCTCCCTCAGGCCCTGATCATAGCCCTGCCACTAAAAGAGATCCAGCTGGCAGGGACTAGAGACAGGGCCTTTTTGGTTTTGGCCCCTTGGCTTTGAAACACCCTACCTAAAGAGTATCGCCATACTCCCCCCTCAGAGTGTTTTTAAAAGAGGCTTTTTAATGTTTTATCTGCTGCCTATACCTGGTAAGTTTTTTATTTCTCAGTCTTTAGCTTTTTATTAATAACTCTGAATTTGAAACTTTAAAGTTTGTAATTTTAAATGTGGTTTTAGCCTGGTCTTTTAACTTGTTAAACTTTCTTAATCTTTTGCTTTGCATTGTATCTGTCTTGTTGATGCTGTGAGCTGCCCCGAGCTGTAGTGTACTGGAAAGGTGGGGTATAACTATTTTAAATAAAAAATACACATACATAAATTTCTGTTTCCATGCAAAAATTGCTGTTTTTTCAAGCACCCCTATGGCTGGGAGTTTTGCTGCAGGGATGCAAAACTTTTTTTAAAAATGTTTTCAATCAATAAGCACTATTTTAAAATGGCACACTGCCTCTGGTTTATATTACAGAATATGTGTGTGTGTGTGTGTGTGTGTGTGTGTGTGACTCTTTTATCACATGCAGAAAGTGCACCTGCTGCACTATCTAAGGAGCTTTACTTGCAGCTTAGTTGCTGGTGTGGTTTTTGTCGCATTCAAAGGATAGAGACTGGCCAAATGTTTTAACAGGATACTTACCCATGTGGGGGGGGGGTGTCGGTGGGCATACAAAGGGGATCAAGTGGCAAGGTGCTGCAACCGCCTGCTTCTGCCCATGGATTGGGGTGGGGTCTCTGCCCCACACAAAGGGGATAAATTTGCCTACTGCTTCAAATGCTTGCCAGAAGGTGCCTACCATGCACCTTGGAGCGCCATGGAGAAGAACTTCGCCAGAGCAGCCTAAGGATGGCCGTGGAGTGGACTTTCGGAGGCTGAAATCCCGCTGGTGTGCCCTCTATACCTTGCTGGATATGGAGGAGGAGCTGCTTCCACAGGTCATAGTGGCCTGCACAACGTCTGTTAGTTGAGGGGGGATGTCCTGCTGCTGGGCCATCCAGATTTGCCAGCCCCTCAGGCACAGGAGTGCAGCAGCAGACAGAAGCAGGAGCAAGAGAGGGGAGCAGCGCCATCCTTGTTCCGGCAGAGAGGAATCAGAGCAGCACCATTTGACAGGCAAAAGTTCTGAGGGATTTAATGGGTACAGCCTGGCTTGCTCCGAAGAAGAGGGTGGTTGGGTTTTGATACGCTTAGTGCCAAAAGGGATTGAGGCTTGGATTGTGTGAGCACCCTTCAACACACCCCTTGGTGCGTTGCCTGTCATGCAGAACCTCTACTCAGAATTCCTATGGAAAACGTTGTGACAGTTTCCAATTAAAGAAGGAGAAGAAAAGGAACCCTTTCAGTGACCCAACACCTGATCTAGTGCAGCTGCTCAGGAAGCCATTTTGGTAAAAGTGTGTTGAATATGTTGTCTGATTGTGCAGCATTATGTGAAGTGCTTTGCATGGCTGAGCATTATCTGTATTTTTGAAGTGGATATGGAGAGCAGTGTTCCCTCTAATTCTTAGCTTCTGTGTGCGGAACAAGTGTTGTTCTGGGTGGCAGTATCAAGGCAGGATGTGCACTCATGCATTCAGAGTGTGGCCATCCCGAGTCAATCTCTGCACAAGCTAAAATTTACTGTGTACACTTCAAAAAGCTCATGGGTGCAGACACATGCCCACACCTGATAGGGAATACTAGTGCCTTAGAGCCAGCAAGGTGTATTGAAACATTCCTGTAACCAAGTTAAAACTTTTAAGTGTATCTAAAAAGCTAAAAGCCTCAGATGGAACTAGTCTGTGGAAATTTTACCAAAAAAAGTCTTTCCCCTCTGTTCTTTATTTTTTACAAGCCTCCAAGAGTTGAATTATTAACCCAGCAGGAGTGGTGGGGGTGGGGAGCCCTTTGGTGCAAACACATCTCACATCTCAAACACAGCTTGGCCAAATTAACAATCAACTCCACGTGCAGGTGGATGCCTGGGAGAAAAATTGGGTTTATTCTTCCCTATTAGTAAAAGGAGGGGGCAGATTTTTGGATTTTCCCCATTACCCAGCTACAGAGGGAACCTGGACTAAACCACTCAATCCAATGATCCAGTTCTCTGAAAGTCCAGAGTGCTTGGTGGCAGCAGTAACTACTGGAACTTCTAGGTTTACCAGAATATTTTCTTTTTCTTTCTGAGTTTTGGTAAGTTAAAGGTTTTTAACAGCTAAGCAGCTTCTTGGAGCTCTCAGACAGACGACTCAGTTGATAAGAGTCCCTTGTGAGCTAGGTATCTGAGGAAGCAGCTGAGGACTGGTTTAGACTGGTCAGGCAGATTAAGCATTAACCTGGCCTAGGTCAGGAAAGGAAAATTTCCTGGGCTAGGTCTGGAAAGGGAGGGGCCCTCAAGCCCCTTCCTCCCCAATTAGGGAAGACAGTTTAACTTTCCGCAGGCAGATTAAAAGAGGACCCCACAAGGATATGCAGGGATTTTCAAAGCAAAAAGCAACAAGCCAGTTGTCTGGATGTTTGCTTCCAACATGGCAAGCCAATTGCCCACTAGGGAGAATCCACTTGCTGGTTGTAGGTTTCCATCCAATGGCGAGGGTATAAGCTTTGCACTGCAATCACTACCAAGGGAAGTCTTCACAACTGCCCTTTTAAATGCAGCTATTCTAAATTACATGCATCAATTCCCCCTTCTCTTTAAGTTTGGATGCATAAAATGTAGGTCACTCCTCCTGACCAAAGGTGGCGATCACATGGCTTTGCCAGGTGCTGTCTTTCGAGGCAGGTAATAGTTTCCAGGAACAACAGCTGCAATTAATTAGCATGAGATCCTCCCTAGGCACTGGGAGCAGCTGCGCAGATACAACATGGCATCCATTTTTCTGGTGGACCGTCCCTTCTCCCACTTGCCCCCCCATCCCAATTTCTCAGTTACTGTTCTGCGTCTCTCCCCTAAGACCCCATTGCCATCTAGAAGTGGCCCTTGCCATCCTGGGGTATCAATAACTGTGCTTGTGCATGACTGTGTAGCTAGGCAGTGGTGCCAGTGGTGTGAGGAAAGGGTTAAAATGTCTTTGCCCTGCCAAAAGGTACAGTTGCACTAAGCATGCCTCCTCTGACATCATAGTCAATAGTTTCCACTTTACTGATGTGCTTACACCTTGACCACAGTCTGGCGATGCGAGCGGAATGGAGCTTGCTGGGATGCAGCCTGGGCAGACTAGGCAGAGGGAGGGGTTCCTCTGCCCAGAAGCCAGACTTTGCCAAACCACAGCTAGTCAATAATCTGTGGCATGATTCTTGGCTTAACAGATTAACCGCAGCTTCATTTATCCCTGGTTTGATGCTACGTCTGAATGGGGCCTCTGATTGACCCATCCCTTTTCAAAATTCTTTTTCTGGTAAATTTAGTTATTTATGAAAAGCAAGAGCTAGCCAGCAGGGGGCACAGTGTAAATCGCGCCAGGAGCCTTCTTCCAATGTGACCTCTATCAGATCTCAATCTTAAATTGTGGCTACAAAATTGTGCCAAGGAAGTTTGTGTGCAGTGTTTCTTATTTGAATGCTCTTTTCTCAACCCGCCCCCCTGCCCCCAGAATGCAGACTCCCAAATTGAACGTATTCCTGTAGGAACAGTCTCACTCAGCCCGTGTACAGTCACTTCCTGCTCCTACTCATGCCTCCCTCCCTGTTAATTCATTCAGCACTGAATCTGTTCTTTTTGCCAAGTCTGGCCCACATACTGTTTTTTGTCCCATCCTCCTCATAGCAAAGATGAAGCAGCAGCTTTTGATGAAAAAGTATCCCTTTTTAAACATATAAGAGAGTTACAAGAAAGGTCTTATTGTCTGTGATGTTTTGCTCTTGGATTTGGTCATTCGTTTGCATGTGGGATATTGCAGGATTTCCTTCCAGTTCTATTAGTTTCCTTCAGCTGAGTAATGAAGCCAGAATAGCTAATGACCTGACAATACCCAACTTTATATGTTGAAGAAGTATCCTCAGAAATGTTTTTCAAACCAAACCAAACCAAACCCACAAGTCACTCTTTAATGCTTTCTCACAGCTCATTTCCCAATCATATTAAATAGCTGCTAAGCCAAAAGATTTGGCTTGCTATTTTTCTCCCCAATTATGATTTAAAAGTATACACTTGAATGAAAGCAAAACCTTTCTCTTGGAGAAGAAACAACAGCAAATGGAGGCTTATTTGGGGACACAAATAGAACCTCCATAGAATACAAGCTCTATAAAATATTGGAAACAAAGTTTTGAACAATATCAGGCTTCGGGAAGTGACATGAATAGAAGCTCCAGTGACCTTAAGAATACCTATGTAAGATGCAACATTCTATGAGATTATCAATCAGTTCAGACTTCATTTAGAAAAACTTTCGGGGGTTTTCCCCAAGAGTATGTGGCCTTTTCCACAGAGGTGAGAATGAATATCATGGAAATACAAAGCCATTAAGATGACAGGACAATTGCTAATCAGGCCAACTGCTTCCCGGCAGAAACAATAGGCTCTAGTTGGTCTCCAAAGGCACCATCCTTTTCTATATAATTCTGCACTGCTTCTGAGCAGGAATATAAGGTTAAGGTAAAGTGTGCCGTCAAGTCAATTTCGACTCCTGGTGCCCACAGAGCCCTGTGGTTTTATTTGGTAAAATACAGGAGGGGTTTACCATTGCCTCCTCCCGCGCAATATGAGATGGTGCCTTTCAGCATCTTCCTATATTGCTGCTGCCCGGTATATAATACCAGTGGGGATTCGAACCGGCAATCTTCGGCTTGTTAGTTAAGCATTTCCCCACTGCGCCACTTAAGGTGGTCTGTGAGCAAGAATATACTTGCTGGATAATCATTAGAAGGGAAGGGAAAGAAACATTTTAGCCTGCCAGTTACAGGCCTCAGACCTTAAGTCATCTATGGTCTGAATTAATCTACAGGAATACTGGAAAAGTGCTTTCAAGTGACCCGTTCTTCATCAGGCTTAGATATTTAGAGCAAAAAAGATAAACATGATCAGATCGATTGTTGCCTGACCACATTGGTGCTTTTTTTTTTTTTTTTGCTCTGGACACCTAAGCCTGATGAAGAACCTGATGTCTGATGTAGTTCAAAACTTCCCTATAAGCCTGATATTGTTCAAAACTTTGTTTCCAATATTTTATAGTGTTTCTGGTTCTGCACAAGTACAGTCTCATCTGATCTGTTTTCCTTCCTCTGTGACAAACTCTCTCATCTATCACTATCCTGACATTTCAGATTTTTAACAAGCTCCTGAACAAATCACTATAAAGCTTCTTCAATCAGATCTAAAGAGAATTCATTCATCAATGCATCTTTGTCAACAAAGTAGTATTATTTAAAGATGGATCTAAAGCTCAATGTCAGATTCCTGTTGATTACAATAATCTTTGGAACAGGCTTTTCAACGTAAAGTTTAAAGTGAACGTTTGCTAACATTTCCTAATTAAATTAAATTTGTTCTTTTTCTCCTTTTAATTTCATGAGTGGAGAAATTGTTTTTAGTTGTGTGCTACAATTTCAGGCATAACTCTATTCAGTTATGTTCTACTACCGAAGGCAATGAGCGATCTTAATTATGGATTTCAAAAATATGAATGCAAGTTAACTCACATCTTAATATAATTATGTCAAGCAAATTTTATCGTCAACCCTGCTAATGCACTGATAAATTGATAGAGAGATATGTGCAGGCTTGCAAACATACTTTTTTTACCACTTATTCTGCTCCTGTCTTTTTCTTTGTTACATCCCACTCCCAAAAGAAGAACAGATAGGGCAAAGAGGATAACATCTTCCCTCCTTTTATCCTCACTCTCTACCCAGGCTCTTTTGCCCAGTCCAACTAAGGATATTTAATCCAACTAAGGATATTTGCAGGAAGAAACAGCATTCTAGCCATATGGCATTTGCTGGGTCTCCAGCCATGGAAATAAACTGGGAGCCGGGTCTCACGATCCGTGAGACCCGGTTTCTCTGGGTGAGCGGGGAGAGAGCCCTGGGCGGATGGATCGGCCGCCCACACAATTGGTGGCTCCATGATGGAGCCGGTGGGGGCTGGGGAGCTTGGGGGCTGCGCGGCCCCCGGAAGCCCCAGTATGCCCTGCGCAAGTGCGCAGGGTATACTGGGGAGACCCCCGGAGCCAGGAGGCGGCTTTTTGCCTTCTGGTCGGGGGTTTACTCACGAGTAGCCACAGCACGGAGCCGCACCATGGCTACTCACGATCAGGGAGCCCAGTTTTGCGGAGTGCTCATTCCGCAAACCTGGGCTAAGGGCAGGGGCACTTAGGCGGGTTACCTGCCTAGGAACCACCAGGCTCGCAGCCGAGCCCGGTGGTTCCCATGATCGGGAAAAATCGGGCTAGGCTTTCCTAGCCCGATTTTCCCCGATTGTGAGAATAGCCCCTGGATGTACAAGCCAGAGTTTGCCAGTTCGAATCCCTGCTGGTATGTTTCCCAGATGATGGGAAACACCTATATTGGGCAGCAGTGAAATAGGAAGATGCTGAAAGGCATCATATCATACTGCGCAGGAGATGGCAATGGTAAATCCCTCCTGTATTCTATCAAAGACAACCACAGGGCTCTGTGGTTGCCAGGAGTTGACACCAACTCGAAGGCACACTTTGTGATGACTCCCATGGGGGTCGTGGAGGAGGAATCCTCAGATGAAGACCCAGAGCAGGGGGAACAGGCTGAAACTCTGGTTGACTCACCAGAGCCAGAGCTGACAGGCCTGCAGGCCCCTTTGTCTCCTTCCCTCCCCGCTCCTGATGAAGCCTCCAAGGCCGCTAAAGTTGAGGTTCCTGTCCCAGATCCTGAACAGCGATGTTTGGCCAGAATACAGGCTCAGAGGGAGGAATGCTGTAGGTCGGAGAGGCTGGGCAGAAGGAATAGATGTCCCAGCTCTGGCCCGGCTGCATCTCCCTGACAAGGTCCAGCTGCAGTGAGAGAGCCCCTCTCAGCACACTGTCTATTTAGAGCAGTCTGAAAGCTGGGTCTGTGCTGGTCACAACATCTGTGGTGACCAGCCCTAACGTGAGCAACCTTGACCTAGAAATCTGGACCTGTTTGTTGTTGTCTGACCCCGATTCGTGTTTGCCCCTGATCTTGTGGAATTCCCAGTGTTGACTTCTGGCAAAGTTTGTGACTACTCTCTGTTCCTGTCTGTCGGCTCTTCTTTCTCCTCTGAAAAGAGTGGTTTTCGAAGCTGCTGGACAGCCGACCAAGGCATTACATACTCTACCATTACATCCCAATGAAGATGTAGCTTTCAATAGAATGTGGACTGGATGGACATCCAAGTCTGCTTCCTACTGAAAGCAAGATATTAATAGACAATACCTGCATTTGGATGCACATCTGATTTTCCCCATGGGCCTTTAAATTGCTGGTGAGCATTC
Source organism: Hemicordylus capensis (assembly GCF_027244095.1). Lineage (NCBI taxonomy): Eukaryota > Metazoa > Chordata > Lepidosauria > Squamata > Cordylidae > Hemicordylus > Hemicordylus capensis. Next base: position 411,212,982 of record NC_069658.1, read on the forward strand.
CTCTTACTAGTTTAAAGGATCTAGAAGTATTCTGGGAGCATTTAGAAAATGCATGCATGTGGGAATTTCCCCTTATCGTTCAAATAAAACTATGGGGTGGAGGGTGTGAATTCTTTGAGACCAGCTCTTCCCCTTTAGGGAAAGGGAGGCCCCCTACACAGTTAAAAGCAGGGAAAGGCAACCTTGGTTCTCCAGTAGTTGTTTGACTATAACTCTATACTTGTTCAATTATAATGATGGGTGTTGAAATCCAACAACCGCTGGAGAGCCAAGGCTGCCTACCCCTGCTTTGAAGGATTCGGGGGGGGGGGGGGGGGGGGGCGGGATTGGACTTACAGAACATACACATGAGGCAACTCCCATTTGCAGGTTAAATGAGCCTACAGGCGCGTGGGGCATTAGACTTGGAGAATATGCCCATGATGGTGTGTGTTCTTTTTGGCCAATTCTCATGTCTTTGAAACTGCACAAGAGAAGTTTCCTTTGTGAGAGAAGTATGTTTGAGGCAGTATGTTCTCCAAGCATAATTCCCCCCATTTAGGCCACAGAACGAAGGGAAACCAGTCTAACTCCCAAATCTAAAATGTGAGGGGTCATGCCAGCGCACTGCTCTCTGCTGCTGACTTTTCCAGGCAGCATGAGGGCACAGCTCAGAGCTCTTGATCCCCACTAGCTTTTGGGGAGGCAGGGTGGAGTATTTTTGTAAATGAGGAGTTTCCTGCATCACTTGGGGGTCCTGCCTGTCCCTAGGAATTTCCTCCAGCCCTGTCACTTCCCCCATTTTGGTGTTCAGTGTGTCTGCACTGAGGACACCTGCTTTATGACTGAGGGAGTAATTCTCAATAGAAACCATTAAACATGGCCACAGTGCAGTACGTAGCTCCTCAATACAATATCTCTAATATAGTTCACAGTTTATATCATAGTTCATATGAAAATGCCCCGAGACATATATTAAGAGTGCAAACCTGATGTGAATCCTTTCTGCCTATAAATTCATTGCATTTTTTCTCTCTGCTAACATGGAAGAAAATGTACCCAGCTATGGAGAAAATGTGTGAAAAATCTGAAATATTTGATAACACAAGGGTGGCAATCTAGATATGCAAACTGCAATACTCATTCCCATTGCATTGACTAGGAAAACAGACTCTGGTAGATTTAGAACACATTCCTGTTTGAAGAGGGGGGAATGGATAAAACTGACAGACTAAACAAAATACTTGAGCTTTCAAATTGGAACAGCACAGTAGAGCACAACTCAATTTCAAAAACTCAAAAGGGGCAAAACATCTTGTGTGAGTATTAACCTATGTATTCTCTCTATTAAGAGAATAGCCATTTTCAACAAAATGGTTTGGATATAGGTATTATAAATGTACATGACTATTTTGCAAACCCAACATGTACACTCAACAGCTACTGGTGTGCCATTGCATTGTTAGGCAGTGTGTCAAGAGAAATCAGCTTGGGAAACACATCTCAGCAGTCTTTAATAACACCATCACTCATCAGAGCCATTCAGTTCCATGAGATTTACTTAAAACCAAAAACATATATAGAGTAGCTGAAGCCCCACTGAACTGAACTAAAAGCTGATACATCCTGTACCACAATGAATCTTGGAAACAACACTGAATTAAATGAACAACAATAAGGGACTGCAATCTAAAAGGAAATATGGTGGTGGTGGGGATCCTAATGCAGAGTTTTAGGCTTGATGCCTTATTCTGTGGCCCCTTGGTGCATTCAGAAAAAGGCCTTGAAATAGCCACGTCACCATCGCCTTCCTTCCACCCCTGCTCACATTAAATAAATAGGACAACTTGAGTCACGGTATTCATTGAATGGGGTTCAGTTGCAGCAGCAGCTGGGCAGTTCTCTTGCCAGCTAGATGAAGAAACTCTGAATAGTGGATTGAACAGTAATTTGGCAGTTTACTTCAAATGGAAAATGAAACTTTGGAAGTTTGTTTAGCAGTTTGTTTGAGGCAGTCAATGCAAAACAAACCCAGTTTTAAGCCGCAGCTTCTTTTTGCTTTAGTTCCTTTCAGTAAAAATAAATGTATCCCATTCCTGCAAAACTATCACCAATTTGTGACAACTGTTCAGCAACTCATTAATACAGTACAGAGTAGAGATTTTTTAAAACATTCTTTTAAGCATGTCAGGCACTGGACAATAACCCAATCAGTCCCTGCCCAAATGGTTTAGAGCACGGAGTCCCAATCTTTTAAAAACAAGTGTGCCCCTTCTGTCGCAAACCTGCAGCGCAGGTACCCCATAGCGAGTGTGTGTGTCAAGTCACTGGCTTATATCCAAGTTGTGCATGAGTACTCCCACTGAAATTAAAGGGAGAATAATTTCAATGGGAACACTCATGAGCAATTAAGTCTGGACAGCTGGCCCCTACCAGTTGCCATTTTCTTGCTCTAGGATGCACCAGGAAATGACTCTATGTCACATATTATACTTCCTGGCACATTTTAAAGAAGAAAAATGGAAACTGGCAGTAGCTGGCACTGAAGATGTTATCAGTAAAGGGATTAGACAAATTCATGGAAAACAGGGCTATCAATGGCTACTAGCCTGGATAGCTGTATACTTCATCAAGATCACAAGGGGCATGTCCTTGTACACCTGGTGCTAGGAAATACCAATGAGAGGGAGTGGTTTCCCTCTTTTCCCCACTTGCAGGCCTTCCTAATGTATCTGGTTGGCCACTGTATGAAGCAGGATGCTGGCCTAGACAGGCCTGTGGCCTGATCCAGCAGAGGTTTTCTTATGTTCTTATAAAGTACTTCAAGCACTATTGAAGCAACCACTGTCCACAGAAGTGCAATGTAAAAAAGTTAAAGGGTTAGGGTTGTCAGTTGGCCCTTCAGGCAATTTCTCTAGATCCTTGAGACACTTGGACATCGCCTTTATGTGGCTAGTGTGGCCATTAAGAAAGGATAGTTAAAGCATTATTATCTCAGTCCCTGGACAACTGCTGTAGGCAGAAACAATAATCCAACAGCAAAATACTTGGAATTAGCTTTTTTCACAGCTGCCGTGCACTGAGTCGACACTTTCAATTAGCTGTCCACCACGATCCCAAGATCTCTCTCCTGGTCAGTCACTGACAGCTCAGTTCCCATCAGTGTATATGTGAAGTTGGTGTTTTTTGCCCCAATGTGCATCACTTGATACTTGCTTATATTGAACTGCATTTGCCATTTTGTTGCCCAGTCCCCCCAGTTTGGAGAGATCTTTTTGGAACATAAGAACATCCCTGCTGGATCAGGCCCAAAGCCCAACTAGTCCAGCATCCTGTTTCTCACAGTGGCCCACCAGATGCCATTGGGAGCCTACAGTCAGGAGTTGAGGGCATGCCCTCTCACCTGCCATTACTCCCCTGCAACTGGTACTCAGAGGCACCCTGCCCTTGAGGCAGGAGGTGGCCTACAGCCCTCCGACTAGTAGCCATTGAAAGACCTCTCCTCCATGAAGTCATCCAAACCCCTCTTAAAGCCATCCAGGTTGTTGGCTGTCACCACATCCTGTGGCAGAAAGTTCCACAAGTGGATCACGCGTTGTGTGAAAAAGTACTTCCGTTTGTTGGTCCTAGACCTTCTGGCAATCAATTTCATGGAGTGACCCCTGGTTCTAGTGTTGTGTGAGAGGGAAAAGAATCTCTCTCTCTCTCCACTTTCTCCACACCATGCATGATTTTATAGACCTCTATCATGTCTCCCCGCAGTCGTCTTTTTTCTAAACTAAAAAGCCCCAGGTGTTGTAGTCTTGCCACATAGGAAAGGTGCTCTAGTCCCCTGATCATCTTGGTTGCCCTTTTCTGTACCTTCTCCAGTTCAACAATGTCCTTTTTAAGATGTGGTGACCAGAACTGTACGCAGTACTCCAAGTGTGGTCACACCATAGTTTTGCATAAGGGCATTATAATGTTAGCCGTTTTATTTTCAATCCCCTTCCTAATGATCCCTAGCATGGAATTTGCCTTTTTCACAGCTGCCGCACATTGAGTCGACACTTTCAACGAGCTGTCAGCCACAACCCCAAGATCCCTCTCCTGGTCCGTCACCGACAGCTCGGATCCCATCAGCATATACTTGAAGTTGGGGTTTTTCGTCCCAATGTGCATCACTTTACACTTGCTAACATTGAACTGCATTTGCCATTTTGTCGCCCACTCCCCCAGGTTGGAGAGATCCTTTTGGAGCTGCTCACAATCCGTTTGAGATTTCACTACCCGGAAGAGTTTGGTATCATCTGCAAATTTGGCCACGTCGCTGCTTACCCCTGCTTCTAGATCATTTATGAATAAATTAAAAAGCACTGGTCCCAGTACAGATCCCTGGGGGACCCCACTTCTTACTTCCCTCCATTGTGAAAACTCTCCATTTATACCTACCCTCTGTTTCCTGTCTTTCAACCAGTTAGCAATCCACACATGTACTTGTCCCTTTATCCCATGACAGCTAAGTTTCCTCAGGAGCCTTTGATGAGGAACTTTGTCAAAAGCTTTTTGGAAGTCCAGGTAGACTATGTCAACTGGATCACCTTGATCCACACACTTGTTGACACTCTCAAAGAAGTCCAAAAGGTTGGTGAGGCAAGATTTACCTTTGCGGAAGCCATGCTGGCTCACTCCCAGCAGGGCCTGTTCTTCTAGGTGCTTTACAATTTTATCCTTGAGGATGCTTTCCATCAATTTGCCTGGAACGGATGTTAGGCTAACTGGCCTGTAATTTCCCGGATCTCCCCTGGATCCCTTTTTGAAAATCGGTGTTACATTTGCCACTCTCCAGTCCTCTGGTACAGAGCCCGATTTCAGGGATAAGTTAAATATTTTAGCAAGAAGGTCGGCAATTTCACATTTGAGTTCTTTGAGGACTCTTGGATGGATGCCATCCGGCCCTGGTGATTTGTTAGCTTTCAGTTTTTCCAGACAGTTTAGAACATCATCCCTTGTCACTTTTATCTGACTCAGCTCTCTAGCCTCCATCCCTAAAAAGCCTGGTTCAGGAACAGGTATATGCTCAGTATCCTCTGCCGTGAAGACAGAAGCAAAGAACTCATTCAGTTTCTCTGCAACCTCCATATCCTCCTTAATAACCCCTTTCACTCCCTCATTGTCTAATGGCCCAACCGCCTCCCTGGCAGGTTTCCTGCTTCTGATGTACTTAAAGAAGTTTTTGTTATTCCCCTTGATACTTTTGGCTAAATGTTCCTCAAACTCTCTTTTTGCCTCCCTTATTGTCACCTTGCATTTCTTTTGCCAGAGTTTGTGTTCCTTTTTGTTCTCTTCGTTTGGACAGGCCTTCCAGTTTCGGAAGGAAGTCTTCTTCCCTTTTATGGCTTCCTTGACGGTACCTGTTAGCCATGCTGGCATCCTCCTGGACTTCGTGGTACCTTTCCTCCTTTTGGGTATACAATCTAACTGGGCTTCTAGTATTGTGGTTTTGAGTAAACTCCATGCACTCTGGAGCGAAGTGACTCTCCTGATTTCCCCCCTCAGCTTTTTTTCCCACCATACTCCTCATTTTGGAGAAGTTTCCTCTTCTGAAATTCAAAATGTCCGTGTTAGACATCCTTGGTGATTCTCTCCCCGCATGTATGCTGAATTTGATGGCACTATGGTCACTGTTCCCTAAAGGGTCGATGACACTGACATCACGCACCAGGTCCTGGGTGTCACTCAGAATTAGATCTAAGGTCGCCTTCTCTCTGGTTGGTTCCATGACCAACTGTTCTAGGGCACAGTCATTTAGCGTATCTAGAAATTTGACCTCTTTGTCCTGACTTGAATGTGAATTTACCCAGTTTATGTGTGGGTAGTTGAAATCACCCATTATTACAGCCCTGCCTCTCCTTGACGCCTCCCTGATTTCCTCCTGCAACTCCCAGTCACTGTCATCATTTTGATCCGGAGGGCGATAGCACGTCCCCAGTAGCACGTTTCCTTTCCGACCTCGTATAGTCACTCACAGGGTTTCTGTGGAGGACTCCAGTCCACTTAGTTCCTCACAATGTTCCTCACAATGTGTTGTGGATTTCACTAACCTAAATAGTTTAGTGTCATCTGCAAATTTAGCCACTTCACTCATCACTCCAACTTCTAGATCGATTATGAAAAAGTTAAAGAGCACTGGTCCCAGTACTGATCCTTGGGAGACCCCACTTCCTACCTACCTCCATTGTGAAAACTGTCCATTTAATCCTACTCTGTTTCCTGTCCTTCAACCATTTACTGAGCCACACATGAACCTGTCCCTTGTTCCATGACTGCTAAGTTTACACAAAAGCCTTTGGTGGGGAACTTTATCAAAAGCTTTATGGAAGTCCAAGTATACTATGTCAACTGGATCACCTTTATCCACATGCCTGTTGACACTCTCAAAGAACTCCAAAAGGTTAGTGAGGCAAGACTTTCCCTTGCAGAAGCCATGCTGGTTCTCCTTCAACAAGGCCTGTTCTTCTATATGCTTAACAATTTTGTCCTTAAGGACGCTTTCCATCAATTTACCCGGCACTGAAGTCAAGCTGACCGGCCTGTAATTTCCCGGATCTTCCATAGATCCCTTCTTGAAAATTGGAGTCGCATTGGCTACTTTCCAGTCCTCTGGTACAGAGCCTGATTGTAGGGACAAGTTATATATTTTTGCTAAGAGATCAGCAATTTCACATTTGAGTTCCTTCAGAACTCTTAGGTGGTTGCCATCTGGCCCTGGTGATGTGTTAATTTTTAGCTTTTCAAGACAGTTTAGAAATCTTCCCTTGTCACCTCAAATTCGCCCAGTTTGTTTTTGTTTGCTTACCTACATGAAGGAGGGAACAGGTGACTGCTGCAATACCTGCTTTAATACACCTTGTCTGAAGGATGCAGCTGCCGCCGATCTGACATTGAGATCACAATACTTACTAAGAGACAATGCAGAAGGACCATGTTTCTGCATGGCAGATGTTCTGTATGCAGACTTCTGACAAACTGGCTGTAGAGGACCGCACAGCTCTGGTAGAATGAACTTTTTTATTCAAAGAGGCTGGAGGATTTGTAGGTCTATAAGCTGTGTTTATTGCAACTACAATACAGTGCAAAAGTCTCTGCTTTGAAATTCCTTTGCCCTTGTTTCTTCCTAGGTAGGAAACGAATAAGGCGTTGTCAATTCTGAATTGGTTTAGTCCTATCCAATAAAAGCTCAGCACCCGTCTGATGTCCAAAGCATGCAGACACTTATCTAGCTATGATTCTGGCTGTAGAAAAAAGCTAGGTAGGAAAATGTCTTAATTTATATGAGATGATAATCATATAAGCTCACTAACTCACCTAGCTTATGTATAGGGATGTGCACGGAACACAGAGGTGTGGTTCGACACCGTGTGTGTGTGCATCTCGCTTTAAGGGTGGGGGGCTTTGTACTTACCCCTCCCACTGATTTCCCCCCTCCGGCGCTCCGTTTTTATGTGACTTTTTGGGGTGGCAGCATTCCTGCCTGCAGCCCCTGCCCCCATTGTTGACTGGAAAAAGCGGAAGTAGCTTGAGCGCATGTGCCCGCCACTGTGCCTGCACGTCCACCGCACAGTGTGCGCACACAATGTGCGATGTGCAAGGCGGGCGCATGTGCGGAAGCTACTTTCGCTTTTCCCAGTCAACAACGGGGGCAGGGGCGGCAGGGAAGAATGCTGCTGCCCCAAAAACCTAACATAAAAATGAAGCGCCAGAAGGGGAAATGTGGTGGGAGGGGTAAGTACAACTCCCCACCCTTAAAGCGAGACCCCCCTGGTGTCAGACCACTGGACCAGGCTACACTCAAACCGGTTTGCAGGCCTCTAAAATGGCCTCCAGACCGGTTCATGCACATCACTACTTATCTATTGGCCACCAAAAATGAGGTTTTCAAAGAAGGAGACACAAGGAGACACAAAAAAAATTAGATAACAGTTAATCATATCAAGTCACTCTGAGCTCTCCATACTATTATTTCCAGGGATTGTATTTTGTGGTGTGATAGCAGATTTGGAAGCAGTTGAAGTCTCCTGAAAGTTTCCCAATACAGTTGAAACAGAAGAGGGAGCCAATGTTGCCTTGGCCACCATGGGACAGTGGCATAGCTACCACTGAGCAAGGGTGTACACTGCACCTGGGCACTCCAACCTTTACTACCGGGTAAGTAACATGCAATCTGTCCTCTGAAACTTCATTACCGAGGACCCTTGGGATTAAGATAAAAGGTGGAAATAAGTAGATGGTGTCCCCATCCACAGAACCCACCCCCACCACCACAACAATCTCCTCTCCCTGTTCTTGAATACAAATTCTTGCATTCGTTGTTGACCCTGATAGCAAACAGCTCTATTGTCAGGAAACCCCAATTTTTTAAAATACTGGCTTCAGTATTCCGAATACTGAAATGCTCCATTTGTGCATTTGAGGAAGGAGTAACTACCTGCTGAGACAGTCTGCCTGCACACTCCTTGAATGTAAATCGTCACAGGAGTAATCTCCTGTTGCAGACAGGAGTCTCCTGTTGCAATCTCCTGTTGCAATTCAGGACCTCAATCAACACAGTCCTTTTGTTCACATAACACATTACTGTAGTGTTGTCTCTGTAGCAATCTGTACTACCTTGCTCTTTATAATGAGCATAATGAACTCATTGCCAGAAATATTGCCAGTATGATGAGGTAACAAATGCTTCTTCTTTGATTTCTGGTCATTGGAGTGTTTCCTGAACATCAAGCCCTCTGTTTCCTCTCTATTGGACTGCCTTGATATTGAGGACTTATGTCCTGGCATCTCTATACTATCCCCTCTCAATACTCTAGCAGGAACTACTGCAGACCTTGGAGTGCCTGGCAAAATCTCTACCAGTAATGCCAAGGTTGGGGAAGCAACCAACATTGATATTGATGGTTTGTTCAGTGTTGAAGGAGAAAGAAAAGTACTGAGTCTGTACTGAGGTCAACGTTGAATGATGTTGAAGTGTCAAATAATACAATGTGGCACACAAATGTAACTCCCGACTTTTTCTAGTTTGCTTTAAAAATCCTAAGGAAATTTTGCAGGTGGTAACTTTATGATCCATAGTAAACTAACTCCTATGATCCATAGTAAACGAAGACTGTAATCATCAGTCAATGGGATCTTTGCTTTACAGGACCCAATTTCTTAAAAGTCTTGTTAAGATTCTATTAGAACAAGACAACAATTGTCTATGAAGAGCTATTCTTCCAACTCAGCAAACCAAAGCTATACACAATTTCTCATGATTGTACTTCACAGAGCACAATTCTCTAAGACAAAGTTCATCCAGTGCTGCTAATGTGCTGATTGGAAAGGAACAGAGGTACTGATGCTCATGTGCCCTTCCCTAGTGAGCTATATGTGGCTGTCATCAGAGTATTGCAAAGAACTAGAGAAGCTTCCTGAAGGGTCAAATGTGCAGTCACAACTTACATTAGTGTGAATGCATGAAAGACCATGACAAAGATATTCTAGCTGCTATGCAAAATCCATACAATTTGACTAATGGTCAAAAATGTGAAATAAACCTATTTAAAGTACCAACAAACATCTTCAATTTGAAAATAGGCCTTGCCAAATATATTATTATATATAACAAAAATATATACATGCAAAGAGTATGACAGGCAGTTTCAATTAACACCTGAACCAACAGTGGGATATATATCTTTTATATGCAACTGACAGAAAAAAGACAGGCAATGAAATCAGAATGGACAAACTAATCATATGACATTGTTCACATGTAAAGAAACAACAGAAAACCCACAAGTCACCATTTCTCAGTTCATATAGCCTTGAGCAGTCAAATTGACTTCAAGAATAACTATACATGGGTAAACAATCAGAGGGGTAAACAATCAGTTTGAAGCCTACCCTGGGAAGAAGAGTAGCAGACCTGAGAAGGTAGCAAACCTTTCTAAAAAACAACATTCCCCCCTTCAAACAAACATGAGGAGGAGGATATTTTGAGGGGCAGGTATTTTGAGGGGCAGGGGAGAAGTCCCAGTGTGTGTGTCTGTATTTTTATTTTATTTTTGGCTAGGGCTTGTTTTGGTGGTTGTGTGGCTTTCACTTTTAATTCCTCTTTTCCCTGGGGGGGGGAGAGAGAGAGAGAGAGAGAGGAGCTAGCTAGAGCTGAGGTGAGTCACACCTGGTGGGAGGGAACACATTCCTGTCATTAGGAAGGGGACTGAAAATAAAACTGTTAATATCCCCATCTCTGGCAATTTTTAAAAAGCATTTGAAAACCCACCTCTTCACTCAAGTTTTTTAAGTTTTTAAATTTTTAGGTTTTAATCTCTTTTTGACTTTTAAATTGTTTAAATTGTTTTAAGTTTTATGTATGTTTTAACTTGTTTTATGTATTGTTAACCACCCAGAGACAAAAGTTTGGGCGGTGTACAACTTTGATGAATGAATGAATGAATGAATATCATAATGCCCTCATACAAAACTATGGAGTGGCCACATTTGGAGTACTGTGTACAGTTCTGGTCACTGTATCTTAAGAAGGACATTACAGAACTGGAGAAAGTGCAGAAGATCATAACCAAGATGATCAGGGGTCTAGAGCATCTTCCTTACAAGACCAGGCTATAACATCTGGGGCTTTTTAGTTTAGAAAAAAGAAAGATGACTGAGGGCAGACATGATAGAGATCTATAAAATAATGCATGGTGCGGAGAGAGTGGATAGAGAGAATTTTTCTCCCTCTTGCATAGCACTAGAACCAGGGGTCATCCCATGAAACTGATTGCCAAGAAATTTAGGACTGACAAAAGAAGTACTTTTCACGTATTCGTCGTATTTTTCAGCCAATGCATAATTAACCTATGGAATTCTCTGCCACAAGATGTGGTGACAGCCACCAGCCTGCATGGCTTTAAGTTGAGCTGCTGGGATGCCATGTTACCTGGTTGCTTGGGGAGCCCTGTGGAGTCTAGGAAAAGGCATGGCATCTGTCCTGTGGAGCCTTTGTTTCCTTCAGGGAGCAGTAGGGATGAGAAGGGTCCAGGCTGGTCAGATCCCAGTGGGGTTGAAAGGATAAGGCAGGAAGAGCTGCAGGAAACAGCTCCAGGGAGACAGCTAGGTTGGGTGTGGCAGGAAACAGGAAGCAAGGTCAGGAACAGTGTGGGGCTGGAAGTAGGCTTTAAGCCCTGCCAGCTCTGCACTGGGGTATTTAAAGACAAGGCAGCTGATGATGAGGAGCTGCTTCTGAGTATGGGAGCCAGGAGTTCTCCAGGAGAGGGAACTGGCTGGATGTAGCAAGCCAGGAGGACGACTCAAGTGATAACTAATCTCCTAGGTCGGCTGTTACTGAGGCTGACCTTTTTTTTTTGGTGCTGACCCAGTCATTCTGGAGTCCAAGAAGGGCTAGGAACCCACCCCGTCCCCTGGGAGTCTGACACAGGCTTAGATACATTCATGAAGGACAAGTCTATAATGGCTATTACTCTGAGGGCTGTAGCCACCTCCAGCCTCGGAGGCAAGATGCCTCTAAATACCAGTTGCAGGGGAACTACAGCAGGAAAGGGGGCACACCCTAAGCTCTTGCCTGTGGGCTTCCCAGAGGCATCTGGTGAGCCACTGTGTGAAACAGGATGCTGGACTAGATAGGCCTTGAGCCTGATCCAGCAGGGCTGTTATGTTCTTAGGTTAGAGTAGTGCTTGTATACATCCCTAATTAAACCAGGTGAGGGTGGAGCAGTAACTATGATTAATTTTAAAAAGAAGAGGGCATATTGAGCCTGTCATATATTGATTGATTAATTGATAAATTTATATACTGCCTTTCATTAAAGCAATTCCAAGGCTGTTTACAGCAAAAATTTAAACACAAGATGGTAAAAAAGACACAATTAAAATATTAAGTGAAAAAATATTAAACAAATCTGATTAAAAATTTAAAACAAAAGCATAGAAGCAATTCAGACTATAAAGAGCAGCAGCAGAGAATCAAATAAATGCTTGCGCAAAAAGCCCAGATTTTACACTTTTTCTAAAAGCTGTGACGGAGACCAAGGAGCGAATAGCCATCGGGAGAGCATTCCAGAGTCTGGGGGCAGCAACAGAGAAGGCCCTGTCCCGCGTGCACAACAACCGAGCCTCCCATATCGTCGGCACCCGGAATAGAGCCCCCTCAGATGACCTCGTCAAGTGGGCAGCAACCCTTGGGAGCAGGCAGTCCCTCATGTATCCCGGGCCCAAACCGTTAAGGGCTTTAAAGGTCAAAACCAGCACCTTGAATTGGACCCGGAAACAAACTGGCAGCCAGTGCAGCTCTTTCAAAATGGGAGTGATGTGCTCCCACCAGGCAGCTCCAGATAAAACCCTAGCTGCCGCATTTTGCACTAGATGCAGTTTCCGGATATTCTTCAAGGGCAGCCCCACGTAGAGTGTGTTACAGTAATCCAACCTTGACATGACTAAGGCATGGGTAACTGTGGCCAGATCTGCCTTCTCGAGAAAGGGACTCAGCTGGCGCACTAGCCAAAGCCGTGCAAAGGTACCCCTGGCCACCGCCTCCACCAGAGCTTCCAAAAGCAGAGCTGGGTCCAGTAATACCCCTAAGCTGCATACTTGCTCCTTCAAGGGGAGTGCAACCCCATCCAGAACCGGTAAAATCTCCTCATCCCGATTGGCTCTCTTACTGACCAACATTACCTCCGTCTTGTCCGGATTCAATTTCAGTTTATTAGCCCACATCAAACCCATCACGGCCTCCAGCCCCCGATTCAGGACATCCACCGCCTCCCTAGGATACTGTGACAAGGAGATAGAGCTGAGTGTCATCCGCATATTGCTGACAACTCAGTCCAAGTCCCCAGATGACCTCTCCCAGCAGTTTCATGTAGATGTTAAACAGCATGGGGGACAAGATCGAACCCTGCAGGACCCCACAGGGCAATGGCCATGGAGCTGAACAGTAGTCCCCCATCACTACCTTCTGGACCCTGCCCCCAAGAAAGGACCGGAACCACTGCAACACAGTACCTCCGATTCCCATACTCAAGAGGCGGCCCAGAAGGTTACCATGGTCGATGGTATCGAACGCCGCTGAGAGGTCCAGCAGAACCAACAGAGACGCACTCCCCCTGTCTAGTTCCCGGCATAGGTCATCCACTAGAGCGACCAAGGCAGTCTCAGTCCCATATCCAGGGCGGAAGCCAGATTGAAAAGGGTCCAGATAATCTGTATCATCCAAGACCCTCTGCAGCTGGGACGCCACCATACACTCTATCACCTTGCCCAAAAAGGGCAGGTTAGAGACCGTTCTATAGTTGTCCAGGTTGGAGGAATCAAGGGAGGGCTTTTTAAATAATGGTCTTACCATCGCCTCCTTGAGGCACGATGGCATCTTGCCCTCCCTTAATGAGGCATTGATAATCACCTCCAACCATCTACCTGCCCCCTCCCTGGCAACTTTTATTAGCCACAAAGGACAAGGGTGAAGAGCACACGATATCGCCCACACACTGCCCAGGATCTTGTCCACATGTCAGGCTGCATCAACTGAAAAGAATCCAATACAATAGGACCAGATGGTACCAGAGGCACATCTGCCGGAACTGCCAAAACTCTGGAGTCCAAATCAGCACGGATGCGAGCGACTTTATCCGCAAAGTGACATGAAAACTGATCACAGCGGGCTGTGGATGGTTCCTCCCCCATTACATGGGGTGATGTGTGCAGCAATGTCTTAGCTACACGAAACAGCTCGGCTGGTCTGCACTGAGCAGATGCAATGGAGGTGGAGAAAAAGCATTTCTTCACCGCCCCCACTGCCATGAAGTAGTCCCTAAAATGGGCTCTAGCCTGTGTTCAGTCAGATTCGTCATGACTTTTCCTCCAGCGTCGTTCCAGCCGTCGCCTGAGTTGTTTCATCTAAGCTCCGAGGAAATCCAAGGAGCTGAACGGGCTCCACCAAGCCAGAGAGGGCGTTTAGGAGCAACCATGTCAACAGCTCGGGCCATCTCTCCATTCCAGAGATCAACCAGGGCCTCGACAGGGTCACCAGCTCTGGACACTGGAAACTCCCCGAGGGCCTTCTGGAATCCAAGTGAATCCATAAACCTCCAGGGGCGGACCATCCTAATCGGTCCACCACCCCTGCAGAGGATAGACGGAGCAGTCAAACTAAACCCCACCAGAGCAGTACCTGTGATATTACAGCCTTATCCAATATTGGGTGCAATTGTGGGACAGGACTGCCTTCATTATGCAAGTCTGTATGAAAAAACAATCCAATATGGTTAACAACTATTCTGATTAATGTGTGAGTCTTCACCTCTATGTGCTTAAAATACCATGTGGTTGTTGAGCTTTTCCAGAAATAGCCATCAGCTCATTCAGGGTGGGGTTTTTGGATCCAGTAAAACTTAAAATGAAATGTGTTTGAGTTCACTTAACATGTGGTACACATTTTCTTGAGAAGAACAAAACACCAGAGCAGCTATATGTTTTCATTTTCAGACATCCAGAAAAATAAGTGCTGTATTTCGTGAACCTGGTAATTTTGTGTACTGTGTTGACTGGCAAGTCTTACCCAACCTAGAGAGAATCAAGTAGAGTAATAGCAAAACTTGCACCTGTGTGTAAAAAGCCAAACAATTAACTAGGTAGAGATGGAGTAAGCATCACAGGGAATATTAGGGAAAGGCCTCCATTTAGCCAGGAAAATGAGGGAAGTCGCAGGCTATGTTTCCTGGAAGTTTAAAAAGGTCTGACAGGGACTAGTCTGCTAGGGGCATGGTAAGTATATTGTTATTATTTCCTTTGATTAAGGTGGGCTTCCATGATTTCACAAGGTTCTATCCAGTTCTAAGATACTAGATACTTACTGCCAATTCTGGGAGGTTCTACTTACATCTGCCTGCTCAGACAGCTAAAAAAACCCCTTATAAATAACCAGTTTATAAATAAGTAATAATAAATAAGAGGGACTCTCTGCTTCTATACTAGTCATGAAATGGTTGATCAATGTTGCACCACGGCTGTAATTCCTCTTTAGCCTGAGCTGGCATGTGTCTCCAAACTAATAATGCCATGGAGAAGGGACTTAGGCTAAATTACTTAAACCATTTAGGCAGCACAGTCCAGCTTGATTTGTACAACTGCAGATAACCTTCTTTTAAAAACAGAAATCCTACCACATACCATCAGATGTCTTAGAGATGAACAATGAAGGCTGGCTGGAATCCTTTAGTATATAACTATCATATAAGTTCTTGAAGTTAAACAGAACATGGACAAACTGGAATGAGTTCAGAAAAGGGCAACAAAGATGGTGAGCAGTATTCTCTCTAATTTTTTTCATCTGTGTGTGGAATGAGTTTTGTTCTGGGCAGCAGTATCAAGGCAGTGTGCGTACATGGGCATTCAGAATGGGGCCTTCTTGAGATCCTGTGTGGGATCTAAAATTAACTGAGCGGACATCAAAAAACATGTGAGCGTGCGCACGTCTTAGAGGAAACTCTGATGGCGAGGGGTCTGGAAGCCAAGTCTGACAAGAAGTGGAGGAATGGTTAAAGCAGCTAGTTAACTTTAGCCTGGAGAAGAGAAGACTAAAGGGGGATCTGACAGCTATCTTCAAATACCTGAAGAACAGTCACATAGAAGATAGAGCAGATTTGTCGTCTGTTGCTCCTGAGGGCAGGACTAGAACCAATGGATTGAAATTACAAGGAAGCAGAGTCAGACTAGACATGAGGAGGCATTTCCTAAGTGCAAGAGCTATTTGATAGTGGAGTGGTCTGCCTCATGCAGTGGTGAGAGCTCCTTTTGCAGTGCCACCTGCCAGCTAGCTCTTGCATTCCAAGAAGAACCAGCCCCTTTTCATTAGCACTTTTGTGTAGGAATGAGCCCGGACTGGTCCAGAGGCCATTTTGAAGGCCTCCAAACTGGTCCGGACATGAGGGCGGTCCGGCACTGCTGTGGGGGGCTCTTTAAGGCTGGGGGAGGGTATACTTACCCCCACGCCGTGTTTCCCCCGCCAGCGCCTTTGTTTAGTAAAGCTTTTGGGGTGACAGGATACCTCCCTGCCGCCCCTTCCCCCAGTCGTCGGCAAAAGGCTTCACAAAGCCTTTTGCACGTGTGCATGTCGAAGTGCGCGCACGCGTAAAAGGCTTTGTGAAGCCTTTTGCAGACGAATGGGGAAAGGGGCGGCAGGGAGGTATCCTGTCGCCCCAAAAGCTTTACTAAACAAAGGCGCCAGCGGGGGAAATGCGGCGGGGGGGGGGGTAAGTACACCCTCCCCCCCTTAAAGAGCCCCCCACAGCAGTGCCGGACCGCGGTTCCGTGCACATCTCTACTTTTGTGGTGACTGGGAGGGAAAGGACATGTTCTTATTGGAATGCAAGGGCTAACTGGCAGATGGCATTGTGAAAATCACATAAAGACTCTGACTGGCATGTGTACTTCCTAGCACGACTGGTAAGATTGTGTTAGGAAGTAGTGTAGAACCTGCAGAAGTGTGCGTATGGGGAATAACATCATCTTGGAATTTGTATGCAAGCTTTGAGTATTCTGTACTTTATTGTCTTCTGGGAGGGAGGGAGGGGGAGCAGAGGTGTATCTAGGGAAATTAGTGCCTAGGGCAAGCACTGAAATTGCGCCCCCTGTCCAAACTATCTGATACCCGTCTTTCAGATAACTTTACCATAATATCAGCTGAAAAATACAAGTCAAGCTCGTTAATCTTTTAATATTTCAAAAACTATTTAGCAGGGAACATAGCCAGACCAAAAAATGATGGAAAACTACAAATTTCAGTATTCTGGGGTTCATAAAATACCCAAATACTATGTGGAGGTGTACTTGGAAAACTAAACAGAAGTGCCTGTCTAATTCTCTACTATGCATTGTAGCATCACTATTACATACGTTTTAAAAATAAATGGAGAATTTGACTTTTCCCAGATACTCTGAAAATAATTAAGGGCTATGCAGAGTAAACTGTGTCACTGCTTGGAATATATTCTAGTCTTTCAGAAAGACAGTTAAAATGAGAGAAAGAGAGCAAGAAACTCCCAGTGGGCCTTAATACTAAGGATTTCACACTGATTCAAAGACAAACTCACCATTAATAGCCATATTAGTAAGACATCACATTTAACTCACTTATCACAAGAAGCAAAGTAAGAGCAAATGTATACAATCCTAGCTCATAAGCTTCAGCTCAGTATTCACAAGCCCTAATTCTCTGTACATAGTGCCAATTTGAATATGTGTACAGTGACTTATATTATATTAAATTATTTTTTTTTAACCTGTAGCCCCTTCGGGGGGCTTCCTAAAGGCCATGGGGGGTCTGCAAAGGTTCCCCCTTCCCCCCCAGGCCTCTTAATTCATTGCCGCAGCCTGTCCCAGGCTGATTTTCGGGCCTGTTTGGGCCTGCAAAGATCAGTGTGGTGGCCATTTTGGAGGCTGCCACACATGCTCAAATGGCCTCTGTGAGGCCTGGCAAGGCCTAGGGGCTCGCAGGGACGATTTGAGCATGTGCAGTGGCCATTTAAAAATATTTTTAATTTAAAAATGGCCACCAAAAACAAAATGGCCACTGCGCATGTTCAAATGGCCTCTGCAATGCCTGGCATAGCCGAGGGCCTCGTAGAGGCCATTTGAGCATGCATGGTAGCCATTTTGTTTTTGGCAACCATTTAATTTTTTTTCCATTTTAAAAATGGCACCCCCCTTCAAGTGGCACCCGGGGCACATGCCCTGCCTGCCCTACCCTAGATACGCCCCTGAGAGGGAGGGAGAGAGCGCAAGCGAGTGAGCAAGCAAGCACTAAAACGCAGATTGAAGGCACTTTTCGGGTGCAGGGGTGTTTCTTTGTGAAACTGAGGTGATCTGTTATTGCTGGTAGGAGTGTACTGCTGCCTATCTCCACCTGATGTTCAACCTGTATATCTGTAAATAAACCAAGTATAAATGATATCTCCTCCAAAGGAACCAAATCTAGATTGTATTGTCTCTGGAGCTTTGCACAACTTGGGGAAGAGGAAAACACGCATAACAATATAAATGAAAACTTTATTATAGTATACCTTTCTGAGCATAACAACAATAGTTTTATTTGATAGTAGAAGACTTCAAACATAATTAAATCACCAAGTAAAATTTAACTTCGTGCTGTTAATCATTTTAACATTATCTATCAGCAAAAGAGAGACAAGAGAGAGCTATGACATCCCAAAGCTAATTAGTTTAGGGTAAAAGGAAGAGCATCAACAACACCATTCTGTGGTAGCAGTGTTGAAGACCAATTAGGCTTAGCACTATTACAGCTTTCAAGCTTTAATGGCATCTTTATATGGAAGGAAGTACCAATGAGTTCAATGGGACTTACTCCTATACATGAGTGCGCAGGATTTCAACCACAAAAAGAAACTATAACTTCAACATGTAAGCTAAGTAAATTCATCATAAGACTTCATTATGAGTCATCAAGAAGAAGTTTTAACTTTAATGGGAAAGGGGGAACTGTTATAACTTCTAGAGATATTTTGCATAGTAATTGATAACTGAAAAGCACTAGGTGGGCACCAAAGATTAATATGACACACCTCAATTTTTCAAAAGTGAGGTGTGTCACAATAAGGCAAAGTGAGTCACAATAAGGCAAAACCCTGGCTCTGATCTGTATAGGTATTATGTTGTATATTCCACATTATTTACTGCATTTATATACCACCTTTTGTCCATAGACCTTAACATTTAAAAAATGTTCCTCATCTTATATGGGAATAAAGCTTTAGTCCTGAGGACTAAAGTTTTACAGAGACCAAAGAAATCTCGCATTGAGAGGCACCGAGACAACCGGCACAGTGGCAACCGGTGCAACGAGCAGGAAGTCGGGGAAAGGCAGCTGGGCCACCAGATATCCCACAGTGCACCACTCAAGCAGTGTGGTGCACTGGGACGTCTTGCAGCTGCTGGAACGCACCTGCCGCTGGCCTCTATGGTAAATATAGGAGTGCTGGCAGTCCGAAACAAACTGCTGGCAGCCTGGTTTCACACACATGTTTGGGCACTGCGGTAGTGTGGGTGAGGTTCTTCATCTTTAGCCCAGGTTTCAAACCCAGGCTACCTGGGGCCAGAGCACTGGGATTTGGAGTGATCCGGACCAGTGTTCTCTCTAATATTTTTCATCTGTGTGCGGAATGAGTCTTGTTCTGGATGGCAGTATCAAGGCAACGTGTGCGCACATGCATTCAGAGTGGGGCCTTCCTGATTCCACCTGAGTGGGATCTAAAATTAACTAAGTGGACATCACAAAGTTTGTGAGCATGTACACGCCTTAGAGGGAACACTGATCCCGACAGTTCTCATGACCAATCCTACCCAGGTTAGCACTGTCCTACCAGGGTAGGGCTGGTCGTGAGAACAACCTCTACATCTCCCTTTCTTTGGACAGCTTAAATAACTGGACTTTTACTCAAAGTTACTAATCCACAGTACTTATAAGGCAGCTGACTCAAGAATACAGATCTACAACTTTGGATCAAGAACCACAGTTAATTGTGTTTTCACAATTACCCCAAATTTGGACATCCTTACCCCACAGACTTTCTGGGCATTAGAGGATAGTGTCACCATCTTTGTGAAATTCTTGTGACTCAGACAAATTGTGACTCAGAAGTGCGACTCAGACAAATTAAACAAGTTAGACAAATTGGATTTGGGAGCACTGGTCAACAGCCTGACGGAAGTTGTGTGCATGCAGCCAAAGAATGCATGTCCACAGTGGCAGCAGCCCTGCTTCGGAAGTGTAGGTGCTCACGGGCTGCCGGAGTGATTTTCAAGGAATGTACCAATACAATTTTTCTGAACATGTAGGTAGTCTCTAAGAAACCTTATTATTTCTGTGGCTTGCATTTCCTGGTCTTTTCCTTCCTAAAACCAGAACACCCACCTGGAAAATTCTCTGTTTGTAGTTAAGCGCTTACAGTTTATATAATTCATAACTGCCAAAGAGGCAAACCTTAAGCAGCAATATGCTGCATAACAGCAACATTCTTGGGATTATGTGAATTGGAGAGGAATAAAAGTCATCACTCAACACCATGGCATAGCTGTGGTCAGAAAACACTTGCTACTTCGTTAGCCTGCCAGCCTAAAGGATTCTTTGCTGCCTCTGCGGGAATCTTGCTGCCAATGAACTCGTTCTAGTCCTGAAGGAAAGTCTCTTGTTGGTGGTGGACTTCCCTCATGAGACAGCCTTTGCATTTGAAAATCTGCAAGATGTAGTAACAAGATGCATACCTTCCCAGGGAAGGAGCCTCAATAATATCCCCAACACATGCTGACCTGGCCAACCAAAAACAGATGGAGCACTTTTTTTTGGCATGAACCAGGGCTCTGTGTTTGTTACTTAAGAGTTATATGCACTATAATGGTTGTCTCATGTGGAGACTGGCACTCTGGCACTGCAATTAGCGCGCTTATCTCTCTCTTCTTTTCTTTTCCTCTTCTTTTTTCTTATTATTTTGTTTTGCGGGGGGGGGACATTGATCTTGGGGTTATTTATTTTTGTGTTGGATGTGGGCATAAACTGGTTATGTGGTTTGAGTGAAAATTCTGAGGGTGAGGGTAAATCAATTTATTATTATTGCTATTCTTCATACATTGTATTCTTTTGAATGCTAAATTATGGAACATATGTTTAATAAATTGTTAGAAACAAAAAGAAATGGAGGTTATTATTAAACTGGAGGTTATTAGGTATTTCACTTGATTTTCTGCAAAGATTCAAATTATTTGAAAGCAGCAAATTTTACCAGTGTGTTTTCATTATTAATTCTCAGACTGTTCCCACAAATCATTGGTGGGATACCAGTGCATAGAGTAGTTTGCAAGAGACAGAAAGAGCCAATTTTTCCTCTTGAGAAGTACTAATTATTTCTCCCTTTTCCTGCAAGTTCCAACCTTTTTAAACAAGTGTACCCCTTCTGTAATAAATCTTCAGGTACCAGAGTGTGTGTATAGATAACATGCACACATAAATTTAATGATCCCCATGGGGGCCCTTCAAGTACCCCTAGAAGCACTAGTATTCCTTTTTGGGAACCTCTGCTCTAAGTCATTCAGTGGGTATTGACAAAGGCATTGCTTAGAATGGTAGTTACCCTGTGATAACAGAGATAGGGGAAAGTGCCTGATTTTTCAAGAGCTTCCTTTAAAAAAAAAAAAATCACAATTCCTATACGAACAGCTACATAAAATAGGTCCAAACAAATTAAAGATGGCTTAAATAACAGTCTGTTAATCAAAGGCATGATCAATTACCTCCTATTGTCTTCTCCAGGCCACAGAACACAAGCTGCTCTTTGTGATGGTAGTTTGTGCTTTAGGGCTCTGGAGAGGAAAGAGCTGTGCACATCTTTTTGTGATGCCTGGATGGTCCGCTCATTCAAGGCTGTGCTTGGATGCATTGCAGACTGCTCATATACTGCATACCCAGCTGAGGGCCAGCAAGGGCGAGGAAAGGGCTATACAGACATCCAAGATAGATACCAACCTCACAAGGAACCCCTGTGAAGGAGGGAGCGTGCTCCAGTTCTTTTGTAGTATCACTGCCCTGTACCAATTAATATCCCCAATGCCAAAGACATAAAATCTACTTTCCCCAGACATTTGTAAAAATGGGACATGATTCTGTCCCATAAATATTGTAGTCTTTGTTATATTATACTTTCCTCCCTTCTGATTTATCATATAGTAACAACTTTAGTTTGTTGTTACGCTTTTCCAACAACTGAATCTGTAAACTTGATTAAAAATTAAAATTAAAATTGTTTGATACCACAGCTAGAGTGCCTTTACTTATTATATTTTTAGTTTGATTTTTGATACCTTCTGTATCATCATTTCCAACCTGAAATGGCTCAGCAATGCAATTCAAAGATCTTATATTATTATTCATTTAATTTATATATCACTTGACTCCAAAGGCTCTAGGCAGTTCACACAAATAAAAAACACACAACAAAAACAAAACAGCTATTAAAACAACAATTTTTATACAATTTGAAACAGTCATAAACAGTTATAAAGAGCTGAGTGCAGTATACTGCACCTGAAAGTGAGTTTAAAGTATGCAGGATGAGGACCCCAAAGGTTTTACTACTTTCTGGAGTGATCCTTGCATTGCCATTGTCACTGAAGTGATCGTATGACTTTAGCATATTATATATATTATATAATCTCTCTCTCTCTCTCTCTCTCTGCACAAAAGATCCTGGCAAAGCAATAATAATTAACTAATGGGTGAGGCCAGTCATTGACTGGGCAAAGTAATTTTGTGTAGGTAATCTAGGCCACCTAATGGTGCAGAAGGGAAATGCTTGACTAAGAAGCAGAAGGCTGCCAGTTCGAATCCCCACTGGTACTATATCAGGTTAGGGTGTGCGCGCATACAAGGATATAACATATTCTGGTATAACAAGTAGTGCATCCAGCTAAATTAAGTGGCAGGATTGTTCATGCAAAATTTGGTGTCTGTAGATAATTGGGAAGTATGATATTCAGAACAGGGATGTGCATGAACCAGTATGGCGCTCCTTTTCTGGAGCACCGAACCAGTTCGGAAGACCGGCGTTCAAGCTGGTCCAGAGGCAGGGGGGTCTTTGAGGGGCAGGGAGGGTACTCTTACCTGCCCCGCCGCTGCTCCCCTCCAGTTCTCTCCCCAAAACCGTTGCTGCGGGGCTGCAGTGTATCTCCCTGCAGCCCCGGTCACCGCCATATTGGAGATGACCGGTGTGCATGCTCTGTATGACGGCGACCAGGGCTGCAGGGAGGTACACTGCAGCCCTGTGGCAATGCTTTTGGGGAGAGCACCGGCGGGGGGAAAGAGTCGGGGCAGGTAATGGCACCTTCCCTGCCCTGCCCCTTAACGCCCCTCCCCCACCTCCCAGGAGTGCATGAACTAGTTTGTACACATTCCTAATACAGAATATATCCCCCAATCTACAAAAAGCCAGTTAAATTTTCCCTGAGTGTGAAAATTTTATGGTGAAAAAAAGTAGTGTATTCAATTAATTTCAGTGGCAGGATTGTGCATGCAAAATTTGGTTTCTATAGGTGATTGGAAATAATGCCTATTTTGCACAAACATACAAGCAAACAAATTCTTCAACATATATAATAGCTAAGACTAGGGATCCTTGCAGTTTCTTCATCTGAGTAGAAGAGAAAAATGGTTGCAAAATGGAGATGGGCGGCAGGCAAAGAATGGGCAGAAGATGAGTCGGAAACTATTTTCCAATAGATTTTAAATTCTGAGTTTTGCGCAACCGAACACTGCTTCCATCCCTCCCCAAATCAGAGCCACTAACATAATTTTCTGAGCTTGGCTGAATCAGTTTCATCAATGCAATTTGAATTTAGACCTGTTCCTGCTCCATTAAATTGTATGGCAAACACTTAATCAGAGGCCTTCAGAACTTCAACACACTGCCTTAGTGATATCTTGTGCATTATCAACATATCAGACTTTTAAACTATGACTAGAATACCATCACTATACTGAGAAACAAATGAGGCCAATAGCAATGCTCATATTAAAATGAGCAAGTAAAAGTTTTAAGTTTTACTTATGTTTTAATTTTATTTTTATGCATAAAGGTCTGGAGAGGAATATATTAAAATAGTTTTTAAATATCAAATTTACTAGATATTCATTCATATCCATAAAATAAAACTATTACACACAATAATCCCTTGAAAGTCAATATTATTCCCATTCTTACACTGGGAAACCAAGATTAAAGATACGTTATTTGCTCAAGGTCAGGTGGCCAACTCCTGGGAGACCTGCTGAAACACGCAGCATAAAAACTCTCTGCTGGGCACTGTGTACTAGCTTGGGGAACTGAGGCTTCATTGTAGAAGAACTGACTCGTAACAAACATGAGGCATAAATGGTGGCTGAGAAACTGCAACCAATAAAAGTCATACACTGTTTTCTGGCACACTTAAAATAGGATTGAAATAAAGCCCAGTAAAACGCTTTAAGATCAAAGTATAATTTTTAAAAAGTGGTCAGTTGGAGAGCAAATTATGTCCCAAGCAGCTGCAAGAACCATAGAATCCTGGCTTTCTCCCCATCCCATTTTTTTTTTTAAAAAGGCCACACAATTCCCAGACTTGTTACACAATACACTTGGCTATGTAGATACATATGCTCTTCAGCACTAGTTAGCACCAGATTTGTGGGGGACCCCTTAATGTGAAGGAAGGCAGAGCAGCTGAACTAGCAGCTGCCATCATTCTTTCCCCTATAATGCTGCTTCCTGTTTCTTCCATTGCATCACTGGAAGATGAGGTTCACACACAAAAGAAGATGGCAGATGCCAACACAGACCCCATTGCTTTGGGGTGTGTGTGTGTGTGTGTGTGTGTGTGTGTGTGTGTTTAAGCCGTTACTACCTTGGCAACATCACTTGGGGGTGCTTCTTGGTCGCCGTGCTGGCACCTGCTATCCTTTTTCATCAGGGCCTCACCATTTTTTAAAACCATTGTTCCTTTGCTAACTTTCACCAAATGTCCAAGCTGGTTGACCCGACCGAGGCCCTGACAATAATTTAGTATACAAACAATAGTTACTGTTGTTCTGTTTTATCTGAGTATGTAATACTGGCCCTCCTAAGACATTATGGTTTCTCCACTGCTGCTACTATTAACTGAAGTAGGCTATGGGTGGGCTACAGACACTGGCTTATCATCCTGACTAAATTTACTCAAGAAAGTCCCATTGAGATTAAAAGGATAAGTTAGGCATGCCTGCTGTGTCCTGTTAATTTCAGCAGAACTTCCTCAAGTAAATTTAGTTGGGAGGTCAGCCACTGTAAACTTTTCAAAAAGTTGCTGCTGCTATTATTACCAGAGGCAAGTGGTCTCCCAAAAGTGGGGTGACAGTGCTATAAGCTCCCTTTCCTGCAAAGTAACTCTCTCCACACCTTCCTTTGGTTCTACCCACTCAAAGTTCTTCTTAATTGCTCAATTCCAACTCTGCCCATGCAAACTCCTATCAGTCATGATAGGATCAAAGGGATCCTCCAGAATCAAAGGCAGTATACTGCTGAATATCAGATTCTGCACAGAAACATCATTGCCCTCATATTATTTATTATTATTATTTTATTATTTTTACATTTATATCCCGCTCTTCCTCTAAGGAGCCCAGAGCGGTGTACTACATACTTGAGTTTCTCTTTCACAACAACCCTGTGAAGTAGGTTAGGCTGAGAGAGAAGTGACTGGCCCAGAGTCACCCAGCTAGTTTCATGGCTGAACGGGGATTTGAACTTGGGTCTCCCCGGTCCTAGTCCAGCACTCTAACCACTACAGCACGCTGGCTCTCAATTCTGCTTGTAAGAGTCTCAGAGGCCTTTGGCATGCAACTCTTGGAAACAGAGAATCAGAGCAATGTTAGCACAACTTGCCCATGGTCATAAACTGAGAATATGGCAGACAGGAGGTCTAAGCCACAAAACTCTAATTTGTCCCAACATTTGCTGCTGCAACACATCAGTTTTATGGAAAGTAAGATGGTGAGTCTGAAAGACCAATGACTTGCTCAAGGCTACAAACTATGTACAAGGCAGAGGAAGGGGCTGATCCTCAAACATCAACCCCACCCCCAGTTAATTCAATTCTTTATCCCAGATTTAGATGGGAAATTTTCTGAATATTCACTTCTCCTCAGCTGTCTTCAAAAGAAAGGAAAACAATTTCCCCATGTTTCTTTCACCTCCCGTCCAACCAATACAATCCAATTTTTCTTCCCAATCTCGTCTCCAATTTATAAGCACAGGACTCCAGCAAAAGCCTCACTTACACATCCTAGAAGTTAGAAAAGTTCCTTATGGGAGAAACTGCTTCCTAACATATGCTGTGCTCAGGCTATTTAGTGGTTTACAGGGAATAACCCTGTTAATTGGGCAAAGAGACATATTTCAAGACATCTTGCATTTTTCCGCGAAGAACAACTGTCCCTATTTCATCCCAGCATAGTGCCTTTTCAGCAGCTATTGTTGGTGTCTCTCATGTATTTTTTTCTGTTGTGAAGATTACGAGCCCTTTTGGAACAGCGAACCCTTTAATCTCATTTCTCTACTGTGTAAACTGCTTTGTGAACCTTTTTTTTTTTGGTTGAAAAGCAGCACACAAACAAACAAAACCGGTGAGTTGAATTGGGCCCAGATGCTAATTGGCAGCCATTGCAGTTGAGCAACAAGCAGGCTCAACATGCTCTCTATACCTTGACCCCATCAGAAGACAAGCAGGAGCATTCTGCACCAGATATAACTTGGCTAATAAACCATCTGCATGTAAATCACATATTGAGGCCATTCTCACATCCAAAGTGGGCTGGGTAGAAGGCAGGATCCTACCTGGAGCCAGGTAGGAGCCAGCGTGGTATAGTGGTTAGAGTGCTGGACTAGGACCCAGGAGACCCGAGTTCAAATCTCCATTCATCCATGACATTTGCCGGGGTGACTCTGGGCCAGTCACTTCTCTCTCAGCCTAACCTACTTCACAGGGTTGTTGTGAGGAGAAACTCAAGTATGTAGTACACCGCTCTGGGCTCCTTGGAGGAAAAGCGGGATATAAATTAAATAAATAAATAAATAAATAAATAAATAAATAAATAAATAAATAAATAACACCTGCGTTCCCCCAGATCATTGGAGCCTCCTTTGGGCTCTGCCGCTTGCGCACTCACATGACCAGTGCAGTGGCCAACTCCTGAAGCGGGACCAGGAGGAAGAAGTCCTCCCATATTCCACAATGCACTGTGCGAGCAGCGGAGAGGCAGCCCACAGCAATGCAGCAGCACTCCTCTCTCTGGCCTTGCTTTCCATTGGACACTATGGCTGCGACTCCTAGCAGCCATTGTAACTGCTGCAGTGCTTCAAACAACCACAAAGTACGGTAGGACAAGCTCTGTTTTCTTCCTACCTCACTTTGTACCTGGTAGCAGATCTGAGCTACCAAACTCTGGAGCAGCTGGGTCAGGTGACCCAGATGACATGAGTTGCCTGGGTTAATTCTACCCAGGTAACTCATGTCATGAAAATGGGTTCTTTATGCTAGTTTTATTTATACCCCAATTTCTGATCAAAAAGTCCTCAGGGCAGCTTACAATATACTGCAATAATATAACAACAATTTAAAATAGTTACACAAGCACATAACCCAGCAGCACTTAGTCCTCTGGCCGGTAGTAGAACCCGGCTTCTCTTTAGGTCTGCAAGTCCACTGGGCAACGGGCAGTTAGAGCACATCTGAGGTCTTTCTGTGAGGCTGGGGGGTGAGGGGAAGCAGGCTTCCTGGAGCTGCTCTTTCTGTGACCAATGGTGGGCTTCAGGCTGGTTTTGCTACTTGCTGAGATGCTCTTCCCAGGAGGCAGGGGGTGCAACCTGCCAGGGGTCCTTTGGCCGATGGCAGAGAGTGCTTCCCTTCAGTCTCCAAGTCTCCATGCAACTTTACAGGAATCAGGGCCAGCTCCAGGTTTCTAGGCAGAAGTCCCCTTGTGGGCCCCCTCCTACCTGGATGGGCCCTGAGAGTGTCGCTCTGCCACCCCCACATAAAGGCTATGAGCACAGAGGTTCTCTCAGAGATCAGCACTATAGTGGGCTCTTCTGAGGACAGCTGCCCAATGATGATGCTGACCTTTGATTAAAACTCCCCACCCCACCAGATTCCTTCAGCCCCCTCCCTGGCTGCTTTTAAGGCCCTTCTTAAGACCCATCTGTTTCTCCAGGTGTTTGCCCTATAATAATAACAACAACAACAACTACTACTACTACTACTATTATTATTATTATTATGGGTTTAATACTGGCTGCACAAGAACAGGCACTGAGAACAAATGCAATCAAAGCAAAAGTAGAAAAATCAACAACAAACAGCAAGTGCCGCCTTTGTAAAGAAGCAGATGAAACAGTGGATCACCTAATCAGCTGTTGTAAAAAGATTGCACAGACTGACTACAAACAAAGGCATGACAAGGTAGCACGGATGATACACTGGAACATCTGCAAAAAAATACAAGCTACCTGTAGCCAAACATTGGTGGGACCATAAAATTGAAAAAGTGGTAGAAAATGAAGATGCAAAAATATTATGGGACTTCCGACTACCAATAGACAAACATCTGCCACACAATACACCAGATATAACTGTAGTCAAGAAGAAAGAAAAACAAGTGAAAATAATTGACATAGCAATACCAGGGGATAGCAGAGTAGAAGAAAAAGAAATAGAAAAAAAATCACAAAATACAAAGATCTACAAACTGAAATTGAAAGGCTGTGGCAGAAAAAGGCCAAAATAATCCCAGTGGTAATTGGTGCCCTAGGTGCAATTCCAAAACAACTCAAAGAGCACCTCAACACCATAGGGGCCACAGAAATCACCATCAGCCAATTACAAAAAGCAGCTTTACTGGGAACAGCCTATATTCTGCGACGATATCTATAATAACAGCAAGTACAATGATAATAAAATTAATTCATCCCAGGTCCTTGGGAAAGACTTGATGTCTGTATAAAACAAACCAGTCAATAACACCTGTCTGACTGTGTAAACAACAACAACAACAATTCATTGTTATTGGTATTGTTGTTCACTGCCCAGACTCTTTGGAGGAGGCGGTATATAAGAAAATTTTAATAAACAAACAAACAAACACACAAACAAACAAACAAACAAAACTCTGTTAGACATCCCAGTGAGAGGTGATAAGGACACGGATAACAGGAGCCAGGTCCTCAAGGGATGGGACCAATTATCTGAGCAACTAATGAAAAATACATTCATATCCTATAAGCATCACTATGGGAAACTATCCTTTTGAAAATGAGGAATTCCTGTTGAAAGATCATGCTGCACCCATCCACCAGGGGGCCTGGCCTGAATCTGAACAACTCTAGTCTGCAAATGATGGAGAATAAAAGCCATGCATGACAATAATACAACATATCTCTAACCCCTGGAGTCCACATACATTGGTTACCCTGTGCAAGTGCCTTGTTGCCCACTGAAATGGCAAATGTGGGCAACTGTGGGATTAGCATGGTATTTGCAGGGTGTGTGCTTCTGATGTAGGGATGGCAGAGCAGCAGCTAGTTTTTCTAGCTACCTGCTCAGTTTTTCCCCTGCATGTCTGGGTTTCTGCTACTGCACTGAAGTGACAGCATAGGCAGCTGCCATGCAGACCAGCCCTGGAGAGAGTGGTGATAGCAACAGAAGACATGTGTCTCCTCTGTCAGTGCACCCATCACATTTTTCTACCCTAGAGTTTGGGAAATTCACCACTAGCTCATCAGACAGCCCTTGCTCAATTGAAAAATAGGTTGTTCTTTGCCCTTATTTATCGCCAAAATTCATCTCTCTAGGCAGTTTACCTAATAGCCCTTCTTCTGTAATGATCCTCATTTTTTGCATTTTGCTCATCTAATGTTTTCTCTATGGTACAGCCCGGTTCTGGCAGCCCCAGCCCTAACCTGATTAGGGAACATGTCCCTGTTCTCTGAAATGAGTCAAATGCTTCAGTTGTTCCTATGCTATCCGACACCCAAGATGATTTATTGTGCCTTGTAAAAAGAAAAGCTCTATCCTCAGTGTATCTTTCACTAATGGGGAAAATACTAACGGCTGAAATTGCAGAACATCTCATCAGTGTTGGAACATTGGCATAAGTGCTTCATATTCTTATCAAACATTCGCTCTCTTCCTTTTAACCAAGTTTACTTAGTTCCTTTCAACTTTGTTTACATGCCTGTTCTATCTCCCTTATCCTCCTTTTCCACTTCCTGTTTCCAGCTGCTCAAATCATTTCAACAATCTGTCCTTTGCCATGGCAGCTACGTGCTCACCTTTGTACCTTTCTAGGACAGTGCCTGATCACCAAGGTTGAGCTTCAACATTAACCTCTTTGTACCTACCATCTACCTCTTCTGGCCACTCTAGTCAGTTTCTCTTAGTACAAGAATGTCTCTTCGTCTTATGGAAGCATTTGGTATCTTTCCACTTAGTAAGTCTTTCCAACGTAATGGAAAGGGCTAGCAAATGGTCAAAGTCATAGTATCCTCATTTCACCCACTTCTTATATTCCATGATTCTGATATGTGTTCTTAATTGACAATAGCTCTATTCACATGTTACGTTCAACACTCATATGTTGAATGTACAGTGCATATATTCACCCGTTATGTGGAACATAGGTACAGCAGTACACTGTACCATATATTTGAGGGCCAAGTCACTGCTTAATTTTGATAATTGATTAAGCTGCAAAGGGACCATGGAGTAAGGGGGGATGATTGTCCCCCAGCCACCGGGGTCTGGGGGGCTGCCAGGGTACCCCCTCACCCTCGGACAGGGTGCCCCCTTATCTCCTCCCACACCCAGCCAGCGAATGAGGTACTGGGAGTGTGAGGTACACCCTTCCCCAGCCACTGTTTCACTGAAACACTGGCTGTGCTGGGGAAAAAGCCAAGCTAGCCAACATTTCAATGAAATGCTGACTGGGGAGGGATGGGAGAGGGTACAAATGGAACCTCTCCTGGGCAGTGGCCCCATCCCCTACATCTGACATTAACTGCAAGGGGGTGGGGTCAATGCTGAGATTGGGGTCTGTCAGCCCTGGCAGAGCTTCCCTTCCCCAGTCAGCAGTTCATGGAATCACTGAATGGGAGCTCCTTTTCTGGCCTCCTTGAGAAGGCAGGGAAAGGAGCTCCCAGTCAGTGATTCAATGAACCTCTGACTGGGGAAGGGAAGCTCTGCTGGGGCTGATGGGCCCCACCCCCTTGCATCTGATGTCAGATGCGTGGGGTGTGGCTTGGGATGGGTGCACACTTCACGTGCACGATTCTAACGCCTAAAGGGCAGGGGAGCCGCCGGAGGACTTTGTCCTCCGGCTACGGCCAAGCTTCCTACATCCCTGCTGCAAAGTACTACATTTTGTTGCACATTGCAACACAAGTTACTGAGCAGAATTTCTGCAAAACTAGATCATGGGTTCGCTACTCCAACTGAAAGTGAATAGACCCTAGCTTCAAGAATTGTTTACCTGAACATAGATGGGGCATCCCAAAGAAAGAGCATTGTCACAGATTCTGTTTTTAATACGGATCATACTATTTTTTCATAGCTGTGGCTGGATAGATGGTCTATGAACTTTATCTGATTCCCCCTTTACTAGGTTCTGCTCGGCAGGGCCGTCCTTAGGGTGGGGCAACTGGGGCAATTGCCCCGCGCCCTGAGCTGGCACAGGCCCCGCTCTGGGCACACTGCAGTGCAGCCTGCCCTCCTCTCTCCCCCAGTCCCAGCCACTTATCTTTTCCACTGCCCAGCCGGAGCCCATCTTTTGGGTATGTGTGCAGCTTGAAAGGCTCCCAGGCAATCTGCTAGAGCTCCTTCTTTCCCCACCTCTCAGCTGTTCGGTGGGTGAGCGGGGCTTCTAGAGAGGCCTCTATGCAGGTCTCCCTGAAGCCTGAAGTTCAGAAAGTAGGCAAACAAGCAGGCAGGCAGAGAGGGGTGGGAATGTGTATATTTAAATTGAAGTGGATTGGACAAATTGTTGGTTGTTGCTTTTTTAATTGAATTTTAAAAACCCATCCAAAAAGTCCTATAAGTGGCTTGTTTCATGGCAGAAATTTACAAAAACACCTGGAACAAACTATCTATCTATCTATCTATCTGTCTATCTGAACACACTATGCTCAAGTTGATCTGAGAACTTTGAAGCATGTGTTGTGCTTTTTAATTTTTATTTCTTGAGAAATGCATTATATGTCCAAGCTGGTTGGACATGTCCAAAAACCTCTCTCACACTATTTACACTGCATGTCATCAATCAGAATGATTCTGTAATGATATGAAATGTTAAGGAGGCCCCACACATGCTGATTCTCCTCCAGCCCCACACCCCGCTAGGGACAGCCCTGCTCCTTGGACTGAAACAGATTCACTCTAATATGTTCACTTATATTATGTTGAGCTTACCTGCCCAGCTTGTAGAGGCTCTTCAATCAACCCTGAGGGCGAAAACATTGCCAGCACCTCAGAAAGGAATGGATTCAGAAGGAGCCAGGTCTGCCCCTTGCTGCATACACAGAATGCTTAAAACCTTTAAGTGAAAGGGAGGGGCAGGAGCACTTCCAGCTTCTGTCAGAGCTCTATAGGGTTCTGCATATCAGCCTAGCAGCCGCAGTCCCATATGTGGGACAGTACAAAGGACATGAAAGAGAATTCAATATCTCCATACAGAATCTAAAAACCCCAATAGAAAATCACAATTTGTGGGTAAGTGGGCATACTATACAAGCAGAGCAAGTCATACAAGGGCTGAAAACATCATGACTAGTTTACAACTATGTTGGACTTGACTTGTGATTTGGGGTAGGAGATGTGGAGGAAAACAGGCTACACAAAACAAAGGGAAGCAGGGAGGGTGCTGATAGTGATAGGAATGTTCAGACGGATACTCTTAGGGTTTGAGAGGGATCTTGGCGATCTTTGCTTTGCCTATGGACTCTAACATGCGAAAGCTCTGGCTGAGTGCCAAGCCTTTTATTCTTGGAAGCAGATTTAGAGAGATCAGTAATTAAATTCAGGAGGAGCTTTACACAGGGTTCCACCTGGCAACCCACTACATCCTACACGTACAGGGAATGATACAATAAATAACCCTTATTGTTAGGGAAGATCTCATGTTGGCAAGGACAAAGAAAGACTTTCCCAGTAGGTAACAAAACAGTAGGGATATGCATGGAACTGGTTCGAGAGGCAGGCAGTTTGAAGGGGAGGGATCTCTTTAAGGATGGGGGAGGGTGCTTTTACCCCTCCCGCTGCATTTCCCTTGCCGGCACTGCCTTTTAAAATGGTCCAGCGGTGCAGCAGCATACCTCCTTCCGTCCCGGTGCCTCCTCGGACCAGAAGTGACCGGAAGTTGCCGTCCCGTTGCGCATGTCACAATGTGTGCACAAACAGCAACGTCCGGTCACTTTTGGTCTGAGGAGGCACTGGGATGGCAAGGAGGTACGCTGCCGCCCCACTGGATCATTTTAAAAGGCAGCATCGGTGGGGGAAATGCGGCGGGAGGGTAAGAGCACCCTCACCCACCCTTAAAGAGATCCCCTCCCACTGTCAAACTGGCAGGCGCCAGTTCTGTGCACACCATTATAAAATATGGGACATGAATGATGTGTTACCTCCTTAACAGAGACCCAGCCCAAAGATGACTGAGAATGACTACAGCACTGTTGAAGCAACAAAAATAAGAAGCAAACTCATACCAATGTTTCCATTCGGTGAGAAAGGATTACCAGGTTTTGTAATATATGGTCCTGAATGCTTCGAGGTATCTAGAACGTTATTAGAGCAAAGAGCAATTGGCAAGAGAGTTATATACTTTCAAAGCATAAACCCCACAGTAATAACATCAGGTTTTATCTCCTGCCTACATAGGTTACATAGGAAACTCCTTATAATGAGTCATACAATTGGTACATCTAGCTCAGTACTGACCACCAAGATTGGCAGTGGCTCTCCAAGGTTTCAGACAGCAGCTTTTCTCAGCCCTACCAGGAGCTGCCAAGGATTGAATCTGAGATCTTCAACATGCAAGCAAGCAGATGCTCTTCCACTGAGCTATGGTCCTTTCTCTAAAGATGCGGCCCCTCCTTCCCCTATTGTACAGGCTTGTCTGGGAACTGAACTCAGGATCTCTTGCACCCAAATAAAGAATCATAACTCATATAACATAGAAATGTTCTTTATGCTGAGTCAGGCCACTGGTTTATCTAGTTTACTGTTGACACTGACTAGTACAGCAGGGGCTTCAGTTGGATATTTTCTGGACGTGCCTGGAAATCCCAGGGATTGAACTTGGGACCTTCTGCGTGCAAATATTTGAGAGGGATCTTGGGTATTGCAGTAGTCCTTCCCCATATTACCTCTTAGGTTATGTAATGGTTTAGAGAAGGGAGGTGCTTGATAATCAGTGGGAGGGGTGAGAAGTCTAGAGAGGGATACAAAGAGAGCATAAATTGAATGCAATTGAATCTATCTAGCTCTCCCATAACAACCACCAGCCTGACTGAAAGTACATGAGTTTAGTAGATGAATACTACCAAATGTTTTTCTAGGACCTTCATTATTCTGGGCACTGGCTGACAATCTGACTAGGGGTGTGTACAAATCAAAATTTGTTTTTTGATTTGAATTCAAACCAAATTAGAACCAAACCCCTGGTCCATGAACTGGTTTGGAGTTAAATGGCTGACTGGTCCGGTCTGTTCAACCAAACTGGTTCGGTGGTTCGAGGGGCTATGCTTGTGAAGGAGTGGGGGAATCCTTGAAAAGTCTTTTAAAGGGTGGCTGGGGGATGGCAAGAGGGCACTTAAGTAGAATAAGGTTCTTACCGGCCAGGTGGTGGCAGCCACCCCTCAAATCCCCCCTCATGCAGCTCCAGCAACCTGCCCACGCTGCTCAGCTGCCATGCGGGTTGCTGGGGAGAGCACTGCACGCTTGGGCTGTGCCAGGGGGGCTATGAGGAGCGGCAGTGGCTGCTGCCAGGCCAGTAAGAACCTTAATCTATTTCTAAAGATGCTCTCTTGCTGCCACCCTCCGGCTGCCCTTTAGAAGACTTTTCAAGGATTCCCCCACCCCTTTGCTTGTAAAGCAAAGGGAATCCTCACTGGGCCCCCCTTCATAAGGATAGACCCTTGATCCCAAACTGGTCTGCCATAGACAGCTCAGATCAGTTTGATCGCGGTCCGTGATCAGAACTGCCAAACCATCCTGTTTTGAGGCAAATCAGTTCAGGATTGAACAGTCCATGCACACCCCTAATCCTAAATAAAATACAATGGCTGACATTCAGACTAACAAAACACTCACACAAAAAAAGTGTTGAGCAAACTAGTAGTGCTAAGTCTGGAGACTCCATTTCATACTAGTGTTGCACTAGCACTTGCACAAGAAGGTGCACAGCTTGTGGCATGGTCTCCTATATTTTGCATGGAACTTTTGTGCAAGAGCGCAATTTCAAGCATCACCCAACTGTGCACAGCTGTGCACTAGTGCAACTTTTTTTGTTGCGAAAGCACTTCGTTAGTCTGG
Organism: Hemicordylus capensis; assembly: GCF_027244095.1. Classification (NCBI taxonomy): domain Eukaryota; kingdom Metazoa; phylum Chordata; class Lepidosauria; order Squamata; family Cordylidae; genus Hemicordylus; species Hemicordylus capensis. The sequence continues at coordinate 411,248,145 of NC_069658.1, forward strand.
ACATCAAGTGTTCAAAGTGGCAAGATGGGCATGCAATTGTACAATCTAGCAATATTTATTCAAAGAGACAAATTCATATGAGAAATCAGTTTTCTTCCCCAAGTAGGGAATTTTATAGATCCACTTATCTCTAAATGGGAGTTTATCAAAAGGCTTCTTTGGAAACTTCTAGATTACATAAGAATATTGGAAGGCCCATCTAAATCTGGCACTCCATCTGCAAAAAACAGCAACCAGTTGCTTCTGGAAAATCACAAGCAGGGCACGATGGCAACAATATTCAGAGGCTGCCAGACATGAAAGTTTCATTTCACTCTCATGACTAATGTAATTAAATGACATTATGTTCATGTATTCTGTGAAGGGCTATGCCTATGGGTTCTATAAAGCTGCATTCTGTGACCTATACAGATTATGCCAACTAAATAAATGTGCACACATGTACTCTTTTGAGATAATTTATACTGCTTTGTTGTCTTGGGTAGTAGCAAGAACTACGTAGGGTAGTGAAACCTTTACTCTGATCACTGGAAGTCCTACTTAGCGTTCTTCTGATTTCGCCAGTCATTCTGCACACATTACCAGCCCATCTTTTTATTTCCAAGTGCGAGATGCTTTTTTTAAAAAAAGAAAGCTTTCATTAATTTTTTTTAAATGAAAGATTCTCAGGATGCTGAATCTTGTGCTAAATATTAATGTTTGTGCTTATGCAATGGGTCTGCAGAATTGTGGAACCAAAAAAGGATGGGACATTTTATATCTTGGATAATCAAATTAATTTTAAAGTTTCGTTTAAGAATAAGGCAAACGTTCTCTATGATGCATTAGCAACCAACATTTTCAGATGATGCATAATTGCTGTCTGAGAACAAATATATTAAACTGGCATGGAAACAGAAAAGTTAGGCTGAGCACTGTAAACATCCAACAGTCATAAAAAATTAACTTAAGTAAGATAGAATAATAAACATTAAACAGGCAAACTCAATGTGCCATTGAATCATAGGTTTCTTGCAATTATCACTCCTGTTTTCATTTTGCACTTTGGAGAGTTTTTTTGGCCTAGCTATTTCTAGGCAGCTCAACACATACAAGTCTCCCTTTTCTTGTGTTTTTATTTATTTCAAAAATTGATATAAAAGACTTGGAAAACAAACTATATCGGAACCTTCCCATACTCTCTCAATAATATTCATTAATTGTGTTCCCCAGATAATCAGCAGGTTTCGGTTCCAGCCACACACATTCCCAATTGTTTCATTAGCCAAAAATCATTCTTTTCTAACCAGAAAAGCCCTGTTGGAGTTTTTTTCATTCCCTCTGCTAGCAACTTCTGAGTCATCTGTTTTAGCTACTATTTTAGATTCAAAACTGGGGCCAAAATCTCCTATTGGTTTCAAACCATATTAGTTGAGAATGTAGTTATAACCTATTTGCTAGAGAATCATTTTTCTCTAAAGGGCACACTCTGTGGATACCTTTTGTCTTCAGTTTTGAAGGCATGACACACCTTACCCCAGGTACATGAGGTGTGTCTGGAGAACTGAGTCTGTGAAAAAGAGTACGAGTTCACTTTTGATATGTGCTGGTAATCTTTTGTATTTTTCAAACTTGCACATTTTCAGTTGACTCTAGGTCCATTCACACATTATGTTCAACACTCACACAATGAGTGTACAGTATACACAGGAAGAGATCTGCACACAGGTACAGTCATTCACATGCTATGCTGAATGCAGGTACAGAATTACACTTCCTCTCTGTACCATGCATTTGAAGGGCCTGTATCCAGGTTCACCTTTTAAATGAACACAGGCACAATCATTCACAAAAACACATGTAAGAGTGTACAGCCATCTGTACACTCGTACAGCATAATGTCTGAACTGGGCTTCTGAAGTTTCCATTTCTAAAGCAAAACTAATGCATAGTTAAGTTAAGAGCCATAAACATGGATTGTATTGCTTATATTCCTAAACTGGTGTTCTGTTTTCCTTGAATAAACCTTTTATGTGTTTAAGAATATTTCTAAGTTTTGCCCTGAACATTTCGAAGCCCTAGGACAGAGGTTCCCAACCTTGGGCCCTCCAGGTGTTGCTGAACTACAACTCCCATCATCAGCTACAGTTTATGGTGGCTGGGGATGATGGGAGTTGTAGACATCGGGAGGAACACAGGTTGGGAAGCTCTGCTCTGGGCTAAGATCACAGATGTCTCTAGCCTCCTGAGTACCCCTTTGCTCCTGGTACCCACAGTCAAGTCCTTTTTCACAGAAGGGAATATAGTGAGGTGTAAACAATACAAACACTGACGGGATGCCATTTATTTTCCTCACAATGCCCTGGAATGACACTACATTTGGGACACTGTAAGAAAAACAAAATGGTGGTTGCTGGGAAATGCTGCTGCCGCCCCTGCTTAAATTTTCTTTTTAAGCGTTTCACTGCTGCCATGCTACAATACCCTCTTAACAAAATTGAACATAATTTTAAGGAATGAATAACTAAACAAATGAACTATTTAATAATGAAAACAGTATACCATGAAATGACACAGATTATCAAAGGAGCAACAGTTTCTAATAGAACTTTTAATAGGGTGGCTATAAAAATAAGGAGAACTTTTGTGCCTAACTTTAAATGGGCTTTCTAGGAACCATTGAGTTTACTCCTTTACATACATTTAACTTAAAAGATTTGCTTAAATGAATTCAAATTTAAGCAATGCTTTAGAGCAAAGTCGTTCCAGGGCAACTGCCTCATAGATGGTAGTCACATCCAGCATTCTCTATAGACCTGCCAAAAATCACATACTTGCCCAATAGCTCATTGAAGGAGATGCTATGATGCAGAAGAAATGGGGTAGAACAAAATCAAGAAAAAGTTATGTCTGCCTGTGAAGCACTTTCTTTCTTAATTTGAGAACCAATATTCAGGTCCGGCAATTCTGCTTAGCAACATTAGCACAGCTAAGGTATTATGCAAATAGGAGGTGCTTGGAAGCCTTGCCTCCACCATGACATGTGAGAAAACCTTACCTCCTGCTCTCCACACTTACTCATGGAGAGATCCTCCCTATGATGCAGAACACTGGGGCACTCCAGCATTTTGATTAAGGGGAGGATCTCTCTCTGAGTAAAGCATGTGTCTCTGCAGAGAAATGATGCACACATGGAGGGGGGATGGAGTGTTTTGCATGCATCTTGGTGAGGGTGGGGCTTTCAAGCACATTCTCAGGGCCACTGTTTGCATAATGCCTGAAGGCTTAATGAGTTTTTAAAATTTAACCAACATAAACAAAAATATACACAGTACAGTACCGCTTGATGGTAAAACTAATGTTTTATATTCACCTAGGACAAAGTCCTAAAGTAAAGCTGTGCTGTTGAGTAGGTGTTGACTCCTGGCAACCACAGAGCCATGGGGTTGTCTTTGGTAGAATACAGGAGGGTTGCTGTTGTTGTTATTATTATTTACATTTATATCCCGCTCTTTCTCCAAGGAGCCCAGAGCGGTGTACTACATACTTAAGTTTCTCCTCACAACAACCCTGTGAAGTAGCTTAGGCTGAGAGAGAAGTGACTGGCCCAGAGTCACACAGCAAGTATCATTGCTGAATGGGGATTTGAACTCGGGTCTCCTCGGTCCTTGTCCAGCACTCTAACCACTACACCATGCTGGTTCCTTTACCATTGCCATATCTTGTGCAGTATGAGATCAGGCGCGTAACAATGATAGGGCAAGGGGAGACAGTTGTCTGGGGGCCCCACTGCCTGGAGGGGCACCCCAGAGGCACCTCATGTGACTCCCCATTGCCCCCTGCCCAGCCCCATAGCCTCTCAGCCACTTGCCCTCTTCGCCGTCTCTCCTGCTTGTTCTGCTGGCCGGCAATCCAGGCAGCAGGCAAGCTGCAAAGAGCTCCTTTTCTCCCGCCTCTCAGCTGATCGGCGGGTGGGCGGGGCTTCCAGGGAGGCCTCCGTGTAGGCCGCAGTGAAGCCTGAACTCGAGTAGGGCCCAAGCCAGCCAGGAAGGAGGAGGCAGCCAGAGTGTTCTCTGCAGCAGAAGACCCCTTGCTGCCCTGCTTAACCCAGACCAGCATTTGCCAGGTAGAGTGTGAACTCCTTTTTGTGGTTACCTTTCCCGCCCCCCCCCCATATATAGGCATCTGCTTGCCATAGGGCTTGGATATGGGGGGGGTGGTGGAGGGACCGAGAAGTCTCTGAATATTTATTTTGAAACAGCTTGGAAAATTTGCTGACTTAAAAAAAACTATCTAAAAAGTCCTATAAGTGGCTTGTTTCATGGCAGAAAATTGCAAAAACTTCTGGAACAGTATTTTATTAATTTTATTTATTCATTCATTCATTTATAAATGCACTTATGTTCAAGTTGTTTTGCAACCCAGAAGGTCTGAGTGAGAACTGTGAAGCATGTGTGGTGCTTTTATTTTATTTTTCTTGTGTGTGAACTGCTCCCCAATAACTTGCAGGGACTTCAGGGTAAATCTGGCCAACATGTGAATGCAGCACCTCCATTCCAGAGGAGATGCGTCTTAAAGGGCTTTAAAAGCCTCCTGTGAAAAACCTCCTGGAATCAAACTTGACTGAATTTGTTCAGAATTCTGAGAAAACAAACATAGGTTCACCCTGCATGGTTGAAAGTCTCCTTTGCTAATCTGCAGCGAGGGGCCCATTTTAATAATTCGTCTTTCTAGTGTGTTCTAGGCATTAAAAGTAATACAAATGTATAGTACTCAATGTATATCACTATATATTGTGACGTGTGTGTGTGTATTCAGTGAAATGTATTTGCAGGCAGCATACTTATTTTGGAATATCAGACTTAAATCCTTGGGGGCCTGGGGTGTGCGGAGGCCCTGGACTTTGGGGGGGGGCCCATTTTAAAATCTTGTCTCTGGGCCCACTCCAACCTTGCTACGCCCCTGTATGAGATGATGCCTGTCAGCATCTTCCTATATTGCTGCTGCCCGGTATAGGTGTTTCCCGTAGTGCCTGGTCCCTTCTCCTTGCAAAATATGCTCAGAAGGGCACATTTTGCATCACAAAAGTTCTGGAAAGAAGGGAATACTTCATCTACCACCTACCAGCCTCTTTGCCTTTGAATGCCACTGCCCAGCTGTATTCTGGACTGGCTGTGCAACTAAAAGGGGGCCATCAGGGCTTCAAGACATGTGGCTGTAGTGTAATATGTAGCTTGCCCTGGAGTGCATTTGTCAAACATGAACACAGAGTTTGAGAGATGTCACATCTAAAACAAGGCAAACATGGAGAACTAAGATACCACCCAACAAGAAATAATGAGAAACAGCTTTGTGTTTTTAATTAAAAGCACAACAATTTTTTTATGTCTCATTCATTTGTTTGTTGTTATAGAATCAAAACACAATACTTTTCCTTTTAATGAAAAACAGCAGCCGTTTAAATCTGGATGTCTTTTTCGTCTTGAAGCAGACTTGTAAAAGCCCAGGAAACTGCCTTTTTGTACGTGTGCCAAGGCAAATTTTGAACCTTTATAAAATGTGGTATCTAGACAATAACATTTGGTACAAGTAGGGGAGGGAAATTCTGAGGAAGTGCCTTGATGATCATAGCCACTTAATCAGCTGATCTAAAACTGGCTACTATTATTGCCCTTCTCAGATCTGGTATGTTTGTTGCTAGTCTGGCTAAGAATCAACAATGGGAAGGAGAAGTCATATCAAGGCTGCCTTTCCTTCACTATGGTCTTTTGAGAAGTGGCAAATCCTCAGTGCTTAGTTGCCAGGGGAAAAAACCTACAATCAATTCACGTCTGACTTAAGAGACTTTGTTCAGCCTAGTTTGATCGGAGTCTTAAGAGAGTTGCATCAATACAAGTGGACATTTGGGCAAATTCCTGATTAATGCATTGGAAACTTTTAATATAGCAATAAATTTTAGACTTGTAGAAGCAGTTCTGAATGTGATAGTTCAGAGTGATTATGACAGAGATTTACATTCAACAACACTGTCCTGACTAGTTAGCCAACCTAGTCAGTGGTGGGTCGGGGTGGGGACACCTAGAGAGAACAAAAACTTGAAAAAACAAAACGCTCGCTAATTTAGCTTGGTTAAAGTAACATTCTCTTACTCTAAATACTAGATTTCAAGGTTACAGAATCAAGACTGAATATTTGGGATTGAGATTTCACCGGTGTGTTATCAATTTCTAGGACATTGTATGTTTTGAATTGGTTATTTGTAATTTCGGCTGTCTATCACTGACAAACAGAAACCTAGAACCTGCCTCCCAGACGTTACTTCTTTCCTCCTTCAAATTCTTTCCCCAAACCCACTTTCCCCATGAAACTTTTGGCATAACCCCCAGCCAAACTAAGAATGTGAAAGTGTCACACCTCTTTTACAGATGCTGCACTGGTTGCCTGTTCACTTCTGGGTCCAATTCAATGTGCTGGTTTTCACCTACAAAACCCTTATGGACTTAGCATCTGTATATCTCCAGGATCGCCTCTCTCAGCCAGTTGTATCCCGTTCTGTGAGGTCTTCTCAGCTGGCCCTCCTTAGTGTCCCTGGCCCTGGTGTAGTGTAAAGTAAACTTCAAAGAAGGAGGGCCTTCTCTGCGGCTGCCTCTCTTCTTTGGAACACCCCCCCCCCAATTCGATCATCCCTCTCCCTGGCTGCTTTTAAGGCTCTTCTTAAGACACACCTGTTTCACCAGCTATTTGGCCTTTAATATATGTATTTTTAAAAAAATTGATTATTGTTGGTATTTCTGTTGTTCACTGCCTAGAGTCTTTGGAGGAGGTGGTATATAAGAAGTTTCAATAAATAAAACAACATGAAAAAATGTCTCACCGTCCCGTCTCACTTTCCCTCCATTTCCCAAGTTGTTTCTCTTGCGTCTATTGTAAAACACCATCTAATCTAGTCTATTATTATTATTATTATTATTAAGTATAAATCGATATCACCACTACCACTACCACTACCACCCTGCATTCAATGTTTTTTACATAGTCAGCTCACACATAGAGCCTTGATTTACATATGCAGCAGACCTGCTAAACACACACACACACACACCTCTGTGCCCAGGCTGCTAGCGTTTATTATTTGCTTTTATACAGATAACTAAAAATTCAGTCCCCAGCTGCAGCAGTATAGTCCATTCTACCACCTCATTCTGTTGCAAGTATAGTCCAGATTTTAGCTGAGTATCAGTGAGATATAAGACACCAATTTTTTTCTTCAGTGATTTACATGCACATGTGAATCAGATCTTGGAAACTGAAGGGTAATGGCAGAAATTGCCCTAACATGGAACATCAGAGCATCTCACCTAAAATTCATTTCAAAATGCTTTCATTTTTCCTCGGAATGCACCAAATGTTTGGCATGGTGCTATATTATGGTAAAGTGAGTGGCAGGGGGGGAAAAATACAAGGCGTAAAAACAAAGAATTATACATTTCATATTTTGCTTTGATGACCATTTCGGGTAAGTACAGATGTATATATAGGGGGGGAAACAGTCACAGTGCTCGGAAAAGGCACTCACTGCATCGTTGGCGGATGTGCTTATTTCCCCTCTCCGATCCCAATTCAAAGCTCTAACCTATACACAACACTGGCTGTATCGCAAGACAGCAAAAGGATAAACGACTACATGAGTACAGAAGAATGAATGTTAAACTTCAACCATCCAGGAACTGGAACCAATGCACATAATTCTCTCAGAAAGTATTTCCCTACTTTTCACACATTTTTAAAAATCTGAACCACCATGGAAAGAATTGTTGAAATAGTCTGGTGATAACCATTCTTACACATTATTAAGCAAAATCTACAATGGAAGAAGAGAGTAGCAAACACACCAAAACAAGATCTGAAAAATTATGAGTGGGTTTTTAAAGTGAGAAACCTCCTAATCCGTCCAACAAGCCAATAATCTCTGGATGAATACAAGGAATATTACAGAGTGGGTCTTCTTCTTTCACCTAGCTCGCTATAATATTTCTCATTGTTCCCAGTTCTATACATGTCTGCTCAAAATTAAGTTCCACTGAGCACAATGGGATTTATTCCCAGTTAAGGGTGCATATGCATAGAATTAAAACCTTTAAAAGGCAGGGTGATATTACTTATGTCTTTCCCCCCTGAGCTATAAACAAACTTCTTAGCTTTTCCAACAAAAACCACTTGTAAGCCTACAGGTCACTTTATCAGGAGTAAGATGTGGGAAACTGGATGTTCCTGCTCATATCAGCATTCAAAACACTCATATCATAGTTCATTTTTAGAACCATTCAACATATAACAATGTAAGAGGCCAAGGACATAAACAGCACAGCAATTTTTTTAAATGCCCACTTAAAAGAAGTATTCACCTGAGCAAGCCAGTTTGCCACCCAATTTCTGCCGATTCCCTCTGCCCCCTTTTGCTGCAGCCCTCCATGCAACATCCTGTGCCATTCCGGAGGGTCCCCCACTCTCAGGAATGGCTTTTCAGAGGGCACAGGCCGTCACAATGGGGCGAGGGATGGGGAAGCTCCCTTGCGCGAGTGCCATTCAGCTTGTGCAAGTTTGGAGCCGAGCCACTGTTCTCCTGAAAAGTTACTACTAAATTACCTAGCAAAATAAATACCTGGAAACATATAGTGCAAACAGGATTGGAATGTCAAAATAAATGTATAATTTAACAGCTAAACTGGCTGGAACATGAGGTTCGAAGGGGCAGCGCTGGGTAAGAATCTGCCCACAGGGTACAGACAGTTGAATTCTTTTTAATTAAGAAAAACAAAGCATACTGAAATGCAGTAAAATTGCAATCGTGTCTTCAAGCATTGTGTGTGTGTGTGTGTGTGTGTGTGTGTGTGTGTCCATCCTTGCCCAAGAGCTCAACTCCATCAGGAAAGAACACTATACCTGTTCCTGTGTCTCCAAGTCCCTCTGTTGCATTTTTTTTTCTGTAGCGCGAACCTGATTGCAATACTTCTCAATCTCATTTTCCAATCCCTGAAACAATAACAGTACAAAGCAGACATGAACACTTGCATGATCAGGAGACAACAACATAGAATGAATGTAACACTTCGGTAGCTGAATTTCTGGATGTTCTAAATTCTTCTATCATAGCTACCAATCAGCTCGAGAGCTTGCGACAAGGTTGGGCTGTATCTTTCCCCTTAGGTCAAACTAGATGTGAACTTAAAGTACTTTTAAGAGGTATGTTTACCATTGGAAGCACCTCTTTTTCATTTAAAAAAACACAGGCACGGGGCCCCAATTCTGATCAGGACCATGGGGAGGCAGCACTGTTTTGTTGCAGAAAATCCCTCTGAAGGGTTATTTGTTCCTGAAAAGCTGTTTGTTCACATTTGCTTTGGGGGACAATTTTTGGCAAGAAAAAGCTAACCTCCCTCTCCCTGTGCACCACAGCCCCAATCAGGATTGGACACCCTCTCCTTGACCCCTACTGCTGAAAGTGACAAAAGAGGTGCTTCTGGAGATCAGCATGCCTATTAAAACTATGATTAGGTGCACATCTAGTTAGGTGCACTAGAATGGCTAATACCTTTCTATAGTAGCACTGGTAGCAATTATGCTCCATAAACTAGTAATTCTAAAATACGTTCGAGCACACAGGTTTGCTGCAAGAGAATTGCTAGTGTGTCATGAGAAAAGAAAAATCAAAGGCTTCCTCGATCCTAAGGCACTCACAACACCAGCAAGACAGCTGCCTATGGATTTGCTGCTCTGGCCTTCCTCTCTGCTGAGGGTGAGTGAGTGGGAATTCTGCTGCACTTCTGTATCAGGTGTGAAGGGAGCATTCTGTCATTCCTGATACAGAGAGACAGCAGAATTCCTCACCTTCAAGAGCATCTCTGGGCTTCCAGAAGACACTTCCAGGACAGCAACCTATGCAGAAAGAAAGGGTGTGGACAACTCTTGGGTTACTCTTACTGGTACATATTCCCAAAGAAAACTTTTTCAGTGTAACAAGCCCAAGATTGATTAAAGAAACATGGAATGCGTGACTTGCAATGAATCACACACCACTTTTCAATTCAACTGAACTCTCTGAACATGACAGGGAAGTCATGCGGAATGGACAACAGCCAGAAAACTTCGGCTACAAGTCATTTTAGAGCTTTTGGTACAGTAGTGCCTCCTTCCCAGTGAGCAAAAACCTTAAATAAACTAGAAGCAATTAAAGGAACTTGTACTACAAAGATTTAACAGAACCCAGTTCTATCTCTCTTAGACAATAATGGAATAGTGTAGGTTTAAATCATTTACAGGATAAAATGGCTATTCAGATAAGATAAGAGAAGTACTTGTGATAGATCCTGCATAATTGTTTTGAAGTGATGCCAAGAGTTAACTTAAAGGTATCCAAGCTGTAAAGCTTTAACATATCCTGATGCCAAAAAACTTTAATCAACATTAAGAGAGAGCTTCAGATCTTCCCAATTCCATACTGTTATACATTGTATATACACAGTGTGTCATAATGGAAGTCCACCATAAAATATGCATTACAAGGTTCCATGTGACGGAAAAACCAAGTGTGCTCTGTGTGATCGCCCCTTGTCCCCTTGATCTGTAGACATAGACTTTTCACTAAATTGTGCAGAGAAAAAGTTCTTGTTGCTGCACCATGCCTATCTGAAATGTTAGGTTCTCAAATGCATACATACCCCTATAGTCTCGTCAGTGTGATACTGCATAAATAGCAGACAAGAAGGTCATTCACACAACCAGCCCAACCCAGATTTGGAAGGCCCTACCTGGATCGGGCTGGTCATGTGGAGCACTGGGATCAGTCCTGATCCTGGTGCACTGCACGGGGTAGCTCAGGTTTTGTACCTGAGCTAATAGTGAGGTAGAAGGGCGCAGATGCACCCTTCTATCCCACTCCCCAGTTGTGCAGCTGCTGGGGCTACCTGCAGCCTGAGCAGCCACAGAAGCAGGCAACAGGAGTGCCCAGCACTGGGAAAATCCCCCAGTGTACCATGCTCCTTACTTCCTCCTCTGGTTCCCAGCTCTGCTGCTCACTGCAGCGCTGCTCGTGTGGCTGCGAGAGCAGCAGAGGGACGGGGAATGGCAGGACTGTGTGCAGGGAGGCGCCTGTTTCCCCGCCAGCCCAGCCCAGGCCCAGGTAAGTGGGTCATGTGAATGACCGTAATGGCTGACGTTCCATCTAATGAAGTGCTTGTGCTCTGTAAGATGAGCTGGCACTTCAGACAGGATCAGTTATTTCAGCACTAGCACTCACTGAGAGTGGTGGCAAATCTCAATGACCTCTCCATCCCTCTGGAACTCTCTGTGCCAACCAAAAATATTTCCTTGAGAGTTGCACAGACCTCAGGGAGGTATTTCTGAGTGACACAGAGGGCTTCTGGGGGAAAATTAATAACAACAATTTCAACCCTGACCCAACTTAAGTTAGTTTCACTAAATAAGTAGAACAAGTTAGTGACTATCCACTCATGTCCCATTGATTTCAAGATGATGTAAAAATGACTAACTTTAGGTGGATTGGGGCCTTCCTTGGGAAAAAAAATTGAACTGTTTTCTGCATATTGTTTTGAAGGCTAGAATACGCATTGGTTATGACAGTCGATTTCTAAAGGGGAGAGGGGAGGGGAAGGAATGGGGTTACAATATCTTTCCTCTTATATCACAGGGCAACTGAAGAAAAACAACTTATAAATGTGCACATAATCTAAGTCTGGAAGAAATTTCCTTGGTCACAACAACACGAAATGGAGAAATTATCTTGAACTGATTTAGGCTCATGGCTAAGTAGAATTACATGTCTGCAAACACACTAGCTGACATCCAGAAAAGCATTCTGGGGTTACTAAGATAGGTTGCTCTGAACTCAACCAAAGCCTTCCCAAGCTTTTCTTTCCCCTTCTGCCAGAAGTGCTCTCCACCTGCTATAAATATGTCCCCGAGGGCTGCATGAGGGAATAGTTGTGGAAGGCAAAGAGAACTTACAGTGGCAGGGGAAAGCCACTGATATCGCCACTTGGGAAGACTCTGGCAGAGTTAAGAGCAACCTCTCTACGTAAGAATTCAACTTTGCTGCATCCCCAGATTGCTCCTATGGATGACTGCCACTGTTGCATGAAAATCTGGTGAGGGCTATGGCTCACTGATGAGAACAGAAAGTCAAGGGCCACTGTAGAAGGAATAGTTCTTCTGTAAGAGAATAATCCAGAAATACTGCTAGTTATGCTGAAAGTCCTTTTTCAATTAAATGACATCTCCAAGTTGCACCTTGTTGGCATAGAATACCTTGTTTGGATTCAGTGGTGCATTAAAATCTAGATGATGTGGGTTCATCATTAGAATGTTAAGGTGCAGAGGGCTCAGTTTTGAAACTGGGGATTTGATCTGGAGTTATTGCCCTCTTCGATGCCTATGACTCTGTGTTCTGTGGAATGACTTCACTTCTTTTGTGAAGCTGCACTGGAAGATTTTCAATAGATGTGCCAAAAGTAGAACTGAGCATAAAAGCTGAGGCAAGCGGCAGTGGAAAAAGTGCATTTTAACAGTACAGAGAGGCTTTTATGTACATTCTTATTTTAATTTGCAGAGTGAATAATTTTGATCAGACAAGAATCTTCATGCACAGTCACTCTGTTAATAATAGACATATTAAAATATGCTCTGGAAATAATATCACAACTGTCAAACCAGAACCTCTCTGATTTAAAAATTGACAGAAGGATTTTTGTTCAAGCTGCTAAAATGTATTCAATTTAAAGACTGGAACATATCCAGTGCTGTACTAAATGGAGCAATGTTTTGTGTTGGCATTTAAGCATTTTTAATGTATGGTTTACTAAAGAGAACCATCTTAAAATTAACCCCTTTCCTCACATCCTATCCCAAATTGTACAAATAAAAAACAATATAATACAGAGCAAGGGAGGAGTGTGTGCACGTGTGCATGGGCACATGCAGGTGTTTCCTGATAGGCAGGTATGGTAGGCCTTGTCCTCTCCCACATCCCCAGCCAAATCTAGAAGTTGGTCAAGCTTCTCTTAAATACAAGGAGTGACAAGGAAGACATTTCAAAAGGAAAGTGACCTCATATATATTCTTTTCCTCTCATCTATATTCTCAGGTATTCAGCTTCTTCAATACTATGCACTCATGGACATTCAGTTAAATAATCCTGGACACTATGTTCAGTTCTCAGGATGCTCTTGGCCTTTCAGTCTCACAAGGCTATTGCAAAAGCTGCTTGCTATAGTCAGATATAAAAGCAACCTGGACAGTTCAAATATTTGAGAGACAGCCCAGGATTAGATGGAAAAAATGTATTGTGCAACCAGCATAAAGTTGATGCAGAGGGCAACTTCTTGCTAAAAAGATATTATGATATTCATTGCCCAGATCATTTGGGTCACTTGTTCTCATGCTGCACCTTCATCATGAACCATAAGGTAGAGCTGCTATTCTCATCATAGCTTGATATGCCTCAGTGCCAACCTGCTTGGCTTGCTGTACTCTCAAATCTGTTCATGGAGGACTGGCTCACACAGTTCCTGATTCCAGACATGCCACAACACCTTGTGTCAAAGGCCTCTTTATACTCAGTGCATATATACTAAAGTTTTGTAAGAAGAACAAAGAAGGGGTTTCAATCAGATGAGTCATGTTCATGTCATGTTCTCAATACTGAACATGAGTCCCAAAGGGCAAACAAACCACATTTAGTTCATGTCGGGACACAAAGTTTGCCCAAACTGACCAGAAGATAGGAAGGATTGATTGATTGATTCTCTCCAGAATGCTCTGTCTTCTTGGCCTTTTAGGTCTTCTTTTAGAAGAGGACGACCAGCAGCAAGGTGGATGGACTCGATTACGACAGCAATGAATGCATCACTGAGAGACCAAAAAGGCCAAGTTGAAGACAGCTTTTCTACTTTTATCAATAAATCAAATGAATGTGCATTTTTCCATAGCACTATAATGCACTCATATACTGCTTTGTAATAAATATATTTTAAAAGCAATTTTCATAGAAAGAGAATAATAAGATGGCTTCATTCCCCAAAGGCTCACAGTCTAAAAAGAAACATAAGGTAGACACCAACAACAGCTACTGGAAAGTGTTATCAGAGCTGCCCCAGCAGCCAATTGTGCTTTTGGCTTAGCGTGGGGGAATTAGCTTGGCTTCTGTTACAGTATCAACTTAAACAAGTTTTGTGTGTTTGAAAATGAGGAAGAGACAAAAAAATGCAACACAAGAGACTTATTTAAGAATAAAAGGATACAGGAAGGCAAAATTTAGGCAAGGCAATAAAATCTTAACTGATATTCTCAATTAAGAATCTCACTAAGAGGAATTTAGCTTAGGGTCCAAATGGCAGATTAAGGCTGGCTGTAGAAAAGGCTTGAAGGCAGCGATAGAGAGGAGGGCAGGAGATTCAAAGAGGCAGAAGCTTAGCTTTACCTATCCTTGGCTGGTTGGTGGATTTGGTGCAATTGTAGATGGGTATACGGGCAGATCTCCTTGTAGGAAAGAGGGCAGAAAAGCGGGAAGAAAGGGCAAGTAGCATAGAGCCTCCACTCACATGCTTGAGAACCAGTATGGTGAAGGTCCAAGTAGACACCCATGCAGATTCCAAGGCCACATGGCTTGGCCAGGAGTACTTGTACTCCAAAACATGCCCAGAGGCAATTCGTAAGTTATGCTCCCACCCTGGAGGAGAAGAAACTAAGGTAAAATGATGAAGTTCATGGTTGCATAAACTGATCAGTCTTGGGTGTAATTTGCCAGACAAAAGGCGAGAATGGATTGTGGAAGTGTGCATGTAGCTATGAATAGCTGGTGGACTTAAGGCTTATCTGGAAACAGAGATGCTACTCTAGGTGCAATATATGTTTTTAGCTGTTAATGGTGGGTTGGGAAATGTAGCTCCTTATCCGAGTGGTGGCAGAGAGTGCTTGCCAGCTATCTCTGTTGTGAGACAGAGTATTCTCTTTTCTTAAGGAGTACCTTTTGAACTAGGTCTGCTTGCTGACTGCTTGCCTTCTCTTGAGATAACGAGAAAGAGAGGTTGGGGATGACCCTTTGCAGTCTTTGCTATTATGACCTCGGGTTACATTGCCCGGTGCTTTGCTTTGCTCATGCCAAGTGACCAGCTGTGAACTTTTGCCAAATATGGGGAGGTGAAAAATTCACACTCCCATGAATTGAAGTTTCCAAAATGGAGATTGTGTGTCCACAGTTCCATAGGGGTGTGTGTTCTGTGCTCCCCAAAATCAAGTTTTCTAGCAACAAAGGATGTGTGCTGGGATTAGTTGCTGGCCTACTTAGGCATCACCACCTTGAAAGGTGCCTCTTTTCCCAGTCAGCAGGAGTATCTCTGTTCTCTGATGGTTTTGATTAGAGAACCATAAATACCCTCATAGGTAAGCACAGTTTAAAAAGACAGATTTTGATGCACCATCTCTTCTAAATCCAGATTAGGATATGCCACCCTGGATATTAATCTGGAGCATGGATATTAATCTGCATGCCCTACATGAATTGTGTATGTGCAATTCATATACAAGTCTTTCTTTCTCTATGCAGGACACACTTTAAAATGTAATAAACAGTATTTGACAGTTCTTCGTGGGAGTATAATATAGCATCTTTAAAAATAAATAAATGCACGATTAAGATTCAAAAGTAATGATCCAGCAACTATTCAATAAGAACATTTGTTTTTATGGCAATAATTGTAATGTTGAATTATTAAAATGCATAACCCATGGTCTACAGATGACTGTGCAATGAATATATGGGCTGGAGCTTATTGCATGATTTAAAGAAAATAAATACATATGTAGATGGGAACCATAAAAGCAATTGCTGTGTTTTCCTCAAGTGAAAAATAATGGCTATAAGTTAAAACTGTATAAGGTACAAATATTACTACCCTTCTCTTGATTTTGCAGTGTTGACTTGCATCACTGCTATAGACAGCTTTTTATTTCAGCTTAATTGGTTTTCAAATGACATGTAAACATGTTTGCTGTTGAAAATCTACACCATACCTGACCTTGGAAGTGCTTTGCATTGGCCAGAGAACAAGGAAAGGCAATGTTTTGCTTTCTAGCACAGATATCCCATACTTTGAAAGGCACTTAAAAATGTAAATGAGATAAGCTCTACTGCAACAATATGAGTGCATTATGGTGCTATGGAAAAATGCACATTCATTAGATTGATTGATAGTGAAAAAGCAAGATACATGATAAACATTTTTGATTTATTACATTTTTACTGGCTCCCAATACTTTATTCATGTGAAACGTCTTGCAAGTTAAGATAATGCCACCAAGGCCAAGTTTAACATGACATTCTGCATCCAAGGGATGGCTCCTGGATTTCCCCCCCTATAAGTGCATACATCAGTAAATAGTTGCAACAGCCCATCCATGAGAATTTCTCTGAGATGATCTCACAACCTACAACTATCCAGAAATTTAGTCTCAACTAAAAGGGATCACCCCTGAGCAAAACAGACTGTAGAACCTTGTCATGTGTAGAGGTCAAGACTAGTTCGAAGGATTTATTCAAATGTTCCAGCCATTGTGTGGCTCTCAAGATGATTCTGTATGGCTATGATTCAATGCAAAAGCTGTAACATCTGTAAACTGCTTACCACATCTGCTAAGTCATCTGGAGTGGCACCATGAATTTCAGACAGCTAGCATGGAGGTACTCTAGGTGATTTAGCTAATCCAAGTGGTAAATGGCTTACAAATATTACAGCTTCCCTGGGAAGCAGTCACAAGTAGTTTTCAAAGGCTTCTACATGTGGCCACAATATTTGAATAAATCAAGAATCTCATAAGATCAGGTTCAAATAATGATTCCAAGAACCATCCCATGGATGCAGAATGTCATGTTAAACTTGGCCTTGGTGCCATTATCTTAACTTGCAAGCCTTTTATCAATAAATCAAATGAATGTACATTCCCTCCTGTAGCACTATAATTTACTCATATTGTTGCAGTAGAGCTTATCTCGCTTACATTTTAACTGCCTTTCAAAGTATGGTGCTTCCTCTTTCTTTCAAGGCTCTCTTTCCCTGAGCTAGAGTCCCAAGAGTAAAATAGAGGGAATACTACAAGAAGACTCTTCAGAGAAATTCTGATGCTGCTGGGTGGGGAACTTCATATCAACATCTGGACAGGCATGTACCTAAACGCCATGTTTTGCTTCAGAATATTTAACACAACTCTCACCTGTCAGTGCTGTAGACAGAACATCATTTTGATGGATTTGTCAGGGTTCACTCACCAACATGGTTATTAACTAGGTTTTTATTGGCAAAGTCTTGTGAAAGAACAGGTGCATAATCTGCAGACTTTTATAGACACATTTTTACAACTGAAATAATGACAGGAAGGATGCTGTAACAGTTTTGAGAGAGAGAGAGAGAGAGAGAGAGTGGTGGTGGTGGGGGGGGGGAGAGAGAGCTGTTTGGTGACAGCTTCACACCTATTGGTGTAAGGAAAGACAAAAAGACAACTTCTTGGATATTCTGTATAGACGATACTGAACTAGATGGACCAATGGTCTGACTTGGTATAAGGCAGTTTCCTAAGTTGCTAAGATCAACTTCTCTTAACATAGCAGCTTGCAGAAATTGTTCCAACAGAGCAGCACTTATTTATATCAAGCTTTAAGAATTAAATTCTTAAAGATCCACTTTAAGAATTAATACAGAAACTACGAATAGACTCAGCTGGATCCTGACAATTAAGATGACTTTGGGGGGGGGGGGGAAGCAGTTTAGCTACTTTTTGATGAACACAGTAAGGTATGAATATCTGTGCATATGTTACCTTTGCATCCTACCTTTCCCTCCAAGGAGCTCAGAGCGCCCTTCTACCTCATGACAGCTCTGCAAGGCTAAGTTGAGAGTAAATGGCTTGGCCCAAGTTTATCCAAGGAATTTCAAAACCACAGAGATTTGAAGCTAGGTTCCTCCCACATATCCAGCCTCTAGTCTCTGCACCAAAACAGCTCTGCAATATGTGGGTTTTTTTCTACAGTGGATGATCTTATAAGGGTACAAATGTGATTGTAGTGGTTCATATAAAACATCTTTGTAAGGAAGTATGATGAGCTAGCCTAACTAGTAGGCCTCTACAAAGATTCAACGTTGGCAGGTCAAAGCCAAATCATGCACATATCACTCTGGCCCGTATGGAGGCACCTGTGCCCACCACTTACTGCCACAAAGTGGTCATGTGCACAGCACTGGGAAAAGTCCTTAAAGGGAAGCAGAACTGGGGGGAAACCCAGTGATGTTGCAGAAGGTGGATGGGGAGTGCTGGGAAAGAAACACATTGCTTTCCTCATAGAGCTCTATGGAAATGTTGCAAAAGATTAAATTTCTCAGTGCACCCCATGGGCCTTCCAAGACAGGCTTTCTATAGCTTTGCTTCCAGGGCTCTCCCCAGTGCTATGCATGGGACCATTCTGTGTGGAAGTCAGTGGTAAGTGTAGCTGCCTTCATGCGGGGCTAGGGCCAATGTGCATGATTTGTTTTTGACCCTTCAAAGTCAAATCTTTGCACAGTTTGCTAACTAGTACTATACTTTAAGAACATGTGGTTTTGTTCTGAGCCTACCTCACATAGTTTAATAAGTTATTTTAAAATTAGTAGGCTTGCAAACATTACTACAATCAGTTTCAAGCGGGTTTGGGGGTAGCAGATTGTATGCATGGGCATACTATAATTTAACTTTTTTTATGGAAACTAACACCAACAAGGATGTTTTCTCTCTCTGCTCCCAATATTTACTGGGGGGAGAGAGGAAAAAAAGAACATGAGCATTGTTATGAGTCTACCCTACAAAGCTACAACCCATACTCATTATGGGCTGCAGTGCTACTTCCACTAGATTGCGGCTAGCACAAGTATAGTGCCAGAAAACAATTCCATCACTGGAAAAGCCCTAAGGGAATGTTGGCTACGACTGGGAAGTATTAGGCTTGGTATTTGAAAGAAGAGGAAAACTTTTATGATCACATGAATAAGCTTGACATGATGGTACTTGTAAACATTTGGAGATTAATTCACAAAAATCCCTTTGACTCATAATGTATTTAGCAGACTAAAATGTGTGGATAAAAATTCATTCTAGGGAAAACTCAAGGGTTAGCAACTAAAACTGTTTTGTCCTAGTTTTTCAAAAGAAAACAGCTCAATCATTTGAAGCTACCACAAATTTAACCCTTTCCCCATAAAATTGGTATTTTAGCTTTGTACTCTAAAATTATTTGTTTCTTTATTCCAAAGATTCATAATGAGAGAAGCTTAAAGAGAAGGAGAAATAATTGAAGATTATTTTAGTCAAGCCACATGTGCATTTTCACTTTTGCAGAACAGGGTGTTCCAAAACCCAAACCTAACTGATCGTTTAGCTCAGGGCTGCACAACATCAGGCCAGTTAGCTGACTGCAGCCAGCTCTCTATTTGAGGCTCCCTGGGGGGGATTTTAAATGCCAAAAGTTTGTGATCATTTTTTACTCTTTGTGGGAATATCTCCAGTCCCTTTCTTAGATAATACTGACAGGTCTAAGTCAAATCAGTGCAGATCCTTTCCACACTACCAAGATGACATAAGAAGCGCTGGGTGAGGTGGGAGGAGCCCACGCTGCAGTTCCTCACAACACTATCCCAGATTCCTGGAAGGGTGATGCTGATGTGATTAATAACCTGTCAGCCATGGATTAGGGCTTTTCATGTGATCCTAGCAGTGCTGGAAACATCCATGCTACAGCAGATGCTCACATCAACAATGTATTATATGAAGATATCTAATGCCCATCCAAAACCAATCACTACATCTGAAGTGCATGGAAAGTCAGTTTAGTAGCCCAGCCCCCCGGCAGTACTTGCAGCTAGGGATGAGCACAAAACCGGGTTTGCCAGTTTGGTTCAAATCCAAATTGGATTCTAACCAACCTGGCCTGGTTCAGTTTTGGTTCCAGTAGAACTGGACCTGACCGGCTCAAACCAGTTCGGAGTTCTGAGTCCGGTGAGGATTCCTCTTTACCAGTAAAGGAGCAGGGCAGCTTCCCTAAGCCTAGAGGGAATTGGAGGGGAGTCAGTTAGTACTTACAAGTATTATCATTGCCACCAGTGGGAGTGGGGGCGGCTTCCCCACAACCCTGCTGGCCTCCCCCAGAGTAACCAGGTGCGCCATTTGCCCAGTTCAGGCCTTTGCCTGAATAATAATAATATTTATATTATAACATAAATTATAAATTATTATATTATAATATATAATAATAATAATATATTATTATTTCTTGTTTACACAGCCAGACAGGTGTTATTGACTGGTTTTATCCAGACATCGAGTCCTTGACAAGGACCTGGGATGGCTAAATTTTGTTATCGATATTGTTCTTGTTGTTATTATAGATATTGTCACAGAAGATAGGCTGTTCCCAGTAATGTTGCTTTTTGTAATTGGCCAATGGTGATTTCTGTGGCCCCTATGGTGTTGAGGTGCTCTTCAAGGTCTTTTGGAACTGCACCCAGGGCGCCAATTACCACTGGGATTATTTTGTTCTTCTGCCACAGCCTTTCAATTTCAATTTGTAGATCTTTCTATTTTGTGATTTTTTCTATTTCTTTTTCTTCTATTCTGCTATCCCCTGGTATTGCTATGTCGATTATTTTAACTTGTTTTTCTTTCTTCTTGACTACAGTGATATCTGGTGTATTGTGTGGCAGATGTTTGCCTGTTTGTAGTGGGAAGTCCCATAATATTTTTGCATCTTCATTTTCTATAACTTTTTCAATATTATGGTCCCACCAATTTTTGGCTATAAGTATTGGTGGGGCCATAAAATTGAAAAAGTTGTAGAAAATAATAATAATAATAATAATAATAATAATAATAATAATAATAATAATAATAATAAAAAATTTGATTTCTATACCACTCTTCCAAAAATGGCTCACGGTGGTTTATACAGAGAAATAGAGCCTTGCTTGCAAGGCTCGTGGACAGTGGTGGTGTGCTCCACTTATCTTGGCCAAGACCTTCTGTGGAGAAGCATCTGGGTCGCACCCAAGGCCACTTCCCCCACTTTCCCTGCACTCTTTGGTGCCTGGTGGAGATGGGTTTGCACGGGGACAAGCCCTCGGAGCACACGGGTTGAAGTCTGCTGACCCGTCCAACATGCTGATAGGGCTGGCAGAGTTGATCCTTGAACATGCACCCGTTTGTGGGTGGGGGACTGAATGGAAGATTCAGGCATGGACACAAAGCGGCCTGCCAGCAGTGTCCTTGGGGTGCCTTGAGATGGGGCCAGGGCCTGTGCGAATTCGTAGCAGGGGAGAAATACCTTTGTGCAGCGGGAATAGTGGGAGGTGCATTTGGGATGTGGGCAGGTAGTGCCCTGGCACCAGCATCTGGTGCTCGTACAGTGGCTGTTGTGGGACAAAGACTGGTGGCTGTTTGGCAAGTCATTCTATGAAGCTGGTCATTCATTAGAGATAACACATGTAGTACTTGAACTGCCTCTCTGCAGCCTCATTGGGGAACTCAAGGGCAGACACCACCTCCCTTGTAGTGTTGTCCTGTGCATCTTCCACCTCCAGGACTGTGTTCTCATAGGCACACAGTCCAGTCTGTTGCCTCCTCCAGGACCCACAAGTCCTCTTCCCACCTTTCCTCCTCTTTCATGTCTAACCCGCGCAGCACATCACATGTGAGGTTTTTGCGTGTAGCACCTCCAGGTCCTTGGCCAGCTGGAGCTGGTCTATTTCCCTCTGGTTGCAAAGCTGGCCATGCATTCTACATTCATCATGGGGCAGTGTGGGGCCTCAGGGTAGGGGGCTGGCTCCTCCAACAGCGGGTGCTCACTGGGCAGGACTGGCTCAGCTGGCTAGTCTGGTGGCAGTAGTGGCTGGGCAGGGTCTTCCCTCACCAATGACTCTGTAGAAAAGGGGCACGGCAAGGAAGAGAATTTTTAGAGCTGGGGTTTCGCACAGTGCCACCTCCAAACCTCCCCTCAGTACTCTCGAGGTACCCCTACCTCGCCACAATAAACCTGTGCCTGCACAGACCACCCATCACTCCTATCACTGCCTAGCACCACCAAGCTTCCTGCCAGCACTCCTGGGCACCACGCCACAAAAACCAGTTGAACTTGTCACTCACCTTCTCGATCCAGCACAAAGCCTCCTTGGTCCTTGCAGGGACCAACACCTTCAGTCGCCAACCCACGGCCCTCTCCCAAAACAAGCTCCATGGCTATGTCTGCAAAAAGACCCTGTGATTAGGAACTTCCAAGTCCTTCACCCTCTTCATCCCACAGACTAGCAAGGGCATATTGCTCTCATCCCTGAAGAGGTCCCCTGAGTACACTTGTTGCAGCTCTTCAATGTTGGTCTTGTCATTGCCCCTATACTGCCTCTTGCATGGTATGTGTCCTAGTGTCTAGGAGGCGGCCAGCTGTGTTCATGAACCGGACCTGCACCAATTCCTGGCCCCTGGCATCCCCAGAGGTCTCCTCCGCACCTTGCATTCCTGCTGGGTGTTAGGCAGGAGCAGGTTGGTGTGAGGGACCAGGGTAGTTGGAGCTTTGCCGGGAGGCCACTGTGGATGTAGCCTCTGGACCACCAGGCCATCCAGAGGCGAAAGGGGCCCCCAAACCCGAGGCAGTGTGCTGTCAGCCCATCCCAAAGGTGCAGGTGGGCACCTCCCCTGCAAGAGCCTGGAAAAAGGGAATGGTTCCATGGGGGAGAATGGCTGCGCCCTCTGTGCTCACAGGGGTGGCAGTGGACGGTGCTGCTCGGCCGATGACAATGGTGGAGCAGCCCTGCTAACACCCTGAATGGCTGCAGGAGCAGCCATCTGGCTGGCCTTCAGCCTCTTGTCCGGGCGTGGGTGCCCAGTACCTGCCTTGGGACCCGGGACAACGACCCTCCTTTCCAGCAGCACTGAGGCCAGCAGGTAGTACTATGGCATTGTCCTGGGCTCCACTCTGGACATCCGATTGTACATGGTTGTGCATGAAATTGCACAATTCAAATCCTTTGATTTTTAAAAAAGTTGTTGCAGCCTCTCTTTGCACTGGCTGGCAGTACTTTGGTAGCCACGGCAAGCCATCTGGTCAGAAATCCAGGCGAAGGTGGCCTCATTTCTGAAGCTGCTCTGGGCCTGGCTCTGGGCCTTGTTGCTGGTCTAGATCTTGATGCATGCTCCACTTTCTGCATTGCTCCAGATCCTCACCCTGATCTTCTTGGAGGGATCTGCAGTTTGGCTGCTGCCAGTGGTGCTGACACATGTAGAGGTTGAAGGGCCAAAAGGATCCTGAGATTCCATGGCTGTTAGGAGGAGAAGGGGGTCAGCACCAAACTCAAAGTTGTGTGCCACCAAACAACACCGGTCACACGACTGTTGATGCAAGCTATTGGGGTGGCCGCCTCATGCACACTAGTGCACGACTGTGTGTAGATGTGGCCAGGCCAGCAGTCCCAAGGTGTATAGATAGGGCCAGGTTTAGGGACATAGCACTCGTGGCTTCGAGCCCCTGCAAGAGTATCAACTTGAAATATTCCACGATAGCATGGTGGCACATCAAACAGTTACAGCACATCAAATCAAGTGCTAGCTGCAGGGCAGTAGGTAAGGGTAAGGACAAATGGGGCGGGCATCACTGGCAGATTAGAGTACTCCCTGAAAGGAATCTGGCTTGGGCTATAGAAGGGCCAAGGACAGCCTAGGTTAGCTGCCTTCTATAAATCTGTGGCCTATTCTTTTAGCAGTACAAGGTTCCTACTGCCTATCTCCCCCGGCCCTCACCCAAGAATCCCTTCCAACTAGGAAGTTAATTTTAAAATACTTTTTTTAAAAAACTTGCAGATAATTGGAAGGCTACTGCATGGGGAGGACAATGGATACCAACCACCCTCTCAGTGTTTACTACACAAACCATCCAAATTACTTTGTTTAATTAACTTGATTGTAGTGTTTGCTTGCGAGGTGAGAGGCAGTTGTACTGAAACTGAACTGTGCATCCCCACGGTGGACGTGCACTCCACATCCTTGCTCTTCCCAGGCTGCAGTTTCTGGGCACAGAACCAGTCTGGACACACTGCTGCCTGCTTGGATTAAGCAGTGAGATGTGCGGCTGTGGATGCAAGTGCCTCCCACCGTGCATCATCCCCATCCTTCAACCCCCAAGGGATCCCCCAAGGAATTCCTCCTCCCCCTTGAAAGTGGCTTGCAGCCAGGAGTTGTATGAGGGTTGTGTCCCTCGCATATCCTGCACACATCACTGTTGCTAGGCAGAATGTGGAAGAGAAGGGAGGATGTCATGGGGGGGGCCTGTTCTCTGAGAGGTGGCCAGCGAAATCCACAGTGTGCATGAAGCAGCCATGTTACTGGGCAGGTCTTCACCACTGCCTCTTTGATTGTGCTTTGGAATAGGCGTGAAACTGAGGTTGTAGCCGTGCCAGGAGTCAGACATAATGCCTCGGTGGTCAAACCTCAGGTTTTGGCGAAAAACCTTAGAGATAATTGAAGGCTCAAACTGGAGTTTGGGGAAGCATACCAGAGATCACTTTTTGCCCATAACCGTGGTTTTGCGTGTTCGAGCATTCTGGAGTCCCAATTTCGGTCACGTTTAACTTCACTTTGGTGTTACATGTGAATGTGGCCACTGAAAAACTGCCCACTACATGTATATGAACATGTGATCAGTACACTGAAGAAAGTATTGCTCTAAGTTGTTGATGAAGCAAAAAGAGATCATGCAAGCACTTCTGGTAGATATGTGATTTGAACCACTATGTCTTAAAAATTAGCCAAGCACTGGTTCTGGCTATAGCAACAAACACTGATTAAGGAAAACATTTAAAACGATACCAATGAACAGTTCCATTAATTAAACAAGACTGCTTTTATTCCTTCCAATGTGATACATTGGAAGTTTTCAACCTTATTCTGAACAAACTGAATCTAAACGATTAAATCTAATAGCATAATCCACACAGCACCAGTGAGTCCACCAAAAGCGGGTGTTGTGTGGTTCTCTCTAGCTAATCCCATTTACAAGTATTTCCTCCAAACCCACCCAATGGAGTGACATTTATCTAGCCAGACCAGAACCTCAATTTCCTTGCCTGACAACCAAAACAATTAGCTTGTCAGATGCAAGATATCTACCGTAACTCAAATAACTCTATTTTACTGATTTTTGCAATAGGCTGGCTGATGGCCAATGTTGGTGTTGGCCACTGAAAACTACCCAGTCTGTGAGGGGAGGAGCTAAGATGGTGATGTGAAAGCAGCTGATTCTGTTAGCTTCTTTCAGTGGGGAACTTTTTGTGTGTGTGATACACACATGCATATACTGTATATCTTCTTTGGGCTGCTTATCTTCTCTTATGTTTGGACTCTCTTAGAAGAGAAGTTATTTAGTTGTGGTTTTTCTTTTTCTTTTTAAATTCTGCTCTTCTGTTTGCGGTTTGCCTCCCGGAAGAGTTATGCACGTAATCAGCCGGAGCACTGTTGATCAGTTGGCTGTCTGATTGCTTGGTTTTTCTTTTCTTTTGGATAGTTTGGTTTTTACTAAAGGACAACAGATTATTTTCTGTCAAAAGCATTTGAGCTAACTTAAACAATGGGAAGAAAGAAAGAAAGAAAGAAAGAAAGAAAGAAAGAAAGAAAGAAAGAAAGAAAGAAAGAAAGGAAGGAAGGAAGGAAGGAAGGAAGGAAGGAAGGAAGGAAAGGGGAGTGGGGAAGGAAAAAGAAAGAAAAAGAAAGGGGGGGAAACCAACAGTGCACCATCCCAGAAGTGCAAGGATGGGGGAAAACTTTGAAGTAAACATGTTTGGATACATTTATGGCAATGAGAGACATAGGTTTTGGGTGGTATGAACATATGTAAAATAAAATAAAATAAAATAAAATAAAATAAAATAAAATAAATAAGGGAGGGAGGGATAGCAAGATATCAAAAGAGCCTGTAAGTAAGTTTGAATTACTCCATTTCTGCATCGAACAAATTTGCACTCTTGGAACAACAGGAGCTTGAGCTAATTGAAGCAGCCACAGTCATCAAAGAAAGACAGATGCAGAGGGATAATACCTGGGAAAATATGATAAAAATGATAAAGAGCCTTTAATGAACCTATCTTTGTATTAGTTGGAGGACTGGATCCAGGCGAGTGCCCCAGGTTATTGGTAGATTTTATCAGAGATCAATGTTTATTAACAGCTCGGACCATTCTTGCAATATTTGAAAATATAAACTCAATTAAACCATAAGGTTGATTGTATCATGGCTTCAGTTGATGCCCTTGTGCAAAAGCATTCATCTAGTATAGCTAGCTTTATCACAAAGTCTTCTGTGAACAGAAATGCTGTGGTCATAGGGAGTGACTCTGGTAAGATGTCTGATACCAGCATTCTTCAGGCTAAACAGGTTGCACTTGGGGTAATTATTAATAAATAAATACAATGTGAGAAGGTGCTGGTCCACTTGGAAGGCTATTAAATTCTCTTTAGGTCAATTACTTCCTTGTCTCAGTGTTGATATCTTAGCAATCGAATGGTTGCCCTCTTCTCCAAAGTGCAAAAAATTCTGTTAACTTTGACTAAAAGTTAAAAGTTAAAAGGATCTTCTGTTCCTCTGAAGCTTTTCAAAATGAGAGCTTTTCTGGCTGGCTATCAAATCTTCCCTGCCCGTGTATTTCAAAACACTTCCATCTACCACTACCGTCAAGGGTTAATACTGCAAGATCTCTGCCAATAAGATGGAATTTACATTACATTGATAAGCACGCTCCCACAACCAGCTGCTGAGATAGTTTCACATAAACAAGGCATTTCAAATAAATAAATAAATAAATAAATTTCAGTTGAAACTTTGGACAGGAGGATAGTCTAACATTCTCTTCAGATGATTTGGCAAAGGAGATGCAGCAGGGAATAAATGAAATCAGTAAAAATTTGCTTAATCTCAAACAGGCTTTGTCCTCAGTTCAAACAATTTCCTTTGGCCAAGTTTCTGGAAAGTCGCGATGCGGGCCTTGGGAAGGAAGACCTTTTCCAGACTCGTGTTGAGAATCAGTCTGATGAACTGAATTCGCCAGGAGGCTACAAATGGGATTTTTTGAAATTTATTTGGAACCCCAATCCCTGGAGGGTATCGATCACAAATCCCAGGGCGTCCCGAGTAGCCTGCGGGGTGCTTGCCATGATCAACCAATCGTCGAGATACAGCAGGACTTGTAGGCAGGAACACCACCACCGGAGCCAGGCACTTTGTGAACACGTGAGGCGCAGTGGTGAGGCCAAATGGCAATGCCTTGAATTGATAGGTGATCCTACCTATCTGAAACCTCAGGAAGTGCCGATGTTGAGGCCTTATGGACATATGGTAATACGCATCCTTTAGGGCTAATGAGACCATTCACAGGCCCCTGTGGAGGACTGCCATGATGTTCGGTATCAAGAGCATACAAGATCATTTGTAAATGAGATTCATTCATTCATTCGACTGCTATACCGCCCTTCCAAAAATGGCCCAGGGCGGTTTACACAGAGAAATAACAAATAAATAAGATGGACCCCTGTTCCCAAAGGGCTCACAATCTAAAAAGAAACCTAAGATAGACACCAGCAACAGTCACTGGAGGTACTGTGCTGGGGGTGGATAGGGCCAGTTACTCTCCTCCTGCTAAATAAAGAGAATCACCACGTTAAAAGGTGCCTCTTTACCAAGTTAGCAGGGGTTCAAGTTAGAGATGCCGGTTCAGAGCCCTTAAATCTAAGATAGGGCGCTGACCCTAGTCCTGGTTGGTAACAGGAAATACCGGGAATAGAACCCCGGGCTGCTTGGATTCAACACTACCTCTATCACATCCTTCTCTAGAAGAGCGGTGACCTCTTGATCCAATTCTGGTGTCTGAGGGGTCACCACAGTTCTGGATATCTGACACAGTCCTTGAAATTCCAGGGCATAGCCCATGTGTACCACTGTCAGGACCCACTGATCCGTGGTCACCCTTTCCCAAGTCTCTGCAAAGGGGCTCAGGAGAGTCCCAAAGCACCCCGAATCGTTGCTTCTTAGGTGTGACACTTGCACAAGGCTTGTGGAAAGTTTGCCCAACTTGAATTTGGCGGGGGACTTGTTGGCCCGAAAGGACCGTTCTGAGGATGGATGACTGTACGCCTGGGATTTCTGAGCCTGATGAGGCGACCACAAAGGAGCCTTCTGTGGCTTTGGGAATTGAGAACTGTAGGTCATGGAACATGCTGTGTTCCTTAAATTTTGCACCTTCTGAAATGTATCATCGGTCTGCTCCGAGAACAGGTTCGAACCCTCAAAGGGCAAGTCCTCCACCCTGTCACGGGCCTCAAAATGCAGGCCTGAAGACCGAAGCCAAGCGTGACGTCTCAGTGCCAATGATGTAGCCATGACCTCAGCCGCACACTCAACGGAGTGATGGGCAGAGTACAGTTCCTGTTTGGACACTTGAACTGCCTCTCAAAGGAAGAACTTCGCAGTGTCCCGCTTGTCCTGGGGAAGAAGATCCAAGAAGAGATCCACTTTCTTCCACAATAAGTGGTTATATCGGGCATTGTAGGCCTGATAATTGGACACTCTGGAGTGTAAGGCAGCAGCAGAATAAAGTCTTCTCCCAAAGGAGTCCAGCTTCTTGCCTTCTTTATCACTCGGGGCGGATTGACCGTGCCTCCGATATCGCTGCAGAGAGGCCTCCACCACAACAGAGTTGGGGATCGGATTACTCTTCAAAAAGGTCGTGTCCTCTTGAAACTGCACCCTGTAGAAGTTTTCAAGGCGCCAATTGGGTTGGGAAAGGGTATTAGATCTTTTCCAATGTGCTTTCACCACCTTCAATAGTGCGGGGTTAAACGGCAGAGCCGCTGGGACCTTAGCTTCAGAGTCAATTAAGCTAAACAGAGGGTCCAATTAACCCTTTATGGGGTTACCCAAGTTCACCCCCAACGTAGAAGCCATACGAGTCACATAGGCTCTATAGAGTTTCAGGTCCTCTGAAGGGGAGACTGGCTTTGAATCCGAGTGGATATCGAGGGGCGACGATCCCAGAGAAACATCCTCCGAATCTGGGGAGCTGTCCTCACTGTCCAATGCGTGTTGCAAAGAAATAGCCAACTCCTGGGTCGCAGGGACCTAGCCTGGGGCGGGGGGAACCAGGCTCCGAGACAGGAACCAACTCGTGGTGCTCCGTGGATGTGGATAAAGGCAGCGCTTCACAATCCTCTCAATCCTGAGGGAAACAATGTGGAGAACAGGAATGTCGGCGACCCACCGAGTGAGAAGGAGGGGGCCTCTCTGGCCTAGGACCTGACCATAAGCACGGTCTTCCCGACAGTGTGATCCATAGCGGGATCTGGCATAGCCTGAATAGTCCGACATGCTGTCTGATCGGTATCGGTCATATGAACTGGAGTCCAAATGCCAAGAGTTATACACATGCTCAGAATCCATCAAGGGGGGAGCGATAGTCCAAAGTGCGGTACCGAATCTGACAATTCCATGAAACAGCTGATGGTACGACAAGGGACGATCTTCTTGATACCGACGAAGAGGGGATTGACGGTGTGGCAGCCAGGAAGAGTGTTCATCAAATTTGGGAGGGTGATACACATCCTCTCCCAAAGAATCGTAGTCCTGATCCCCTGCTGTAGCCTCATCCAAAGCTTCTGACAGTTCGGGGAAAACAGGCCGCATTTGCCTTGTGGGCTTTTGCAGCTGCTCCTGTTGGATGCTTCTAGCCTTCGTATGGGCTGAGGCCAAGGAAGCTGAAGTGCCCGACGATTTCATCTTCGGAGGGGGAGGTTGCTCCCGATCCTCCGACGAATGCTTGCTCATCTTGGATCTCTTCTTCTTGGCTATCGGCTGTGCTTCCGATGAGACCAGCGAAGTCCAAGGTGCCACCTGTGGGGAGCTGCTCCGAGCGTGCCCTTTCCTCCAGTGCTGAAGCCATGTGAGCGTCCGAGAACAACGATCCTGTTACTGGGGTCAAAGGTTCGATCCGTCCAGTGGACGAAGCCGGTCGGTCTGCCAATACCGAGGCAACCATTCTGAAGGACTGAGTTGTAGGGCTTTCAAAGAATGGAGAGTCAAATCCCACAGGGCTGTGTGCAAGCGAGAAGCCCTATTACGATGAGCCTGCTTAGTAAACGTCTGGCAATGTGAGCAGGTCTCGACTATGTGGGACTCCCCTAAGCACAGGAGGCACTCCGAGTACATGTCTGGGGAGGGGAGCTTTGCTCCACAAGTAATACACTTCTTGAAGGTCTTCGTGCCCACCATGCACGCCGAAGGCCGGTCGGCCAACATGTTCCATCCCAGCCCGGAATGGCACTAGGAGGGAAGACCGAGGAAAATAAACGCAATGCAAAGGAAAACGCCACTGCACAAATTGAAAAATAAAAAAGAAAGAGGAAGAAACAGGAGAACAAAACAACCAAGATAGGCCTAATCGGACAGATTGTTGAGCTGAAAGACTCATGATGTTCGCTGAAGCGTGGATGAAGAAAGACTGAAGGGATGAGGAGTGGCACATGTATACAGCGGCTGGAGGCAGGGTTACCGCCAAAAGCAGGAGAAACCGAGCTTGTTAGATTCCGACATGGTCTCTGTGCAGGTGCATAGCCCATTTGTGTAGAAGGCAGAGACCACGTCAAAGAATCACCCTGCACATGAGTATCTGTACTGTATCAGAAGTTAGCATGCACATGTGTGTTTTTTAGCTGCACAGGCACACTGTTAGTCAGGATGTCAACCAGTATTATTACTGAAAAGTATGTTTGCATGGTTTAAAATGAGCTTTTCAGACCATCAGCACCATTTGGGATTTCTGTTAAGGGCACCTTTAGGGAGAGTTCAAAGGTAATAAACCCCTGCTAACTGAGCAAAGAGGCATCGTTTTTAAAGTGGTGATTCTCTTTAGGAACACAGGAAACTGCCATATACTGAGTCAGACCACTGGTCTATCTAGCTCAGTATTGTCTTCACAGACTGGCAGCAGCTTATCCAAGGTTGCAGGCAGGAATCTCTCTCAGCCCTATCTTGGAGAAGCCAGGGAGGGAACTTAGAACCTTCTGCTCTTCCCAGAGCGGCTTCATCCCCTGAGGGGAATATCTTGCAGTGCTCACACATCAAGTCTCCCATTCAGATGCAACCAGGGCAGACCCTGCTTAGCTATGGGGACAAGTCATACTTGCTACCACAAGACCAGCTCTCCTCTCCTCTCCTCTTTATTTAGCAAGGGGAGAGCAACTGGCCCTATCCAACCCCAGCACAGTATCCCTCTCATGGCTGTTGCTGGTGTCAACCTTATGTTTCTTTTTTAGATTGTGAGCCCTTTGGGGACAGGGGACCATCTTATTTATATATTTATTTTTCTATGTAAACTGCTTTGAGAACTTCGGTTGCAGGGCAGTATATAAATATCAGTAGCAGTAGTAGTAGTAATATAGATCACAGCATAAAATAACCTCTCCACAGGGTCTTCTTGTCTTATATGTCTTTTCCAGCATTTGTACTGGAAGTTCGGTTTCACTGATTAGCCACAAGAGACAGGTTTGTCCTCATTTAACCACTCTGTGGTCACCAGGAGTTGACATTGACTTGAAGGCACACTTTACCTTTTACTAGTCCCTATTTAGGGGTCAAGTGATTACTCTACCTTTGTACGGTTAGGATACTGTGACTGTTTAAGCTTTGTCACTGGGGAGGTGGGACCTTTAATACTTTTATAGCTAAAGGCTATGTTTTGGGGACTTTGTTTTGCCGAGTTCCTTTTGTGGGTTTTAATATTTCTTAGTTGCACACTTGTGTTTGGTCTATAATGGCGTCTACAGTTTTGACGTTTGTAGTTCCTTGGTGGGGTTGTTAATTGTCAGTAGGTTTTTTATTGCTGACTTAAGGGTCATGCAGAGAGAAGTTTTCATGTTACTAGTTTTAGCAGTAGTTTTCCATATTAATATGGAGTGGCTCCGTTATTTTCTGGGTATAATTTATTCATCATATTTTATCATATTTATTTTCCAAAACTATAATGGTTACCTTTATACCTTTGGAAAACAAATATGATAAAAAAAAAATACCATATTTATTTTTATCCTATTTATTTTCCAAAACTTTAATGGTTACCTTTGGAATTTGGTTAGTCTTGTGCTTTGACGCATTATTTAGTGGTGGCCTACAAAGAGCTAGATCATCAAAATCGGAGTATTATTCATACAATTGGTTACAACACCTAGTGCATCTTCCCTTTAGCTAGGCATGAGGGAACAATTCAGAGTCTGTCTATCTCATGTTTTTCAATAAACGGATCTTCTAAATGCAAAGATACCAGAAGATCTTTAGCATATACTTATTAAGGAAAAGTTCAAAACTTCCAATTTAAACTACTTATATTGAGAGGATTTACAAAGATTCTGTCTAGCATTTAGCTGACGCATTGTCAAAAACATTTATCATACAACCTTTTGAAGTTTCTTAGCTCCCGTCTAGTTATTAAAGCTTGAACTGCAGTTTGTTATCAATCTCAAAGCACACAGGCTAAGGCTGTTTTTTTTCCCTTTAAGCACTGCCAGCCGTTCAGTTTGATTTCAGAACTACCAAGCACAATAAAAATTCCTCATCAGGAGAGCACCAGGAAAGAATTTAATGGCCTAATCCTATGTCCAGACTCCACAAGAGCAGGTTTAAGGATCACTCAGTTGGTAGCACAGTGACAGTGTATCTTGAACTCTCTGTAAATGCTGATGGGCCACAACTTTCCCTGGGTCCCAGAGTTACAAAGAAGTCAGAATCAGCACATGATCTTTGCTTGACCACTCTGAAGAAGCAGTTATGGGCCATTTTGAGCTACTTCCAGATAGGCTAGTGCAAATGTACACTAGCTAATCTAACAGTAAGACAAGTCAAATGGGGTTTCCTAGCAAACAAAGCTACTCAGTTTTTAAAAACCTACTTTTATTTTCAATACTTTTGTGAACTCCACTTGAAGTTTCTAGTCTGTAAACATAGCCCTTGTTTTGAGAAAAGGAAAAGTATAAATAGGGGTGTGCAAGCCAGCTTGATTCGAGCTGGGACTGACATCAAGCCAGCTCGGCTTGAAGGTTGGGGGTCAAACCAGACTGGCTCGGAACTCTACTGGTAAAGGGGAATCCAGTGAGGATCCCCCTTTACCTGTAAGGGGGTGGGGCAGGGGGGCTTCCCTAAAAGTAGAGTGGGAGGGAGGGAGGTAAGAAAGTGCCAGTGCTGGTGCAAGGGGGCCCCAGCAGCAGCTCCTCCCACCCCTGCCAGCCTTCCCTTGAGTAGCCCAGGCTGTACTGGGCCTCTGCACAGGCATGGAGGTTACGAAAAATGGCCTCCACACATGCACAGAAGCCTGGACTCGGCATGAACCAGCCCAGGCTACTCAGGAGGAGGCTGGTGGGGGGAGGGATCCACCACAAGTTACTGAAACAAACAAAAATGGTTATTGAAATATTGGTAGGTTAATGTAAATAACAGTACATTCTTTAGATTAATGTAAATAATTAACTTAGAATTAATTATTTGTGCCAAAACATCAAATAATTGCTTTCTTCTATGGCAATGATCACCAAAGGACACCAGCGATGTGCTTATCAATGGTTCTAACATGCCTACTTTGTGGTAAAACTCATACTCTTACCATTGCTAACTAAGCAGAGAGGCAACTTTTTAGAGTGGCAGTTCTTTGTATATTAAGAAGGAGGGAAGCAACTGTCCCTATCCAACCTCAGAACACCACCCCTCCAGTGGTTGTTGCTGGTGTCTACCTTACATTTCTTTTAGAAAAAGCCTGCTCTACTTAGCCCCCTCCCCAGCTGGTTTTGGACTACAGCTCCCATAATCCCCAGCCACAGTGGCCAATAGCCAGGGATTATGGGAGCGGTAGGCCAACATCTGCAGGAGGACCAAAGTTGAGCAGCCTTGTTTTAGAATCTTATCCCTTTTGGGACAGGGAACTATCTTATATATTATCCATCTATTTAAAGCGCTTTGAGAACTTTGTTGAAAAGAATTATATAAATATTCATACCAGCAGTATTACAAGGAGCTTAGTCTCAGCTTCTTCCAACCAGCCCTCAGCACCTTTCAGTGATACTTTATAACTTTTTCTCCCCAAATATTATCCATACCTACCCTTCTTAAAATAGCTAAAAAGACATTAGGCATTTCTTTTTCATTGTTTCACAAAAGATCAGAATATTCCCCTAATCCTTAAAAGTATTAGAATATTTCTTTCATCCCTATCCCACAAATTTCTACATAATTATAGGATTCAAGGAGCTTGGATTAATGTCCAAAACATGCAGTTCTTGAAAGTGGCAATGGAAAATTGGGCAACATTTAAATTTAATTTTTTGTTTGAAATGTGCTGCAACCTGTTTAGTATGGAAGATTTCTATGTACTAGCCAAATTTATTCTCAAATTAAATAAAAATATTCTATTTTGATCTCTCCTAATTATTGTTGACAGGAAAACAAGCATTCTTCTCATAGCACAAGAAGAGGTGCTATCAGGTAAAAATATCACGACTCCTATTTCACACACACAAAAAAGGGGGGAAAGCTTAATAATGTCTTTTTACCTTTCAAAGTAACATTAAATCAATGATATTAACTTCCAAGATGCTCTGTTGCTTTTTGAACGGAACAAGAGCTGGCTTGAATCAACATGGTCTGAACATTCAATGTGTAGTTTGTGATGAACCGCCCACCCCACCCCCCGCGCCTCAATCTTTTTAAAAGTATGTCTTTCAGCCAAATACAGGCTGGTGCTTGGCAATGCAGGACAGTGAAGTCACACAAAACTCTTTTAATCAGAGTCTTCAAAAGAAGACAGTCAAATGGCAAAGCATTAACAACTAATAAAAGAGGTAAACTAAAAATTTAGCTCTAAATTTTATTTAAAAATATTTAGTTGAGATGAGGATCTGGTATACATAAGGGGGGGGAAGTCTAAAATATGGTCTTCAGCAGCTGATTAAACAGATTACAAAAACTTAATTTTACAAGCCAGAGGAAAAGATCACTGATTTTGCAAGTATTCACTTGACAGTGATGGGTTTTAGTAGTAGCTGGGTTTCCTTTTTAAAAAAAACCCACACTAACATACTCTAAGCCTCTTTACACAAGCATCGAACCTGGCTTATCCGCCTCTAATCCAGGCTTTCATGCTCATGTGAACCAGGGCAAAACCCTCAAGTCCTGGTCGCCTGAATCTGGGTAACCCTGCTTCTAACCCTTGATCTTAACCCAGGTTAGTTAAGATCAAGGGGCGGGTACCTGAATCTGTTGATCATATGTCTGCTTTCCACTATTTTTTGGGGTCCTGGGAGCCAGCCACCAAGTTTGTCAGAGAGCACGTTGGCTGGAGGGGCTGTGATCTGTGACTGTGTTGCTCTGCACAGCCCACTCTATGATCACTTGCTCAAAATGGCTTGAATGGGGCTTGCCCCACCTTCTTCACCCTGGTGACCAATCAGAGGTCAGCTGTGATGTAATGATGTTTCCCCTTCTCCTGGTAGCATGGTGCATTGGGGGAAGGTTTGCACACTTCTAGGCAGATGTACCTGATTCAAGCTTGCTGCTGTAGTGCCTAGCTGAGTGGGGATTGTAGACCCAAAAGAGGCTCTGCTTGTCTGTTCTGCATGAGGCAAGGACCCTTTCCAGCCCCAAACCACCCCCTCTGATCATGTGCAAGAGCCCACTGATTTTCAAGGAAGCAAAAAAAGTTTCCCAAAGCTCCTGATCTAGTGCGTTACAGGAAGATATGCTTATCAGCATGAATTGTATGGAAAAGTATATCTACATTCAAACACCCTTCTGGATTTTATATTATTTTTAATTTTTTTAATGTAATATGGAAAATTTAGTATAGCTTTCTTTTATAACCAAATTCATCATCAGTGCTTAAAAGTCCTAATGAAAATTATTAATTAAAACAAAATGCATTAGTTCTCTTGATTTTTAAAAAAACATATGAACATGTTTCCTTTACCAGATTTAAAATTCTTAATACTGATGTGCACCAACTTACAGTAATCTTACTAGAGATTTTTGAATCTGTGTCATTGCTACAAGTTGCCTCACAAATACCAGTAGGTATTTGATGTTGTGAACATTTTAACTGAGAATTAGCACAAGTGAAAGTCTATATGGAGGCTAGTCTAATTTTATGTAGACAAGCATGTGAGGTGGATGGGATCATTTTTTCCTCAAAAAAACAAACAACAGCAAAAAACTGAGGAAACTGAGGACTACAAATAAGTTTATTGATGTAATCTAACAGTGATAGTATATATATATATATATATATATATATATATATATATATATATATATATAAAAATTATGTTCACTGGGCACGCCTCTATTAAAAGCATCCTTCAACATAGGTATTTCAGTTGTATTTTGCACACACGTAAAAGTGATTTATGCATATCCTATAAGTTAATGTTGTTTCCAAGTGGCAGTTTGCAAAAACTTGAATGTATGAACAGTGCAGAAATCATAACACAAAAGTTTAAGCAGAATTTAAATTCCTGTTTCCCACTGATTCCAGGGATAAGAGAGTTACTTAATCCTTTCTAGTCACCGGGCTGAGTTTTTCGAGATAGGGAGAATCCTTGCTGCAAACTTTAAGCCAAGCAATATATTTCACACCCAATGGAATGTGCACTTCATCAGTGTTTGAACTTCTAGCCAGCATAATCTTCCCCTTTCTTCTAACTCTTCTTGGTCACTAAGAAATTATATTGTGTATCCAAGGTAGAATTAAACATGCAGATGCTCTCCATCTTGTAAACAGCCACTATTATCTACTACGCCCTCCCCTTCCTTTGTTTCCAATGGAAACGCTGTGCTGCTATCTGGAAGCACTTTAAAGGTATTCTGCAGCAGCCCCATCACTACATGTTGGGGCTGTCTTTGAAGTTGCACAGCAGCCCTGGCACATTGATGTGCATCATGTTACCCTGTATTGTTCTTTTGAATTCTTAGATAACAGATTTTAGAGTTGATTTGCTACAAGTGCCTTTGGACTAATGCAGCCACTTTCACTGTTTTTCAAACAGGGGGCACTTGGGCAAAAACCATTCAACGTGCGAGCCACTTCTCATTGTGCTGGCCTCCACACACCACTGGCCTTACAATGAAGAACAGTGCTATAATGTAATTAGTGCAAGTTATATTGATTGTTCCATAAGCATAGAGCATATGCAACTCATCAGCTAATTTGGTCCGCTTCCCAAAGCAGTGAAAGAAAACGTTCTGGAGCCCATGGTGTTTAGTTCCATCCCTTTGTGACTACAATGTTCCTACACAGGTAGAAAGTATTCTGCAGGTCAGAGCATTTGAATGGTGCTTGATCAGTTCTAAATGAGCTGCTGCCAAGCCTGCTTGGCACATTTCTAGTAAGACAGGCCCTTTTAATTTTCTCGTCCTTTTTATATATATAGTTTCAAATATTTTTGAGGTATAGATGACATTTTTAAAATTCAAAAGCATTAAAAATAACAGAAAACAGATCAAGTTCTAAAACACCACCAGTTTTTCATTTGTGCAGCTACACACCAGCCTTCTCTCATTAGAACCACACAGAAAAGTAGAGAACCAGCCCTTTTGAAATCATTTCATACACCCAAGAAAATGCTGCCTTCATACATCCAACATGCAAATGGCAATGAAACAAAGGATGGCATGGCATAACATAGCTTAAAAGTATTCCTTTTTCTGAAAGTTTGATTGTAAAAAACACAAGGAACTCCTCGTTCAGCAGAGCTGGATGCTAAAGACACTAATTTAAGAAGCAGAAGGCAAAATTGTAGCTGCACAAAGCAATGAAGTTTTAGATCTCTAGTAAAAATGAGCTGGCAATACTAAGCTCATGCATGTGCCAAACTCCAACTGCAAATGAGGATTACTGTAAACCACTTATGAGAACTGGGCAGAAAGCAGTCAGAAGGGCATAAAAAGGGAGTATAAAAAAATGGAAGGCGACACTTCCACAAAATATAGTGTATTAACATTGACAACTCAAACCACAATATACTCTCAAAACATCAATCACCTTTCATTTCCCAGTGTCCTCTTCTGGTTTCCAGAATTTTAACCAATTTGGTCAATACTATGTGGCAACCTAGTGGGGCTAAGGAAGCACATAATATCAGATGTGAGCTAAGCACGGCGGCTGGCAGCAAGTAGTGGTGAAGGGTGTTACCAGGTATGCAGACAATTAGAACCTGCTGATACGGTTCAAATTATTACATAGGCTCCGGTAATTGCTGTTTTTACTCAGGGGAATTGCAAGTGCAAAACTGCAAAGGACATGAATTATATTAACTTTAGAAACAAAAACATAAGGAGCCTAAATATAGATCTATAAGGACAGCCCTACATTTTTACCAAGACTAGAGGAAACAAGTACATTTTCCAGCATCTCCAAGAACACTCTTCTGAGTTTAAAGTGACTCCCAGCATGCAGAAAGTCCAGCCGCTATTGAGAATTTGACAACACAATTTTTCATTGGTATATGTCCAACCCCCCACCCCTTTGGTTTTCTAAAAGCAGCAAATTTGCCTTTCCTTCTTTAATGGAATTTTTGTGTCTTGTGTTTCATACGAAGCCAAATACTATGTTAGATTGTGCCTGAAGGTTCTTGGCATGCAGAGATTTCCGGAGAAAAGATGAGGAAATAGCATCTCCTTTGTGAGCATTAGATGGACAGTAGAGTTAGAAATAGAGACTGGACAAGACTGGTTTGGAAGATGCACCAGATCAACTCTGAGGAAAGTTAAACTGGAGAAGAGAACATCATAGAATTAATGAATGGCAAGGAAGTAACCATGCTGGCTAGCATGTTAAAATGAGACATTATCTAAATGAAAGTCTGATGCACTTTCCGTTCGTCAGCACTTGGTCTCAAAACACATGGAATACAGGAGATGTAATTTATTTTATTTTATTTATTTATGTTATTTAAGTTATATATGTATGTAATGACAGGGATGCAAACAATCAAGCAAGTACAAGCTTCCTGTAAAAGTGATATCGAATGATTTACTCAGCATTCTTCAGACAGGTGGAATAGCAGAAATGCTGGGGGGAGGGGATGCAATCTTGCAGAATTGGCTTAAAAATCAAAAGGCAGGTCACACCAGTGCAGTTGTATTTTAGGCATGCATGAATATATGAAGCTGCCTTACACAAGAGTCCGACCAATGGTCTATTTAGCGAAGCACTGTCCGTGCTGAATGGCAGCTCTCCATAGTTCAAGCAGAGAGGTTTCTCCCCAGCTCCACCTGCAGATGCCAGGGATTATACTTGGGAACGTCTGCATGCAAATCATGTGCTTTGACATGGGTTAAGGCCCTTTCTCTATCCTTGGGCTTCTATTAGTTCATTCATGGTGTAAAAGAGCACACTTCCTCTTCCTTGCTTTACATACTTTAAGAATATAAGAACAGCCCAAGGCCCATCTAGTCTAGCATCCTGTTTCCCACAGTGGCCCACCAGATGCCTCTGAGAAGCCCTCAGGCAAGAGGTGAAGGCATGCCTACTTTGCAGAGTCTAAACCTTCCAAGTAAGACTGATGCAAAGGCTGCAAATATGCATTATGAAAAAGGCAAATGATAAACGAAAGTGTAGGTGTTTTGATTTGTTGTTAAAGGGATCCATCTTACTGTGGCTGGGTTCACATAATCACAAGGATTCTGGTTTAAAAAGTTAATCAGGATTAGTGAGTCCTATGGAGCTGATTGTGAGAACTCAGAATTTCAGGGCAATTCTGGTCAAACCACTCCAGTTAACCAGCATTTAACCAGCCTGTAATGCTAAAGTTATATTTACAATTATTGTACTTTTCATAAGGTTTTCTAGGAAACTAACTGAAGCTTTCAATTCAAATCATGAGATGCTACAATGCACATTATTTGTGACAAACAACAACAACAACAACAACAACAACAACAACAGAGTCAGGAAAAGTGAGTTAGTTTTTCCACAATCCTGATAGAGCATTTCACAGCTATTAGCAGACATTCAGACAAATGCTTTACTGGCACTATGGGGGAGGGGCAACTTTAGGCAATCTCCCCTTCCCTTTGAAGCCCACCAAGCCTCCCAAAAATATGTCACAGAGGGTCGCATGATGGTCAGACCATATGGGGAGGCACAGAGGGCTTCAAAGGGAAGGGGAGAATGGTGAAAACTGCTGCTCCCCCATAGTGCCAGCGCAGCATTAGTCTGGATGTCAGCCAAAAGCTGACAGAATGAAGTTAGGGAGAAATTTAATGGGACACTGTAAAATTTAAAATGCTGTTTTTGATCATGATGAAATCTGGAGGCGATTAGAGCCAGAACAGGCTGGGGTGAATTTACCACCAACAAAATACACAGATAAAGGTCACCATAATAATTCTTACCAGAACCATTTTGTAAATTACCTTTTACTGAAACCCAAATACAAGTTGTGCTAATAATGTGGCAGCTCCTCACTGCTTCTTTTACATGTCAGTGACCAACTAGACATGACTGTAACTGTCTGTTTAATGCAGGTCTGTCTCAATCATGTAAAAAAATGGATTAATTTAAAGAGCAAAAGGGGTATATGCGTACAGTGTACATCTATGCAGCTCTTCCCCTTGCCTCCAGAAACCTTTCTCCCAGCTGAGCTCATCTGTGGCCTGGCTGTGGGGGGAAATGACAGTGAGAGACAGATTGTGAGGAGGTAAGACATGGGTTGGGCAGGATTCACATTATCTGCATGCCACTCTTGCTCTTGAGTCACCATCCTCTACTTCATATATGATTGGAGAAGATCCACATTTAAAGAGATAGGCAAGAGACTGCTATCACACCTACTTTGACCTTAATAGTCAAATTGTTAATTTTGCAACAGGAAGTACAGCTTTTTCCGGAGTACGATTACAATAAAATTGATCATTAATTTCTTATAAGAACATAACATCATAAGAAAGGTTTGACTGGATAAGACCAAAGATACATCTAGTGCAACCCTTTAAAAGCTTCCAACCTTTTTAAAAAAGCATATCCCTTCCATCAGAAACCTTCAGCTCAGATATCCCATAGATAATTTGTGTGTGTGCGTGCACACGTGTGTATATGAAGACTATGAGCCCTTTTGGGACAGGGAACTATCTTATTTACTTTTCTATGTAAATCACTTTGAGACTACTTTTGCTGAAAAGTAATAGCAGCAGCATGTGTGTACACACACACACACACAAACACACACACACACACACAGGCTTATCCAATCACTAGTTTACATGCAAATTAAGATACTCATGAATACTCCTAATAAAAATAGTGGGACAAGTAGCCTATTAATTTCAATGGACTACTCTGTGCTATTTGTCTGAAGCCCATTAGGCTTAGGGGAGGGTACACTGAGCTTCAGCACACAGCCAGCCAATCAGAAGCAGAGAAGGATCTTCTGCAGTCAACACATTGCTGAGGATATGTCAGCTTCAAGCTGGCAGTCCTCAGACGTAGATAGAACAATAGTGTGGCTGCAGTATGGGGAGGCAACAGGGCTCTGA
The DNA here is from genome assembly GCF_027244095.1 of Hemicordylus capensis. Lineage (NCBI taxonomy): Eukaryota > Metazoa > Chordata > Lepidosauria > Squamata > Cordylidae > Hemicordylus > Hemicordylus capensis. The sequence goes on from NC_069658.1 coordinate 411,289,807, forward strand.
GTACCTCCTGGCAGCCCTTCAAATACTCCCAGGGGTACTAGTACCTCCTGTTGGGAACCCCCTGATATAGTGCAATAGCCCTGTTTCCCACTGGCCAACCAGATACCTCTGGGAAGCCCACAACCAGGACATGAAAGCAACAAATCTCTCCCACTGTTGTTCTTGAGCAGCTGATATTCAGTGGCATATTGCCTCTGAACATGATGCTTGAATATGCCCATCGTAACTTATAGCCACTGATTAAAATGATCTTCCATGAATGTATCATCCTTAGTGGCTGACAACCACATTTTGAGGCATAGTTTTCATAAATAGTTATGTATTATACAAAGCAGTATTAGTTTGTTTTTCCTATATAGGAGCAGATGGCACCAAAGCAACACCAGAGAATCGAAAGGAAGGGGACAACTCCAGGCCTCAGAACTTAAAATACCATCTGCCCCAATATTACTCTGCTTGCTCGTTAAGATAGTCTCGGAATGGCCTTTTGTACACCTTATCTCTTTCAGAAATTTGGTTGGCAGTGATGTGTAAAAGGATTTTCTCTGTGGTAGCTCCTAGGATGGAGAATTCCCTGTCCTGGGAGATTTGTTTGCGTTTCAGCATTTGCTTTCTAGCTATTTAGGCAGCCTTTGTGGTTTCTGGCTTGTTTTTCGCATGTTTGCTGTTGTATCTTGGGACTTTTCTGCTGCAATTTCTAAATTGTTGGTTGTGTTTTTATTTGATTGTACTTTGCTGTGCTTTGTTTTATATTTTGACTCTTATAGTTATATAAATTGCTTTGAGCTTTCTTTTGATCAGAAAAATGGGATTTAAAAAATCTTCAGTAAATTAGTAAATGCCTGAAAGGGGGACCCCTACTTTGCCAATCAGTCAATCATCAGGATTGTCACATTTCAGCTATGCAAGACCTGCTCAGCCCTCTAGGAGAGCTTCAATAGTGTAACTTCCTTAGGAATTTACCCTTAAGAAGCAACCCTAGTGATGACACTATGTTTTCTACAGATTGCTATGAGATCTCACATCAGAAGTGGATGAGTTGGCTCTGGTAACTTGAACACAAATGTGATGACCAGCAGGCTGCTTGGCACTGCCACCTACCTCCATACCTCCCCCTTCAAACACTTCCCGCAATATTTCACAGGTTTCAACTTGTGTGCCTTTCTTGCAAAGCTCTGATGTGGTGGTTTAATATTTGGTTTGAAAATCTATGCTAATGTACATAGCCCATAACCTTTATATTAATACGCCAAGCTGTAAAATCTAGGTGTTAATATCTTTACTACACAGCAATAAAGTTTGTAGCCTACAGACTTTTGCTTTGAAAATGCCACATGCTCCCATGACCTTTTGCTGGCGAATATAGGAGTTTGCTCATATTGCATTTCCACCTACACTGCTGGAAGAGTCTCGTAGTCCATGCTGTTCCAGAAGAGAAAAGGAAGAAGGCAGAATTCCAGAAAGTCTCTGGAAGCAGAACAAAGGCTAACAATTGGAAAGCCTACAATAGTACTTTACACAGACTATTTTGCTGATACCCTGCATTTGGAAGAGGTGAGAAATTGGCTTTTTAATACTTTTTTCCTCTTGTGAAGTCTCAGATTTTAAAGCCAATGGTCTTCCTCAAAGGATCTGGGGCCTATATAATGCTTGATTCTTAGGATCCCAAAATTAATTTAATTCCCAAACCAACCGTCCCCCTAAAACTTTGAAATCCATACAGTACTGCATATATCACTTTTAGTCTCTGAGAACCAGTGTTTCTTGTTTGGTTTCTTGTTCTGGTGTTTCTCAGCCTTATGTGATTATTATTATTTGTTAAAAACTCCACACTACCACCCTACTCACATTTAGCTTCTAAACTCAGGGAAGGGAATTGAACCTTGAAGAATAGCAACTCTAGTGACGCCCTAATAAAACATTCCCAAATAGCAAGAATAGGCATGAAATGGATAGTAATTTACCAGGAGAAGGTACCCCAAAGAAAGGAGTATTTTTGGTAAATAGGGATAGTTGTAGCATATGGAAGGCCATGCCACTACATGATTTGTTAGTTCCCTGTTTAACAATCCCTTTGTATTCTAGAAATCAGAACATCAGAATAGAACAAAGTCATAAGAAAAATGTATTTGAGTTCAAAAATAAAATAATCACACTGCCTTGCTTGAATGTTTCCCTTTGATAAATGCCTGATTCACCCCAACGTTTATTGAACAGCAGGAGATTGATTATTTTTTGAGATATCCCCCTTTCCCTTCAGCATTTTCTGTAATTTAAACAAAATATGGCTTGTTTTATGATGACACTTTGAACTTCTCGCTTTCAGCAAAAGACAAGAAATTATAGGAAATAATCAGTCCGACTGGTGACAAAACCCGGCAGCTAGTATGCAATGAGGATGTGCATAGAACCGACTGGCCTGGATTGATTAGAGTCCAAACCAGACCTGGACTGGGCCAGTTTGGTACACCACTCCCTCGGAACCTCCCCCCCTCCCCCGTTTGGTTCGGTCTAGGGGTTTTGCAGATCAAAAAGTAAAACTTTTTTTTTCAGCTTACCCCCTCCAGGAAGCTTCTCCAAGGTGGCGGGAGCCCCAAAGAGATAGGCCCTTCCCTGCTGGCCTCTGTTATGAATCCATTGCTCGGTTTGGGTGGGCTTCAGCCCTTTTCCTGGCACGGCGGCCATTTTAGAGGCCGCTGCACATACACAAATGGATCTCCAAAATGACCAACGTGCTGGGGGAAAGGCCCAGAAAGGGCTGAAGACCGCCTGAACTGGGTGGTGGGTGCATAACGGAGGCCAGCAGGGGGAGCGGGAACCTCTGCGGACACCCCCCGCCTCAGAGAAGCCCCCTGGAGGGTGTAAGTTTAAAAAATATGTAAAGCCTTTTGTTCTGCGAACCTCCTGAATGGCCAGTGGAGGTTTTGTCCAGGGTTGAGCCGAACCAGGGTGGTTCAGCTCAACCCCGAACTGTCGAACCGAACCAGGTCAAAGTCAAACTGGTGTGGTTCTGAACCTGTTTGTACACTCCACACCAAACTGACAAATCGGAGCATCTGCTTTGCATGCAGAAAGTCCCGGGTTTAATCCTTGGCAAAGATACCTGCTTAAAACCTTGGGGAGCTGCTGCCCGTCAGTGTAGACAATAGTGAGCTAGGTGGACCAATAAGGAAGCTGCAGTATAAAGCAGCTTCCTATATCCCTAGGACAGGGGATCTTTGGCTTTCTAGCAGCTGTTTTATTTTGCACATTTCCATACGTTTTTAACCCCAGGCTTCATAGTTTACCAGTTTAATATATTCTTGCTGTTAAAAGTATCAGGGAAATTCCCAAACTTATTCCATCCATAAACGAGTTTATGAAGTGTTCCTTGGGTCCTGTTCACCCTGATGTATCAAGTGGGAGGATATTTATGCATCAAAACAATCGGCCAAGACTTTGAAAACTATGAGTTCAACTCCAAGATTGCCAGGGCACTGAACATGTTATCTAGATCACTGATCTTAAGGCATTTAAAAGCCAGTGAGATTTGGCAAACACATAGTCTCAGGATTTAACTTTGCAAACACCTCAGAACTTCTCTGGAATCTGGTCAAGTCTGTCCTGAGTCACCTCGTCTCTGCAGCTGAAGTGGTTAAGGCACAGTGGTTTATCTGGTCTGTGAGGAAGTTGTATAACCACTTTAAGTCCAGGCTTCCTAATACAATGAATCAGGCCGTTTGGGTCAATTGCTAGAGATCTGAAGTCACAACAACATTTATGAGAAGTCCATATGTTGTTTAGATTTTAAAAATATATTGGAGAAGGTAGATGTCAAAGAACCTAACAATAATATTTTATAGTTTAAAATATTTTGAGAACTAAAATTATTTTACATTTATCCAGACAATTACTAGATTTTTCATACTGCTGTGTTAATAAGAAATATGGCCAACTGAAGGAAAAGAAAAAGAAGAAAGTGACAATGTTGTTCAATTTCCCTATGCAATGAAATACATTGAATGAGTTAGCTTAGGCACTCTCCAGTTACTCAGAAATTATCTAATACCCAGGAAAAGGATGGCAGTATTAGGAAGCAATGCACATAATATGAATATAAACAAATGACATTGTACGTTTAGTATTTACTTTGACTAAAAATGTGTACCTACGTGCCCCAGAAATATCTAAAATGCAACCCACCCTTCTAAGATGTACTTTTTAGGCTTTAATCTAAACATTACATTTTTTCTGGTCTGGAAAACTGAGTTCCTATCAATAAGGAAAAACAACCATTAGCCTCTGTTGATTTGTGTTCTGTATGTTATCTATTATAAGCCCTGAATCTTTTTCATAGATGCTGCTGCATAGCAGGTAATCCACATCTTATATTGGCTTCATAGTTCTTATGGGTAGCACTTCACATTTGTCCTTGTTGAATTTCACTGTTACTATCTGCTGAGCCTTCTAGTTTATGGATCTCATTTCAATTTTAACCTATTGTCTAGTGTTTGCAGTCCTCTTCAGTTTAGTGTCATCCATGAATCATTATTATTCTTATTATTTTACATTTATATTCGGCTCTTCCTCCAAGGAGCCCAGAGCGGTGTACTGCATACTTAAATTTCTCCTCACAACAACTCTGTGAAGTAGGCAAGGCTGAGAGAGAAGTGACTGACCCAGAGTCACCCATCAAGTATGGCTGAATGGGGATTTGAACTCAGGTCTCCCCGGTCCTAGTCCAGCACTCTAACCACTACACCACGCTGGTTCCCTAATACTAAATGAGTATTGTGGCCAGACCTTTTCCCAAATTGCTAATGAAAGATATTTAACAGCACACGAGCCAGCTCTGAATTTCTAAATCTGCTCTAGTGTCTTCTGAACTACAATAGTTTTCCATGAGTTCTTATGTAAGAACACAAGAAAAGCCCTGCTGGATCAGGCCCAAGGCTCATCTTGTCCAGCATCCTGTTTCACACAGTGGCCCACCACAAGTTGATTATGCGTTATGTGAAAAAATACTTCCATCTGCTAGTCCTAAATTTCCCAGCAATTAATTTAATGGGATGACCCACTATAAGACCAAATGTTTAAACAAAAGATTGCAATCAAAATAAACCTCTGAAAAATGGACTCCTGAAGGTTTAAGGTGATTATCTATAGTATGTTACAGAAATATTTGTTGTTGTTGTTCCTACTTTTCTTTTAAGGAGGTCATATCAGCTAATGTATAGTTCTCGGGCAATCATCTATCCAGGCAACTTCAAAGTTGATTAACTTGTCCCATTGATTTCAAAAGGGCTGGTAAGGTAAAGTGTATTGTCGAGTCGATTTCGACTCCTGGTACCCACAGAGCCCTGTGGTTTTCTTTGGTAGAATACAGGAGGGGTTTACCATTGCCTCCTCCTGCACACTATGAGATTATACCTTTCAGCATCTCCCTGTATCACTGCTGCCCGATATAGTACCAGTGGCGATTCAAACCAGCAACCTTCTACTTGTTATTCAAGCATTTCCCTGCTGCGCCACTTAAGGTGACTTGCTAATACTCCCTGTCAAAATAAGAACATCTCCATCTCTGTTTGCTTTTAGAAAGACCCTCAAAAGACACCTGTCTTCTACTTTTAACTGAAATCAATCTTAAACTGTTCAATTGTTTTTATCCTATGAAATTGTTTTGTTTTTACTCTGTTTTATATTTGTTGTTCTAAATTGTGTACACTGCCTAGAGAGACACATACCAGGTGGTATATAAATATAATAAACAAACAAACAAAGTACTTACAGGCAGTTGCATGAACCTCCAACTTAGTGACTTAGAGTGGGAAGCCAAGGCTCTTCCCTTCATTTCATATTCTGCCCCACCTCACTATTGGCTTAATTTGGAGTATGACTAATATGAATTGGCACATGTGCAACACATTGCAGTATCTTCCCCCCTCCATAGGCTAAATAAATGGATGTGTGCTTTGATTAAATCACAGTGCAAAAAGGAATCTGTTCAGATGTGCTGTCACATCAAGATTCATTTTGGGGCTTTATCTTAATCAATGCAGCCATGCATGTTAGTCACCTGTAAGGTGGGAAAGGATTTTAACTGAAAAATGCAGCAAACTTTGCAGGTACAGCAGTATAAACAAATGCGACAAAACTAAACACAGAAGAAGGGTAAATTATTAGTACATCAGGTCTACTCTGCAAGCAAGAACAGATAATTTCGAATTTGGGTATTGAGGTGGAAATTCCGATGGGAAGAATTCCATATGCATCCCTAAAAGGTTCCCATAAAGACACTCCATTTGTGTTGATCTCTTTCCAAAGATATACATACATTCCATGCAGGGGCGTAACAAGGCTGGAGTGGGCCCAGAGACAAAATTTAAAAATGGGCCCCTCGCTGATACACACACACTCACTTCATATGTGACATGCCTCTGGGGGACCTCTCAAGGCGTGGGGGCCCCCAGGCAGCCGCCTCCCCTTGCCTGATGGTAGTTTCGCCCCTGATTCCATGTGTCTGCATACATTCATGAGTTTTTGTGTATATATGAGTGCACACACTTTGATTCTTGTCTCTGCAGTACCTACTTCCAAATGTGCATTTTCCTTCATCCCTGCCTTAACTTGCCTCACCTTATCTGATCTCCAACTTGAGAAGTCTTAGCCAGTTATGGCCTCTTTCTGATTCCACCAGGAGTAGCAATGAATTTAAAGTTTAGGCAGGAAGAAAACTGAGAGGTGTCCCTCCCATCTGTAATGACCAGGTATCACTGGAATGTTAAGAGTGACATATTTAAATACCTCCTAACACATAAATAACAGGGTTTTTTGATCAGGAGGAAAGCCTTTTAATTTGTTGAAAGGTGCTCATCATATACCTGAAATATTAATATTATCTGTGTAGATTATAACAGTGTGCTCCACAAGCAAGCCTTTGTGGTAAAAAGCTGCCTTTAAAATATACTGCCAGCCATTTTCTAAATGCTTGTTGCATTTTTTACCAATGGCACAGCATACTTCACAGTCATAGTTTGGCCACAGCACTAAAGGGCTGAAAGTAACAGACTAGTACCTAAACTATTTCTTGTATGTTATGTGCTGTATCTGTGAATAGTTTTGGTTTACTCAGTCATTAGACTTTAAAATATAGGGCTTGCAAGGCCATTTTAGAGCACTATACTAATTACAGAAAAAAAATACAAAAATACATGATTTTTTAAACACTTTTGACCAACTTAATGGGTGGCTCTGAATAGGATTACCAGTTTCTGATCTGATAGAATATCCTGTGTCTACCTTCTCTCTCCTCTTCCAAACTGTAGTTTGAAGATAAAAACCTTTAGGTGTGTGCATAAGTAGGAAGGACCAACCAATATTGGGTGGAACATTTCTTGCTAGCACTGAACTTTTGAGATTCCATCTGTGGAAGAATATGAGGAATCAAATTCTGACGCTTGCGTGCTTTATTTATTTATGGAACTTCATATCATGCCTTTTATGCACAAAGGCCTTGCAAAATGGCTTAGAAAAGTAGCAATAAAAATCACACCACCTATCAAACAATAATCAAAATAATAAAAGCAATTAAAATGTACTTATCTTATAAATATATAATCTTATAAAAGATTCAGTTCGTGGAAAGGGGGAGTCTTGATGGCATTCTTAATACTGCCAGTGAGGCGGCAATAACTTCATTGTGCAATGACTGGATTTCAACATGCTAAAAGCAAAGGCTTTTAAGCTCAAATCTTCACTAAGAACTTGCCTATAGGCTGGAAGTGGCCTATAGTCCTCCGACTAATGGCCATTGATTGACCTCTCCTCTATGAATTTATCCAAACCCCTCTTAAAGCCATCCAGGTCGTTGGCTGTCACCACATCTTGTGGCAGAGAATTCCACAAGTTGATTATGCATTGTGTGAAAAATTTGCTGGTCCTAGATTTCCTGGCAATCAATTTCATGGGATGACCCCTGGTTCTAGTGTTATGGGAGAGGGAGAAGAATTTCTCCCTATCCACTTTCTCCACACCATGCATGATTTTATAGACCCCTATCATGTCTCCCTGCAAAATAAATATCTTCTAAATATCTAAATAAATATCTACCGGTAAATAAGATAGTGACTCAAATTTACCAAATTAAACTCAGGATTCTTGATTTTGACCCAGGGACGGAGCCACCATAGTATGAACGGATTCAAAGAATCCGGGCTGCTGCACTCAGGGTCCATACCTCATGCCTCAGCCATGCCGCCTGCGCCTGACATCAGACGCAGGGGGCATGGTTTTGCTCGCAAACGGGGCCACACACCATGTTTGTGAGCAAAATCCAGCCAGTGCCATGTTCACAGCGTGGCCGGGAGCAGCTCTCCCTGCTGCTGAACATGGCACTGGCCAGATTTTGCTCACAAATGGAGTGTCCGGCCCCATGTGCAAGCAAAACCATGCACGCTGCATCCAAAACCATGCCCTCCTCTGATGTTTGACGCAGGGGACATGGCTGGGCTGCTGGTGGCAGGCTGAATCAGGGCTGCCGCTGGCCTTCCTACACTACTGTCTTGAACGATCATTAGGTCACATTTACTTGATTTGATTCAGGCTGTTCATGTACTCCTTCATGTGCCCCTCCATTACCTGACCTTTACTTTTCTCCAAATTTTGTCACTGTGATTTAAAACTTTTGTTGCAGTTATTTTTCTTTTAAAAGCTGGAGTAAGGTAAAGAAAAAGCAAATGCCCCAGATAAACATCTAAAGGCATACAATGGGTTGTATCCAGATTAATTTAGTCATGACTCAGCCCCCACGAATCCCCGCTAGTACTATATCGGGCAGCAGTGATATAGGAAGATGCTGAAAGGCATAACCTCATACTGTGTGGAAGGAGGCAATGGTAAACCATACATGTGGGGAGAGAATCACCAAAGAAATCTAACACAGTCACTATGAATTTCAGAAGAGGAAACTTCTCCAAAATGAGGAGTATGGTGAAAAGAAAGCTGAAAGGGAAAATCAGGATAGTCACTTTGCTCCAGAATGCATGGAGTTTACTCAAAACCACTATACTAGAAGCCCAGTTAGACTGCCTACCCCAAAGGAGAAAGGGTACCACTAAGTCCAGGAAGATGCCAGCATGGATAACAAGTAATGTCAATGAAGCCATAAAAGAGAAGAAGACTGCCTTCCGAAACTGGAAGGCCTGCCCAAATGAGGAGAACGGAAAGGAACACAAACTGTGGCAAAAGAAATGCAAGGTGACAATAAAGGAGGCAAAAAGAGAGTTTGAGGAATATTTACCTAAAAGCATCCGGGGAATAACAAAAACTTCTTTAAATACATAAGATGCAGGAAACATGCCAGGGAGGCAGTTGGACCTTTTGATAATGAGGGAGTGAAAGGGATTATTAAGGAGGATATGGAGGTTGCAGAGAAGCTAAATGAGTTCTTTGCTTCTGTCTTCATGGCAGAGGTTACTGAGCATATACCTGTTCCTGAAACAGGCTGTAGGACCAGCAAATGGAAATATTTTTTTACAAAACACATAATCAACTTGTGGAATTCTCTGCCACAAGATGTGGTGACAGCCAACAACCTGGCTTTAAGAGGAGCTTGGATAACTTCATGGAGGAGAGGTCTATCAATGGCTACTAGTGGGAGGGCTATAGGCCACCTCCAGCCTCATAGGCAGGATCCCTCTGAACACCAGTTGCAGGGGAGTAACAGCAGGAGGGAGGGCATAGCCTCAGCTTCCGCCTGTAGGCTTCCAGTGGCTTCTGGTGGGCCACTGTGTGATGTTCTTAAACCCCTCCTGTATTCTACCAAAGAAAACCACAGGGCTCTGTGGCCGCCAGGAGTCGAAATGGACTTGATGGCACATTTTACTTTACTAGCAAGTAGGTACAAGAAAACTGGAGATCGCAGGGAGTGTACATTCCCATTGGGCATGATGTCCAAAGCCGCTCAAGTCTGGCCCCAATGCTGGTTACTCACCTCCATCATAGTTCTTATTGACTTTGTCAAGCCAAGTTAGAATCCTGGCTGAAGAAGCTGGTTTGAGGTTGATAAAATCTAAGGCAGAAGTATGTAACCACCAGAGTTGGGCGGGATCAGATGTTCTGTCTTAGGGGAATGCATGCTCCTTGTGATCTCTGATTTTTCTTGCACTTACTTGGTAAATACTTACAAGACAGTGGACAGTGTTAAAAATAAAGTAAACGTAGAATTGGGAACTAAACGAAAATGTCAGGCTGCCATTTTACTGTTCAGATGAATAAAACATTTTGTATATCATATCTCCATTTTATATGAGATTTTGGGGGAGATAATCCTTTTCTTTGGGGTGAAGAGTGCTGGAAAGGGTCATTCTATTCCATACCATTTTGTCTAGTACAAATTACTACCTTGTCTAGTAATACTGGCTGATTCTTCTCTTCTTTTGAAACTCAGATTGTTAAAGGTTTACAAGGGCAGCTCCACTGAGATTAACTTTTCATTCATTTTATTTGCCTGGGGGGAAATGCTTTAAGAAACTTCTTCACACCACCTGAACTATCAGGAACAAGAGAATGTGCTACTGTTCCTCTGAGCGTGATCCTTAAAAACCACTGTAAATTCAGCTAAGTCTGAAACTCACCTTACACATGTTCAAACGTTTTAGACTTCTCTGTTATATTAGAAAATAAATTCTGGTGTAATATATTGCATTTAATTCAGAGAAGTCACCCCCCACCCCGCAATGATATTCATTCCTATTGAGCGTATGGATATAGGTGATCCGGTTGACGTAGTATACCTCGACTTCCAAAAAACTTCCAACAAAGTTCCTCATGAAAGACTCTTGAGAAAACTTAGCAGTCATGGGATAAAGGGACAAGTACATGTGTGGATTGGTAACTGGTTGAAGGACAGAAAACAGAGGGTAGGTATAAATAGAGAGTTTTCACAATGGAGGGAAGTAAGAAATGGGGTCCCCAGGGAACTGTACTCGGACTGGTGCTTTTTAATTGATTCATAAATGATCTAGAAATGGGGTAAGCAGCGAGGCGGCCAAATTTGCAGATGACACCAAATTATTTAGGGTAGTGAAATCCACAACAGATTGTGAGGAGCTCCAAAATGATCTCTCCAAACTGGGTGAGTGGGTGACAAAATGCAAATACGGTTCAATGTTTGCAAGTGTAAAGTGATGCACATTGGGGAAAAATTCAACTTCACATATACACTGATTGGATCTGAGCTGTTGGTGACTGACCAGGAGAGGGATCTTGGGGTCATGGTGGACAGCTCATTGAAAGCATCAACTCAATGTGCGGCAAATGTGAAAATGGCCAATTCCATGCTAGGGATCATTAGGAAGGAGATTGAAAATAAAACTGCTGATATTAGAATGCCCTTATCCAAAACTATGGTGAGGTCATACTTGGAGTACTGTGTACAATTCTGGTCACCACACCTACAAAGGACATCATAGAATTGGAAAAGGTGCAGAAGAGGGCAACCAAGATGATCAGGGGCCTGGAGCACCTTCCATACGAGACAAGGCTACAACACCTGGGGCTTTTTAATTTAGAAAAAGGATTACTGTGGGAAGACATGACAGAGGTCTATAAAATCATGCAGGGTGTGGAGAAAGTGGATAGAGAGAAATCCTTCTCCCTCTCACATAACACTAGAACCAGGAGCCATCCCATGAAATTGATTGCCAAGAAATTTAGGACCAATAAATGGAAGTACTTTTTGATACAACACATAATCAACTTGTGGAATTCTCTCCCACAAGATGTGATGACAGCCAACAATCTGGATGGCTTTAAGAGGGGTTTAGATAACTTCATTATTATTATTTTTTTACATTCATGGAGGAGAGGTCTGTCAATGGCCGCTAGTCAGAGGGCTATAGGCTACCTCCAGCCCCAGAGGCAGGATGCCTCTCAATACCAGTTGCAGGGGAGTAACAGGAGAGAGGGCATGCCCTCAGCTCATGCCTGTGGGCTTCTAGCGGTATCTGGTGGGCCACTGTGTGAAACAGGATGCCGGACTAGATGGGCCTTGGGTCTGATCCAGTAGGGCCATTCTTATGTTCTTATGAGCAAAGCATTCAAGCAGCCAGTTTTAAGAATGCAATGCAGCCCTTGAACATGATACCTGAAACATATGCCATATCTACAAATAGGTGGCCTTGGTTTACTCTGGTTAAGTTTAGACTCATATTGCTCAGAACATATTTTTCTGTTTGCTTCTCCTTTGCTCAGGCACATTATATTTCTCCATGATATCTGCACACCTTGGTTTACATAGACAGTTGAGGCTGAATTTCTATCACACACCAATTAGGAGAAATCCCCAACTGAGCATTCCTGCCATACTGTACTGAAATAGCTTACTGAACAACAACAAAATACTCCAAGATAGCTGAAAACAGACCAGCCTGGATACGCACATTATTTTTGGTGCCACACAGAATGCATAAAGGCAACAGAAGGCGGGGCAAGTGGACGCAGCTGGTTCAAGCCCCAAAGCAACTGACACAAAGGCAGAAATCAAACGTCCTTTTCCAAGTCTACTCACATTTGTAGAGTTTATTGTTATAGCAGGAAAATTACTACTCTTCAAAAAAGAGGTAGAACTAGAACAATTCTGATATTATTATTTATTCAGTTTTCTAGCCAATCTATCCCGGAGGCTCATGGCACATATTGGTAAGTTGAAACAAACATACAGACATAAAAAATGAAATCAATGGAACAGATAAAACATTTCTAAATTTAAAACCACAGCTCCATGCTGCCTTGACCAGGGCTGCTAAAACAAGCCCAAATAAGTGGCCAGAGATTATCCTAAGGAAGGTGCTGAAATTATGAGGAACACTAAGAATGACTTTTTGTGCTGCCTGATATTATTAAGAGGGTTCCACACCCATAAGTCTCAAGATCCTTTCATTGGAAGGGCAATGGTTCCAAATCTGTCTTTTCCTACCTTTTGTTTTCAGTGTAGGTATGGCCTTAGATGTGTGTTGAATGCATGTCAGCTTCAAAACAGCCTGCCAGTTCAGACAAGGGCTTAAGGCATGAATTTTGTTGAATTAAAGGCATAAGATTCATTGAGGCAGCAGGTGTTTTCCACTGACTCCCACTATCAGACATGTCAATTTACCAAATCCAGACTGGGGTTGAGTGGTGTTCAGTATACAGAACGGTATTAAGGATATACTGAGAGTATGAAAATATTTTACACTAAATTTCTAAGGAAACAGCACGAGACTTCCCAATAGTACTATTGCAAAAGATTATCACAGCACACCTGAAGAGTTGCTCAAGTTTCTGCTAAACGCTAATGGATGAGACTTGTCAAAACCATTTCCACTTGCTCATGCATCTTATCTCTCAGAAGCAAACCAGCCACTGAACACATCACAGTTCCAGCCCAGTGAATGGAACCACCGAGTGCTACCAGGACACCAATGCTACACACTTTCACATGGCCACTGCCAGGGCTTTCAAAACTTTTAATTACACTCAAACAGCTGGTAGCATCATTGACTGAAAACCCCAGATTACCTTGATTGCTCTGTCATTATCTCTAATCAGCTGCTGCTTCTCATCTTCAAACTTTTGTAAAATATTCTGCAGATGCTTTTCTGCAGCAAACTGCTGCTGGTTGCTTTCCTCTGTCAGAGAGGAAATGGTTGTCTTAAGTTCAGCTATGATCTAAAAAGAAAACAGCATGCTAAAACTCCCACTACAGCAAGAAGTATATATTTTGCATGTATTTAGGCTTGACACACAAGAATTTGAGTTGGCAAACTCCACTGTGTAAACTAAATAGTTTAAATTAACATATTACATGCTAGCAAGCAGAACATTCCACACACACACACACACACACACTATAAGAAGACTGGGGAAAGCATAATGCTGCTGAACATAAAAATATCTGTGAGGATGTTCCACTACAAAATTCCCCAATAATTTACTTGCCAGAACAAAAGCACTTCTGTGATGTGAAAATACAGGTTTCCCATTTTCCACTTCACTGAAAGGATTTTGAAAATCTATCACTGAAACATTTTTGGACACTTACTAGGATATGTAGCAATTGACTCAGAACATTCTGAACTAACCACCAAAGAATGACAACTGCAATATAAATAGTAAGAAGTCCTCACTTTTCATCAGTGTTTGATGTTTTGGCTTAAAATAATGCATCATGACTGCAGCTCCAAGGAGCTGCATGCATGCACCTGAAGTGGTTCTGCTTGTGCAACAGGGCTGTGCCAACTTTCCCTTCTGGCTGCAGTTCCTTGCATTGCACAGCACACTGCTTGGGAGAGATGCCTTGACATTCAGAATTAGCTTTGCGGGGCATGCAAGGGCTGGGAAGGAGGCCCTGGTCTGCTCCAGTGTGCAGCCAAAGGATGGTGTGAGGTCCTGTAGATCATTACACTTAGTACAGGGCATTTATGTAGCACAGAGCCTAGTGCCTAGGGGTGTGTACCTTTTGGGAGTGGGTTAGAAGAATGGGGCAGAAATAACTGGATGGGACTCTCATTTAAGTTTCATTCGGGTAAAGGAGCTGAGATGCTTTAATAATGTATTAAGAAACTTTTAAAAGAAGTTGACAGGCAAGGAAATGCTTTAGGCAGTAACTCTCAGGAAAAAAATTGTAATTGTTTATTTTGCCCAAACTTCAGAGAGAATTTCTTGGAATCTATTTTTTTGTGTGGGTGTTAAAAGTGAATGTTCCAAGAGGCCACAGAGAGTTAGATTAGGCTGATGTTGTCAGCAACACAACCACATGAAAGTTACAAGTGACCTATTATTAACATTATATTACTAAAACTATGTTCCAATGACAGTGTGAGCCTGATGTAAAACCCACAAGAAGTGAAGACATTCAGAATTAAGGATGAAGCTGAATCTGTTTGTTAATTTCTGTACCAAAAATGCGGCCTATAACTTCTTGCACGAATTAGAAACCCGTATAACAGCCTCCTCAGATTCACAGAAAATAGATATGGAAACACTGACTAGGGATGTGTTCACACCAGTGCGGCTTCCCAGAATCTGTCTAGAGAACTTCTGCTGCAGCTTGTGTCATATCCTGGGTGCAGTCACTAGTTAGTGTTTCGTTGCCAAGATATTAAAGAGGGACTTCTTTGCCTATATTCTTGAACACACAGAATCAAGAATATTGCCCACTTCCTCAGAAGTAGATCCACTGCTTGAAATGGCAGGGTACATTTCATCCCAGTCAAGGCATTTACTCCCAAAGAAGGGCGGTAGCAGATCTGCTGCCCAGGAAGAAGCCTGCTGCTTGCAACAGCAGGCTGGAGCCCTTCCTGTTAGTGCAGCTACTCCAGGAAACACTCTAGCCTGCCAGCTTCACCTGGTTTGATTCTTCTTGCTCCACCATTTTAATGTGAAGATATGGAGTCGGAAGCATTACCAGATTTTGGGCAGGTTTCCTCTCATCAGCAATGAACAGGGCTCTTTCACCTTCAGCTCCAGATGGGATTATAGTTTTTTGGTGCAGTGGCATCTAGGCCATACTGCACCACACAATATTGGAATTTAAGCAGCAATTTCTGAGTGTCCATTCTGTTCCTGCATAATAGCAATAGCAATAGCACTTACATTTATATACCGCTCTATAGCCGGAGCTCTCTAAGCGGTTTACAATGATTTAGCATATTGCCCCCAACATTCTGGGTACTCATTTTACCAACCTCGGAAGGATGGAAGGCTGAGTCAACCTTGAGCCCCTGGTCAGGATCGAACTTGTAACCTTCTGGTTACAGGGTGGCAGTTTTACCACTGCACCACCAGGGGCTCTGCATAAAGCGATGAACTCCCAATAGTTTCTGTGGCTGGCAGGGAAGAGGCTTCCCTATGTGGTACAGGACAGACTGACGCACTCTTCCCTTCAGTGCTTGACTTATGGGGGTGAGGGGAGGGCTTGTTGGCCCTTTTCACAGATGTTTTTAGAAGAATACACCAAGGGATCATGATTTGGCTAAAATTGAGGGAGTCAAGTGGTGGAGTTTGTGGATTTCATTAAGGGACCTCTACCCCTTTCCTCATAATTCAAGCACTGTGTGCTGGCATTATACTGAGCCAATGACAAGAATTCTTCAAGCTGAAAGGTCGGAATTTCTCTGTTGTTAGAGACCAACAGCACAGTGTGTCTCTCATCGTTATGGCTCTGTGCAACATTCTTCTCATGTGGCTGCAAGATGAGATTTTGCTGAGTCACCTTTGGCCCTAGTAGGGCTGTGCTGAATGCCCAAATTGGGATAATGAGCATCTAGTTGACTATATTGTAGGGATCTACCCTGTGCTCTCTCATCTAGGAGAAAAAGGAACACTAGCAATCAAGTCCTCCAAAGCACCTTCCAGTTTAGGCAAGCAGAAGGAAATAAAAGGAGGATGATATTTCCTCTGGAGGGTCTCAGAAGAGCTTAACTGCATTATGCTGGTTGTCTGTTGACTGAATAGGGCCACTAAAGGACCAGCTGCTCCCAAGGGTTTCTGCCTGCCGAAAAAGGTTGTAAGAGGGGCCTTTGCTCTGTGTGCCAACGTTGAGAGAGGCTAAATTGTCATGCATGCAGGGGCATAGCTAGGGGAGAGAGGGCCTGTGTTCACTCCTCTCTCCAGCGGCCCCTTGGAGTGAGGGAGATAAATAGGGAGGGATGGACTTGGAGGGCCCTCAGGAGCTGGGGCCCCCGGGTTCTTTGACCCCATCTGCTCAATTATAGCTATACCCCTAGGACAGGGCCTTCTTTGTTCTTGCCCCCAAGCTCTGGAATGCTCTCGCAGTGAATGTCCGCTCTTTGACATCTGTGGCTGCTTTTAAAAAAAACAGCTAAAGACCTTTTTATTTGTTCAGGCTTCTACCCCTTAGGGGCTGCCAAGTCTCTCAGCTCTCCTGCTTCCATTTGTATTTTTTCTGGTTGTTTTTTCGTGTTTTATGGGGTTTCAAGGTTTTAAGTGTGATCTTTTTGGAGTTTAATTGTATTTTAACTTTTGTAAACTGTTTTGGGGTGCCTTATGAAAGGAGGCATAAAAATAGAACAATAATGAAATAAACAAATAAAATAAAGGGGAGCACTATCCTGTAGAATTCAGACTGCACAATTAGCAGAGAGTGAATAAGTAAAGTGCGAACATTATTTTTACATTTTTATTTTACATTTTATATCCCGCTCTTCCTCCAAGGAGCCGAGAACTGTGTACTACATACTTAGGTTTCTCCTCACAACAACCCTGTGAAGTAAGTGAGGCTGAGAGAAAGTGACTGGCCCAGAGTCACCCAGCTAGTTTCATGGCTGAATGGGGATTTGAACTCAGGTCTCTCCGGTCCTAGTCCAGTACTCTAGCCTCAGGGATCTTGTGTACCCTCCTGCTAACAAGCTGCCATCTTTTGTTTTAAAATAACAATGGCTTGGTTTAGCCATTGGGCTGATTCAAATGTCACATGAAACCTCAGTGTGACAAACCTAAACCTCGACATGTGCATTCCCCACGCTCATGCTAATGCAAGTGTTTACCAATTTAAGTTAAAATAAACCAAGTTAGTTAATGATGTCTGAACTGACCATTCTTGGTTTATTTTAATGATTTTATTTACATGAAATAAACAGGAATTCACTGTGAAGTAAACTACTATTTCATGCTACATCAAAACCAGGATCAAACTCTGCTTTCAGATCCTGCCCCACACCCCACAACTTGGTTTGAACTAAACCGACATTTCTGAGTTTGAACATAACACAGAACTGTCGTTTACTTCAGGATGATCTGAAGTGAGTTACAGCTTCCAGTTTATTTCAAGGTTAGAATAAAGCAAGATTGGCTGGTTCAGACATCACAAACAATATCGGTTTGTTTCAACTTAAATTGGAATTAGATGCTCAAGCAGGCATGGGAGGGGAAAGCATGTGAGCTCCTGAGGCTCATGGTCATCATGCAAAACCAGGTTTTACTTGAGGTTTCACATGATGTCTGAACTAGCCCATTGTTAAAAATAGTTTCCTGCTATGTGAATGAGCCTTAGAGAGCTGTGAGTTGGTGCACTCCCTTCCCCTCTCTTTCTCTTTAGTGTGCAACTGTAGGAGAAACAAACCTTTCCCTTTCATCCTGAAATAAACCGCAGTTCTCTGTTATGTTCAAACTCAGAAATGTCGGTTTAGTTCAAACCAAGTTGTGGGGGGAGGATCTGAAAGCAGTTTGATCCTGGTTTCGAGGTAGCATGAAACAGTAGTTAACTTCACAGTGAATGTAAGGGGTTCCCTCTCCTACTCTTGTATGTAAAAGAGGAGGGAGGAGCAAGCAAGCCCTCAGCTTTCCAGAGTTGGGAAACCATGGTTTCCCATTATGTCTGAAATGGAACCACTGCTTCTACAGCTTAAAAAACAACAACCTTTAATCCCCTGATGTTGTTAAATTTATTCATTTAATATGAAGAAAAAATAATTTTAAAAATTGAATAAAGGAAATGGCAGCTTGATTTTCTAGCAGTAGTATATAGTGGTTTGGACGGAGTTGGGAGTGAGGGAAACTGAAATTAAATTCTAGCATTGCAAGAACAGAAGCAAGCATTGTTTATTTCTATTTTTACTTTTAACTAAAAGGGCGGGGGAGGAATCAAGCTTCTTAAAAAAGTACTTTTTTGTTTTCATGTTTCCTACCTGTGAAGATTTGGCACATTTCTGACTGTATTCCTTTTCAATCTGCTTCAACCTGCTGTTGGCCTGAAAGACAGACAGACACACAGAGACACACACACATATACAAAGGAAACCAGATTATCTCAGATGAAGAACGTGTACAGACATTTTGCCACTGACCCCATTGCCTGGCACCTCGTCTACATGCCTATCACTAAGCAGCTGGGATCTTTGCCAATTCCAACGCCCTTTTGTGGCAGCCAAAAAACCGCTAGGGCTTGTCTTTGATCTAGGGCCAACTATTCATCACTTGAAAGGGTGGGGGGTGGGGGTAAGGGAGGAGAATAGTACCTCTGCTGCCAATTATTAGAAAAACATAAAGGCCTCTGTGGATTATTTTTTTTTAAAGGAAAGGGGAGGAGGGAGAGAAAGAGAGACAGAGTTTATCAGGATGACTTCATCTCAGTGAGAAGAAAAAAGGGAAAGAAAAAAGCCAGAAGCTCCACTGGAGGCTGTGAGGGTACAATGTGACACATACTCTATGATTTTATGTGCCAGCTGATGCCTGCAAGCTCCTTTTGTCATATTCTTACCTCTTTCTACTCAAAGCTAGATTCTATTATAGAAAAAAAAAAACCAATGGAAGCATTTGGGCCCCCTTTGACCCACAGCTTGCTTGCTCTTCCTGGCTCATCTTTCGTTATCGCAAAGATAAGGCAAAATGAAATCTGGGAATAGGGTGCTTTGTTGTTTTGATGTCACATGCAATTGAGAGGGTAGTGTTCCTGAAAATTCATCTCATCACCCCCTCAAATTCTTTATGTTTTTTCAACCTTACTTGGGCCACAATTTCAAAGCATAATTGTCTTTTTAATAACCACTTCTAATAGGCATCTCTTAGGATTATATAAATGGTTGCTCATTGTTCTCATGTTTTTGGATGCAAAGTGCAAAACCATGTATCTGAGAATATACTTGGAGATAATAATATAGCACATTGGGTATGTTCCAACATATCTGATGCATGGCCTTCCCTGCTCTCTTATAGAAGAGGGGAGTGTTCAGGGCACACCATGGACAATCACTGTTCACACATGGAATGTTTTCCTTCATAAAAGGGTATGAAAAGCTCTGAATAACGCCTGCTGAGTTTTGAGAAAAGTATAAGAAAAGTAGTCAGTTAAAGCGACTTCAACCCAGTGGCTAAAGCTATGATCTCACCTTAGTGTTCATTTCCAGAGCTACTGGTCAGAATTAACTTCTCCAAAGTATACATGAAAAAGAAAGTAACTTGGCCCATGCTAGTGAAGAACTCTACTTAAGCGGGGCAGGGGGAGAATCCACTTGTGCAGGTACAGAGGGCCATCCACAGGTAAGCAAGAGCAGAGATAAGACCCAAGAAGTCTGCTTGATTTTTGACAGTGGAAAATAGGGGCACATCTACACTAAGAGTAAATACAGAGTGTATTTCTGTGGAGCAGTGGGAAAGTTGTGCCCCTTACTGATACAGTGGCACTAGCTCTCATTCAGCAATGGTAGCTTTATGACTGTAGAAACCTAGTAGTGGAGCAGCAGCCTTCGTGTGTAAGGAATGAACCCTCCTGGTTCTGTTTTCCTAAATACAGCTGCCTTTCCTGCAAGCCCTTCTAGAATTTAAGGAGATCAGTAGTTTCTGATAACAAAAGCTGTACTCTCAAATGAACATTTTAATTTTCACCCCTTCAAAAAACCTCCAAATTATACTTGCATTGTGCTCCCATATAGTGCTCCCAGTAGCCTCCTATTCACATTACTGATCAGATTCACACCTTTCTAGCAATAACGATGATGATGATGATGATGATGATGATGATGATGATGATGATGTACCAAGTACTTCCATACTGCCTACTGGGTAAAGGTCTCAGCAAACATTTTCACTGGTTGACATGCCCCATAGCCTAATGAGGGCAGAGCAGGAGTTACACCCTTACGAGAAGCTATTAAACTAATTGCAGATGAGGATTGGCTCATAGCACAGCATGGCGGGAAGGGAAAGTTATTTTTGTTTCTTTCCACTCCCTGCAAAAGCTCTTTTTGTGTCCTGGAATATGTTCACAAGAGCCCTCATGGACATATTCCTGGATATACAGGTGAAACTCGGAAAATTAGAATATCGTGCAAAAGTCCATTAATTTCAGTAATGCAAATTAAAAGGTGAAACTGATATATGAGACAGACGCATTACATGCAAAGCGAGATAAGTCAAGCCTTAATTGGTTATAATTGTGATGATCATGGCGTACAGCTCATGAAAACCCCAAATCCACAATCCCAGAAAATTAGAATATTACATGGAACCAAGAAGACAAGGATTGTAGAATAGAACAATATCGGACCTCTGAAAAGTATACAGTATACTGTGCTTGATTGGCCAGCAAACTCGCCTGACCTGACCCCATAGAGAATCTATGGGGCATTGCCAAGAGAAGGATGAGAGACATGAGACCAAACAATGCCGAATTGCTGAAGGCCGCTAATGAAGCATCCTGGTCTTCCATAATACTTCATCAGTGCCACAGGCTGATAGCATCCATGCCACGCCGCATTGAGGCAGTAATTGCTGCAAAAGGGGCCCAAACCAAGTACTCAATACATATGCATGCTTATACTTTTCAGAGGTCCGATATTGTTCTATTCTACAATCCTTGTCTTCTTGGTTCCATGTAATATTCTAATTTTCTGAGATTGTGGCTTTGTGGTTTTCATGAGCTGTATGCCATGATCATCACAATTATAACAAATTAAGGCTTGACTTATCTCGCTTTGCATGTAATGCATCTGTCTCATATATCAGTTTCACCTTTTAATTTGCATTACTGAAATTAATGGACTTTTGCACGATATTCTAATTTTCCGAGTTTCACCTGTAAGAAGGGCTTCTGCGTGGAGCAGAGAGGAAGGAAGAGAAATGAAAATCACTTCCTTCTCCCACTCCCTGTGCACTGCAAGGCAAGTCTTACACACAGTTTACTGGCTCCTTGCAAGGATTAGCCAGCGTGGTGTAGTGGTTAGAGTGCTGGGACTAGGAATGGGAAGACCTGAGTTCAAATCCCCATTCAGCCATGATACTAGCTGGGTGACTCTGGGCCAGTCACGTCTCTCTCAGCCTAGCCTACTTCACAGGGTTGTTGTGAGGAGAAACCTAAGTATGTAGTACACCGCTCTGGGCTCCTTGGAAGAAGAGCGGGATATAAAATGTAAAATAATAATAATAATAATAATAATAATAATAATAATAAATAAGGATTATTATTATTATTATTATTTTACATTTATATCCCGCTCTTCCTCCAAGGAGCCCAGAGCGGTGTACTACATACTTGAGTTTCTCCTCACAACAACCCTGTGAAGTAGGTTAGGCTGAGAGAGAAGTGACTGGCCCAGAGTCACCCAGCTAGTACCATGGTTGAATGGGGATTTGAACTCGGGTCTCCCCGGTCCTAGTCCAGCACTCTAACCACTACACCACGCCAGGATGAAGCTGTGGGGCATGTCAGCTACTGTCTTTTTCTTGACATTGCTATCCACTTTGTAAAGGACTATTTGAATGTATAAAACAATAATAATAAGCACACCACCAAACTTTAACAACCGTTTCAAAACCAGTCTGGGCATTCAAGGGAATGTCTTACTCATAATGGGAAATTTTCAAGCCAGTACCAACCTCAGTAATATTAACACGCATATGTGTGTGTGTGTTGCAACAGTAACAGGTGATGCTTTTGGGTGCCTCTTTCAACTTTTCCTGGAACACATTGAAGCTCCAAGAAAACCCACAAAACCCAGATTGACTAGAAACAATAGCAGGACGTAGAAAATGAGCATGTATACTGAAGGAACTGACCACTCAACAGTTCTACAGTCAAGCTGCCAAAAAGCTAGAATCAAGTACACAGCCTAGGTGAAGAAAGGGGTCATAGAAGTGGAATAAGGTAAGACTGTGAACCACTTTTAGGGGATCAGATGACTGGCCTTACAAAATATATTTTTAAACATTAGCTTCAATAGATATATTTCCCTATAAACCACAATTTTGGAGCACACTAGTAAGCTGGGAAATCCAGTTATGTTCCACTTTCTAAACAGAAAGAGATGACAGGTGAGTTCTAGTGTTGAGTAGACATGCACAACTATGCACAACAAAAACAAGCATGCACGGTAACAAACAGGAGTTCTACCTATTTGAAAAGATCATTAACTAGACACATTTGGAGGGAATAATGACATGACCATGCAAACTTTCAAAGCACCTCTGCATTTTCACATACGCAAAAATTCTGATTTCACTGAGACTATGTATGTATGTATGTATGTATGTATTCGTTTTATATACCGCCCTTCCACAATGGCTCAGGGCGGTTTACAACAGAATAAAAACAAATAAAACCAGTTAACAATTAAAATCAAAACGATAAAAACAGAATAAAACCAATTAAATATCCAAACAGCTAAAAACCCTGGAGAACCAGGGCAAACATTAAAACAATTAAAACAAATTAAAAACCCTGAAAGGCCAGGCCAAACAGATGGGTTTTAAGGGCTCTCTTGAAGGTCAGTAAGGAATTAAGATTACGAATTTCTGCTGGGAGTGCATTCCACAGCCCGGGAGCAGCTACAGGCCCGCCTCTGAGTTGCCACCAAACGAACCGGTGGTAACTGGAGACAGACCTCCTCAGATGACCTTAACGTGCTGTGGGGATCATGTAGAAGAAGACGTCTCTAAGATATCTCAGGCCCAAGCCGTTCAGGGATTTAAAGGTAATAACCAGCACTTGGTATTTTGCCTGGAAACATATCGGCAGCCAGTGTAACCGTTTCAAAACAGGCATAATATGGTCTCTCTGGGTTGCCCCAGAGACCAATCTGGCTGCTGCATTCTGAACTAACTGAAGTTTCCGGACTACATACAAAAGCAGCCCCACATAGAGCACATTGTAATATTCAAGCTGGGAGGTTACCAGCTGATGCACCACTGTTTTGACGCCATCCTCTTCAAGGAATGGGCGCAGCTGAATCAGCCGAAGCTGATAGAAAGCACTCCACCTCAGGGTGGATAGCAGGGTGAGGCCTGGGTCCAGGAGTACTCCCAAGCTGCGCACCTGCTCCTTCTGGGGGAGTGTAACCCCATCCAGCACAGGAAGATCTAACTCACCCCTCAGATTCTGAACCCCCACAATGAGCACCTCTGTCTTGCTTGGATTCAGCTTCAATTTGTTCTCCCTCATCCAGCCCATTACTGCCTGTAAGCAGGCATTTGGAGAATGAGTGCCATTTCCTGAAGATGAAAAGGAGAAGTAGATTTGGGTGTCATCTGATAACACCCAGCACCAAACCTCCTGAAGACCTCACCCAGTGGTTTCATGTAGATGTTAAAAAGCATTGGTGACAGAATGGAGCCCCGAGGGACTCCTTTGGCACATAGGGACTATTGGTACATCTAACTCCATGCTTATAAAAGATTTTCATATGGGCAGTGCCTAAATGAATAAAAATGAAACAGTATACAGCAGTTAATATTGGCAACACCTCAGCTAGTATTTGCACGAATGGAAGACATGTCATTCATGCAAGGAGAGAGGGGGATGATATTTGCCAGTCCTCTGATCCTCTTCAACCTGTCAAGTCAACATGTCTTTGAAAGTTGGAGGACCCCTCATGAGTAAAATTTCCAGGATTTTAGGGGGCAGTAGAGGGAAGTAGGGAGCTGTAAAGATTGCCTCTCCTCCCTTGTTCATTTGTGAAAATACTAGTTGGGATGCTGCTCTTAATATACACAGTGACACAGGTCGTGCAAAACTGGAAAATGTATGACCTAGTATAAATGTATATATTGTTAGTACATTTCCCAATGATATTAAACAGTGATTGACATTCTCACTAACTGTTCAAAAGCATGCATGCAAAGTGCTTCCACACCACTTTGGTGTTCAGTAATCCAGACTCCCATAGCATGGTTGGGAGGCAATTTTTGCGGCTCTCTCCTTCCCCAGGAAGCACCTTGACACACAAGAATATGTCTCTGAGGGCTGTGCAACTTTCAAGGACATATCGATGGGTCTTAAAGGATGCTGCTGGGGGAAGGAATATAGTAAGGGAAAATGCCCCCACCCGCCTGTTCAGCTGGACTCTAGACTAAACACTAACTATCAAGGTGCTTACATGGTTAGTGAAGATGTAGCAAGTCTGTTTAATTTCTAGAACATCCATATAAGGAAAGCAGAGAAGCTGCCAATCTCTGTTCTGGATTTAGTGAATACCAGAAGAGCAAGTTATCTAACTACATCACACACATTTTATTTATTTTATATATAAATGCAACATACAAACTGGTACATAAATGAACTATGAAAAAAACACTAAAGGGTTATCTTGACAACCCTAACAATAGGATCAACATGCCCTTTTTAACTCACAGAGAAGAGCTGAAAGACATACTTTAGCTAGGTAGTGAAAATAAGATTCTGTAACAGTTTCTATGTTCTTTTCCTAATTCATCTCAGACTAAAGAAATGGATTTTGCATACAGACAACTTTATTACCTTTTGAATTCAGAGACAAATCTGTCCAAAGTTGTCAGTACACAGTGAAATAGAACTGGGGTAGCAACGCTTGAAGACACTGCCACGAAAACAACACAGACATAATTTAATGGATTTTATGGCTTTGTTGAAAGCTAAATTCAAAGTTTCATGGAGATTCTGGAAACTAGATTTAATATAAACCACCAAAATCAAGTATTTAAAAAAAAAAACAGTCAAAAGAGCTTGAATAAACTAGAATAAGGATAGAAAGGAATCCTAAAAATTCCATTTACAACACAGCTAAAAAGTCATCTTATGACAAGCTCAGCCTGGCTTTCAAAAGAGCTGAACATTCAAGGATCTCAATGTGAATGACTGTATGAACATAAGGTCATAGAGATGCATTCTTTATATCTTTCATTCTCAGATGTACCATATTCAAGCAAGCAGCTTATGGAGTCTGCTTTCCTGTGTGACAGAAATTGGAATACAAATTGATCACACAAATTGAAAGCCTGAAAGCCTGTGTTCACTAGAAACTGATGTGATCAGTAATTTTATTTCAAACTATCCCTCTTCCCTGACATGCAGGTACCACCTTTGCACAAAGAACTTACATCCAGCATTGCACAGAGAAATCTGTCTTCTCTTTCCGCATGTAAAAAAATAATACACGCTAGAGCATAAGCTGAATCATCTTGAGAGCTAAGGATGGAACTGTGTAAACAAGAATAACTTTTCGGGCCTGCTCATGAAAGAGGGAAACTTCAGCTGCATACAAATGAAACATTATTTGAGTGATGGGGCTGCTCTGGAAGTGTACTCACTGAATTCTGATCAAATGAACAATTCTCTGCAGCACTCAGCTCAGGGAAAACTAGTTTTGAGAGTCTGTAGGAAAAGCCAGATGTGCACAGTATTAACTGGCTTACACTGGTGACATAACAAACTTCCTCCCAGCTCCCATTCCTGGAGCACTTCTGCAACTTTTAAGAGATGATACATTGTTTATGTGAGGAACAAATATTTATTTAGTTAAATGTACATGTGGCATTTTAAAAAAAACATTTAAAAGTGGACAGCCCATCTGAAGCATGGAAGGAAGGACAAGACTGATGATAGTCAGCTTTCAAATGACAGGGAAGTACATTTGTCAATTACAGAGCAAAAGGGTGGGAAATGTAGGTTATGGTATGTTAGAAAAATCCACTGCAATTCTTGTTTTAATGTTTTGCTTTCATACAGCTTTCTATGACCAGGGTGAACTTTATGCTAAGCCCTCACCTCCACCCCCTGTAACTCACCACTAAAGTTCATCAAGAACAGCTCAAATTTTAATTCTAAACAACTAAATAAAGTTACAGAATTTATCTTATTTTGCATAATTTATTCTGGTTTTATGAGTCATGGGGAGGGGCAAGGAGTTATGCAGAGCATATAAAATCCATCCAGATGACTGATAATCTTATTCAGAAAGTTCTTATTAATTGGAAATCTTATTTAAAAGCTCTTTTCTGGCTTTTGAAGTTAGCAGCTGGCATTGTTCACATGCCTTTAAACATGTCTAGCAACCACAAGGGCTAGAAACCTGCTCTATTTTTAAAATAAAAGCAAAGATTCTCAAGATACTGAAATCTGTACCCAATGCCACATCTTGCGGTATTTTGCTCACCTGCAGAATTATAGCCTACACACCCCTATGATGGGAATCAGGGGCGTAACTACCATTAGGCAAGGGGAGGCGGCTGCCTGGGGGCCCCCATGTCTCGAGGGGGCCCCCAAAGGCAAGTCAAATGTGAAGTGAGTGTGTGTGTATCAGCGAGGGGCCCATTTTAAAATTTTGTCTCTGGGCCCACTCCAGCCTCGTTACGCCCCTGATGGGAATGATATGCTAAAGACTATGGATTAGATATGCAAAGCAAAAGCTGTGTATGCATTAAAGTAAACATAAGTTTCTACTTGCATCCTATTTTAAAACCAGTTGTGAGAGGGCACCCACCATTCAGGGGCTGATGTCCACTGGAAAAATCCAGCAGTATTAATTAAGATCTAACCCATTTTTAATTACAGAGAGTCAAGTGGTTTTGCAACCACCTCAGATACTTTATGAATCTGTCACTTTACACCTGGCTGAAATTTGTTAATTAAGAAAAATGCTTTAATTTGTTCCATGGCAGAATCCTACCCCAAATATGCTTTAAATTGTTTTATGGCAGAACAAAATCCTACCCTGTCCTGCTTTATGTTTTTAAATGCATAGCCCAATGCTCTTTACATTTTAACCTTTGGTTTTTGAAAGATTTCCATTTACTTAAGGTTATGATTCTAACTATGCTTCCTGGGAAGAAAGTTCCACTGACACCAAGAAGGTTTGAAACATTTTCCCCGTAATTAAGCCATACAACCTGCATTTAAGGGGGTGCTGGGGGTGGGGGCTGTTAGTGTTGTGGAGAAGTTTGTAACTGATGTACATGTTCTATAGCCATGAAAAGCGGCTGCAGGTTTGTGGTACATTTATATGCCAGCATTCAATACTAATTATAGCCATATTGAAGACTGGAGCACATTTCAGCTAAGCACTGAATGCTAACAGTTAGCTGGAATTAGATCAAAAGGCTGTATTGTGCTATCTTTGAAAGTCTTGATACTGTGCTAATGAAGACTGTATTATCTGTTCTCTCTTCAATAATATTTTAGCAGATACAATTTAACTCCCAGCTCGGTGGCACTGTTCTTCAGAAAACTAAAACATGACGTGCTGGTAAAACCTTGTTAAACTTCCTTAAACAGAGCCAATCAGATGAGAAGTGTGGATTAACAAGATATTTGTCTTGTAAAGAGAACTTTTGAAGCATTCCTTTCCTCTTGTCTGACTCACTCAGTGGAGCTGTGGGCCAGTGTTTGTGACACTACAAACAATTGCTCGTACAGTTCTGACATCATAAACACTGGGTTGTGGTTTGACTGGATGAATGAGCTCGGCAGCTGGCAGTTGCTTAAGTGAAAGTTTTCATTCCTAAATACCTTGATGAACAGCCACGAGGAGAACGGAAATGACAAATGGGTTTGGTTTTGGCAAAAACATAATGGCTCATAGTTTGCGAGAGCAGCTGTCTCTCTGATGTATTATAGCTCTGAGGTCCGCACATAGGCATCAAAATCTCTGTGCTTATGATTCTGTCCTTAGCTCACCCTGTATTGCCCTAGCTGTTGAGGAACGTATGGCATGCAAGATCTCCCATGCACAGTTAGGGGAAGACCTATAAACAATTCCCTAAGCGTTGGGAAAAATTTTTTGTAAGAAAGCTTCAGCTGTAGCTCCAATTTGACACAATATACTGACTTTAATCCATAATCATTGCAAGGATATCAGTTGAAGCACACACAGCAATCAGCTGTTAGATGCTGCCCACTATTTTCCCCTCTTTGTGTTGAAGCTCTTGTTCATAGGCAGAGAAAAAGAGAAAAAGAAAATAATGGGTTGTATTCCATGTGCTTATAGACAAGTGGAGAAAGTTCATGCAAGGAGGAGGAATGATTTACCCCTTCCTGCTTTAGCCTCTATTATTCATTCATCCTTCCCTGGAGCACGCAACCCGCCCCCCCCCCAATCCTCAGGAGCAGATATGGGAGGGGGCTAAGGAGCGGGAGATTAGCAAAAATTGCCCCCCACCTCATACACGCAGAACTTTCCCCACTCATGCTATGAGCACTTAGGAAACAACCCAGTGTTTTGCTCGCTTATAAATGGCCATGATAAAAGATCATGACTTTGAGGTCTATGATCATCCAGGAGTATCCTGATAGATGGCTTTCTTTGTGTCTGATAACTGCATGTGTTCCTATTCTTGACTGAAGATGCCTGCAGTTATAGAAGATGGCCAGCAGGAGAAACTTTGCTGCTAAGTTTGCCCTTGAATTCTGCAGACCTTGAAGAACAAACAGCCTTCACACCTGCCTTTGCTAATAATGACAGCAAAATGAAATTTAAAAGGTAAGCTGCCACCTGCATAGAGGCAATCTTGGCTTCACAGAATATTTGACAATATCTCACAGTCAAAATTATAGGCAGTCAAATGATTGGTCAACTGACTGGCATGCCAACCGTAATCATGGGCAACACTGGCTATATCATACCTATTATCTGAGATCTTTTAACTGGAAATGTCCAGGATTGCATACCCGGGACCTTGTGCAAGCAAAGCATGTTCTCTGTCACTGCACTATGGCTCCCTAGAGATGATTATGAACATATGAACCTACCTTACACAGAATCAGATCACTGATCCCTTGAGCATATTACTCCCTACTCTGATTGGCAGAAATCCTGATAGCCAGATCCAAAGCTGAAGAGCAGCTTTATATGGGGTATTTATGCTATAGTGCTAAAACTAACAGCCATTAACAAATACAAATTGATAGGAATGCAGAAGATGACCTTTCCCTCAGTTAAATAAAAAGCATAATCACCTCAGAACACTTCCATTATGCCACATTACTTCCATCAAATCCCACCTCAAACCCCATTTTCCATGAAGTTTGTAGATTTAACCCTTTAGTTCCAATGTCCAACTAAAATGGAGTATAAATGCATGTAACAGTGTATTTTGTACATTGATGGCACTAAACAGCTTAGGTCCAGGGTATTTAAGAGAATACCTTCTTTGTTATAAGCTCCACCACTATTGTGATCATCTGGAGAGGTCCGTCTGCAGTTGCCACCAGCTTGTCTGGTGGCCATTCAGGGACAGACCTTCTCCATTGCAGCCTCAAAGCTTTGGAATGAGTTCCCTGTTGAAATAAGAGCTTCCCCGTCTCTGATAATGTTTAAGAAGGCAGTTAAGACACATTTGTACACCCAGGCTTTTAATTAGATTTACAGATTTCAACATTGTTTTAAATTTAAAACAAAATATTATTTTAATGTTTTAATTTTGTTTTAATTTGTGCTGTTCTATTGTAAACCACCCAGAGACATAAATTTTGGGTGATATATAAATATGTTAAGTAAATAAATGATATATAAGTAGTACTGCCAATCTTCTGCAAAAACACATTTCCCAAGTTATGCCTACTATTTAAAGGGCAAGTGAATATTTATTTATTTTATCATTCATTCATTTTATTTCTATACTGCCCTTCCAAAAATGGCTCAGGGTGGTTTACATTAAAACAAAACAATTAAAATCAATTAATAATTAAAAGCAAAAAATTATAAAACACTAAAACAATTAATCAGTTAAAACATTCAAAACAGTTTATAAACCCTGGAAAACCAAGTTACAACAGATTAAAAACATTCAAAACAATTTAAAAACCCTGGAAGGCCAGGCCACAACAGGTTTTGAGGGCTCTCCTGAAGGCCAATAATGAATTCAAATTACAAATTTCTGCAGGGAGTGCATTCCACAGCCCAGGAGCAGCTACAGAGAAGGCCGCCTCTGAGTTACCACCAGACGCCCCGGTGGTAGCTGGAGATGGACCTCCTCAGATGACATTAATGTGTGGTGAGGATCATGCGGAAGAAGTCGCTCTCTAAGGTAACCTGGACCTAAGTTGTTCAGGGCTTTCAAGGTAATAACCAGCGCTTTGTATTTTGCCCGGAAACATATCAGCAGCCACTGCAACTATTTTAAAACAGACATAATATGGTCTCTCTGGGTTGCTCCAATGTGGGGCAACATTTTGAACTAACAATGCTGCATTTTGAACTAACTGAAGTTTCTGAACAACATACAAAGGCAGCCCCACATAGAGCGCATGGCAAAAGTCAAGCCTGGAGGTTACCAGCTGATGCACCACTGTTTTGAGGTCGTCCTCTTCAAGGAATGGACGCAGCTGTCGAACCAGCCAAAGCTGATAGAAAGCACTCCTGGCCATGGCCTCCACCTGAGATACCAGGGTGAGGCCTGGGTCCAGGAGTATTCACAAGCTGTGTACCTGTTCCTTCTATGGGAGTGTAGCCCCATTCAGCACAGGAAGATCTAACATCCCTCAGATTCTTAACCCCTACAATAAGCACCTCTGTCTTGCTTGGATTCAGTTTCAATTTGTTATTCATTCACCACCTGTTATTCATTCACCACCACTGGGCCACAACAGCCCTGCTAAAAGGGGCCACCTGCTGGGATTGGCATTGTGCACAGAATTGGGGCAAGCACAGCCCAACAGCAGTGTGGTGATAGAAACCTTTGAAGGTGGGGGTGAGTGCCCTAGGGAACGGGAGGGGCAGCAACTGCAAGCACCCTTGGGCTTTCCTGTAACTGTGTGTGAGGGGATGATAATCAGAATTACCCCTCTACATGCGCCACAAAACCTTGCTTAAGGTTTATTGCTCCTAAGCATCTTCTCCAACTGGCTTCAAAATTAGCACCATAGTATTTGGAAGAAATATGGGACTTGACATGACGAGGTAGATATGGGAAATATGGGACCTGACATGGCAAGCTCAAGTTGAAAAAAACTCGACGTGAATCCAATAGATTACAACACAGAGCACATTTGAAGTTTATGCTCTGGCAATACAGGTGGCAAAGAAGTGGTTCTTTTCTGCCTGCATTGCTTCCGCAAGATCACATCCAGTGGAGTTATCTAGGGTTGTGAGAGGGTTATGTGTCCCCTTCCCCTTGAACTGGAATTTGGAACTTTTGATCACCTGCTGTAATGTTTTACATTAATTTTTTGCAGATATAATCTTTCATATTCAGGCAGAACCAAATTCCACATTTATTGCAGAGTCTACTAGGGAGGTGTCCAGCAACTGCCCTTAAGGGATTAGATTAGATCACTTCCAGTTCATGACTCCTGAGGATGTGGACAAGCTGCTTCGGATTGTACATCCTAGCACCTTTTCTCTTGACCCTTGCCCAACTTGGCTATTTTCATCTGCCAATAGTACTATCAGAGTCTGATACATATTATAAATGTTTCTCTGAGGTAGGCAGGATGCCTTCTTGCCTTAAGGAGGCTATTATTAGAATTTTACTTGAAGAAATCTGCACTGGATCCCTCAGAGTTAGCCAATTATAGAACTGTCTCCAATATTACATGGTTGGGCAAGGTGACCGAGAGGGCGGTGGCCTCTCATCTCTCATCTCTAAGCAGAGGACACAGATTATCTCAACTTGTTTCAAACAGGCTTTTGGGCAGGCTACGGGGTTGAGATTGCCTTAGTCAGCCTGATGGATGATCTCCAATTGGCTAGCGACAGAGGGAGTGTGACTCCTTTTGGATCTCTCAGTGGCTTTCAATACCTTTGACCTGGGTCACTTGCGGGAGTTAGGATTGAGTGGCACTGTTTTACAATGGTTCCATTCCTACCTCTCCAGAAGAATCCAGATGGTGTTGTTGGAAATTGTTGTTTTGCAAAGCAGGAGTTAATGTATGGAGT
Source organism: Hemicordylus capensis (assembly GCF_027244095.1). NCBI lineage: Eukaryota > Metazoa > Chordata > Lepidosauria > Squamata > Cordylidae > Hemicordylus > Hemicordylus capensis. The sequence continues at coordinate 411,322,404 of NC_069658.1, forward strand.
TCCACAAGCGTCCATACTGTCTCCAATGCTTTTTAATATCTACATGAAACTGCTGGGGGAGATCATCAGGAAATTTGGTGCAGGGTGTTATCAAGATGCCAATGATACCCAAATCTATTTCTCCATATCAACTTCATCAGGTAATGGCATAACTTCCCTAAATGCCTGCCTGGAGGCTGTAACGGGCTGCATGAGGGATAACAAAATGAAACTGAATGCAAATAAGCTGGAGGTATGGACTGTGGGGGGTCAGAACTCAATAGATGGTTTTGATCGGCCTATTCTGGATGGGGTTACACTCCACCAGAAAGGAGTATCCAAGATCCCAAAATCCCTCTGGTTTCTCAGGTTGAGGCAGCGACCAGGAGCTGCCAGCCCAAGTAGCCAGGACAGTATTAAATGGACTAATGACCTGACTCAGTAAAGGCATCTTCATGTATCAGAAGTTATCTTAAGATTCCAAAAGGGTTGATTTTTCTAAGGGAAATGCAGTACTCAGTTTTGAATCTCAAGGAAATCCCTCTTAGGGGAAAGCGGGGGGGGGGGTGGTATTAAGAAGTCAGTCACATTTCCAGAGCTAACCAAAATGGTTTTTTAAAAACAATTACCTCTAGTCTCTCCCTGCCCCCCTGAAAGAGATAAGTGAATATATTCTACAATGTATATTTTGAATATGTTTCTAATGTGCATTTCTTAAAGAGCAGGCTTAAGCTAGTCAAGGAATGAAACAAAATCTAACTATATTTTTAAAAACCACAATGGTAAGGCACTAGTCACAAACAAGTTAATATTCTCTAATTAGTTGAGTAAAAGTGTAAGCAAACTTTTAAAAGGCAGGGAGGGAACTACAGAAAAGACTTGCTCCAGGGAAGAAGCAACAGTTCTCTGATGTATAGCAAAGAATTTCACATCAAAGAGCTAATGTAAATGGGTCCATATTCTAAAAAATAATAATTTTTAAAAATCCTCCTTCTTATAGCACTGTCTCTTATATATAAATTCAGATTGAATAATTTGACTGATATGAGGGAAGTGTGACTCTGGGAGAGCCAAGACTAAAAAAAAAATTGCTAATAACTCTTTGAAAACACTCGGTGCACTATTTCTTAAATTTTAGAGACTGGTATATCACAGATACACACTATGAACATAAAATATATTTCCACTTTCAGAAGCTGGAATAAGTTAAACAGCGTAGCACTTTATATAATGATCTATGTTATAAATGACTTTTTCTTCTCTGCTGCCATTTCCAACAAATAATATAGAAAGTAGAATGCACATCTAAAGGCAAAGGTGGCAGCATGAGTTCAAATATTATAATTTGAGCCACCAAAAAGACTATTAGAATTTTTTCAACATCCTAACTTTGTTTACAGAGCTACTAGTCATATACCAAATTATTCAGTTTAAAAAAGATTGTTCCAAAAATCTATAAATTAATCTATAAATTATAAATCTAGAAACAGCATAAACTACTATTATCTTCTGCAGTTTTCCTTTTTTAGTACTATATGAATCAAATTCCATTTTGTATATAGTTATTTAAAAAGAAATATTAGTATATTGGTATCTTAATCATCATACACCAAATTATTCAGAGGAAAGGAAAACAGGCCAAGTAATAAAGTGATATCTATTTGTCTACCTTTTTTGGGAGTGTATATATTTTAGTAATCTTGCTGGGCACACATCTGTATTTATAAATTCATTCATTTATTACTTCTGTTACTTCTACACCTCCCAAAGGTGTCCGGGCAGGATAAAAAAACCACAAAACCCACCCCAAATACACACTTAGAAATTAGCTCCTGGCTTATACAATACATTAGCAGGATTTCCTCAGAGAAAGCTGGCAAGAGTCCTGTGAAATGGATAATATAGTATAAGGAGCTTTTGTTTAGGGAATCATTATTCCCTGCTTTGTTGAGATAGATAGAATAAGTAAGGGAACAAATCCTGCTCCTGTTGAAGTCAATAGCAATTCCTACGTTTTAATGGAGCAGAACTGTAGCCTAAGGCTGCAGTTGTTTGGAAGAAAGCTTTATTCAGATCTCTAAACCAGTCTTCCACAAAGCTTTCATTCCCCGCCTCCCTCACTTTTTAGGAAGAAGAATATTGTACAAATTGGACCTGGCCACGGTATGCCCACATACACTGGGTAGGGGGCAAATAAAATAGGGGACTATAAAAACAGCATTTTTGGCTAAGTGGGTATTACTACTGACCCTCCACTTTCAAGACAATATATACATAATTTCAGTGCCCAGCTCTAGGTTGGTTACCATCATGGCAGTCCTGATGCAATCGTTTTGGGAAATGTGAGACACTGCTACCAATCCCATAGCTGGGATATGCTTGTGTAGAGGTGAGGTTAAGTGAACCACTGTGCTTCCAAGTGGGTTTAGTACAGAACCACTGAGATTTCTACAATAGTAGTGGCTCCAAAATGTGCTGGCACCATCATAGAAATTATGGTAGTTGTATGCCAATTCAAATGCCCGCTGGTATGTTTCCCAGACTATGGGAAACACCTATATCGGGCAGCAGCAATATAGGAAGATGCTGAAAGGTATCATCTCATACTGCATGGGAGCAGGCAATGGTAAACCCCTCCTGTATTATACCAAAAGAAAACCACAGGGCTCTGTGGGCGCCAGGAGTCGAAATTGACTCGACAGCACCTGTGTGGAGGTATCAATTCATAGAAAGCGTTTCTATAAAAACCTAGTCACAAGGCTGACATTAGGCTCAAGATCTCCAAAAGTAATTGCATCAGGACTACTGTGATGTGTGAAGTGTCCATATTCTGAACTATTATGGCAACTCACATACAAATAAGTGCTATTAACTTAAACATCTTCCAAGAATTTGTTTAGTCAGCTTCAAATTACAACATGTGTACAATGTGACAGAACTGGTTAACTACTGAAGTTCAAAAAAGGGACAAGAACATTCATGAGAATCTTTCATTCTGTGAAAGCCTATGGGAGAACCTCTTTTCTAATTAAGCTGTGAATTAATTGCAAGACAAATTGTAATAGAAATATACTAATGGATAAGAGTAAGAAATGAAAGCATGATAATGCAAAATAGTGCTGTGTTTTATGAAGAAGACAATATTAAATACAGAAGTAAACGGGGGGGGGGTGCTCTTATTATTTAATGAATTATACAAAATCTCCCTGCTATTTGTGAAGTGCAACCAAACAGTCATTATATGAAGTAATCAATGTTCCCAAGATTATACTGGATTACTTTTAACAGTTTTAAATACAACAAAAGCTTCAAAAAAAGAAAATAGTGAAGTTTCAAAGAGCCAGAAAGTGTTATAGAACCAATAACTAACCATATGCAAGTCCAGCAAAATTAAAAGTAGAATGTAATGCATTGCTCAATCATGAATGCAATTAAGAACATAAATAAGACTTTTTGGAGACTCCAACTTCTCAGTGTTTCATTATTTATCTGTGCTCAGTTAGTTTGCAGCTAAAGGTCTAAAAACTTCTCTGAAGTAAAAATGAAAAAAGAACACACTTTGGGGGATTTGTACCCCATTCTCTCTCATATATATCTCTCACACCCACTTCAGTTTATTTCATATTCACACAAGAATGGCAACAGTTTCACCTAAATCAGATTTTCTACAAGTTAAACATCCTTCCTACACTCAGATGTGATTGTGAAACTACTTTGATCTCCATTTCCAAATATATTTCTCTGTGTAATCCATGACAAAATATAATGTGATTTACTGTATCTCTATATGACAGCCCAACAGCTGACAGAACTTAGTAATTTAGCATAAGGAAAAAAACCTTCTGGCACCAAAATATACAAATCATAATTGAGGCACTTTAGTATCATATTACAATGAAGCATATGCAGGCTGATCATAAAGACTTCAAAACAATTATAATTCTTTCTCACCCATTTAATGAAGGTGGTTTTTATTCCCTGACATGTTCTGCAGCTGCAAGTCATTTTGGAACACTTTGGGGTTCCCCCCCCCCCCACATTAAAAAGACTGTGCAGGGCTAAAAGCATCAAATTACCCACTCCTGGTTTCCCAACCATTCACACCATCCTAAAATATTTTGCATTTCTAAAGTCAATTTAGAAAAGAAGAAGAGGAAGAAAATCTCTGATGCACTCTCTCTAGGCCAAGGGTGGGCTGACTTCAATCTTCTATTGTCTCATTTTTTTTTGTTTTAAACACACTAGAATCCCCATGGTCCACCAATGTGCTTTAAGTTTTATTTACAAAGCAAGAGTGCTCATTCAGGACCTCTTCACAGTTGAGTCTGGTGTAGGCATGCAACAAAATGAAGTGGTAGAATAGATGTACTTCAGGTGGGAAGTAGGAGATACTGCTCTTAAATGCTATGTTAAAAACAACAACTCTACAAATAGACAAACAGAACATTAAGAGCAGTTCTAGCCCAGTTCGCTCTCTGCAGTGCAAGTATCTATTTCAAGTGAGGTTTTGCTTTGCTTTTATTTTAACATATGGTTGCATTCAAAACTGTGGAATCCCTACCTGCAGTCTAAAGTGGCACAATCCATTTTACCACCTCCAGCCTCTACCACCTCCTCCTTCTGCATATGTAGACCAGATCTTAGGACAAAACTAAATTGTGTTAAGTGCTCCTAAGTATTATTTAAGAAGTGTCTTGCTCAGTGATTCAGACCAAGGCTTGCCTCATCCAGCATTCTTTGAAAGATCTCAGCAAGACACTTGGTGGTTGTCCAGAACCCAGCAAGAAGCCCACCCCACCATTTGTATTCTAAATGGAAATGTACGCATCCAATCAGAGGCTTAGCAAGGTTACAGTGGGCCCTGAGACAGAAAGTGAAGATGGGTCCTTGCCTGCCTTCGTCTTCCAAGAAGTTTGAGGGGAAGAGCAAAGAGGATGCTGTTATTTTAGAGGTGAGGCCCCCTCACTCAAGGGTCTGGGGACATGTTTCCCCCTTTGTTCAATTGTAACTATGGCCCTTTGTCCAATGTAACTTTGAAGTGAAAATCATTGCAAGGCAAATCCAACATCTGGCTTAATTATTCAAACTAGCCGGGCCGGGCACAGAGCATCTGCACATCTAGTTTTGCCTGCCTGCTGCCACCATTTTCTTCCCACCCACCGCTGTTGTTTTCTCCCCCCACCATTTTGTTTCCCGCCTCACCTGCCTGTCTGCCGGCACCGCCACTTTCCTTTTCCCCTGCTGGCAGCTCGCTTGCAAATTCTCGCGAGAGCTGCCACACATGGGATTAGCGACGGGTACGCCTTCAAGAACACACACACACACACACACACTATGGAACAGAATTCTTGGGGTAAGTAGTCCTGCAAATTCAGTGAAGAAAACAGAGTAACCTCAATAAGTAAAAACAAAAGGCATTCCTCAAAATGAGTGTCACTTTGATAGGGATGCAAACTGACACTAATTGGCTTACTGAGGCTTGAGATTTTATAAGTATCACGTAATTGTCCTTTTTTGCACATATAGTACGGCATAACACACATGGAGGTTGTTCACACGACCAGCCCTACGAGGGTAAGACAGGGATACCTCAGGTAGAGATGGCAGTGTGAAGCACCAAGATAGCTCCAGATTCCACTGCTCCTTCTCGGGGAGCTCTGCTTCTAAACCCGTGCTTACAGTGAGGTAGGACGACAAGTATGTGCCTCCTAACTCACTCGCCATTTGTGTGGGCTCTTGAGTTGCTGGCAGCCATCTTGGCCATAGAGTTTGGGGGAAGGAAGTGGCCTGGCAGCAGGAAGATATCCCAGTTCATTGTGGTGCATTGTGGAATATCTGGAGGCCCGGCTTCCTTCCCCCGGCCTCTCAATCACCACACCGCTCATCTGGGTATGCAAGCAGCAGAGCCCTGATCAGGCTCAGATCATGTGGGGGAATGAAAGTAGGCTCCTGCCTCCCCCAAGCCCCAGCACCTTGGTCATCTGCAGCATGACCTTATTGTGTTAGAACTAACCATACTAACATATATGAAATACGTGAAGCTGCAGGATATAAATAAGATAACGCTTATTTGTATGGCAATGTAATGTGCTTCTTCATGAAGCATGCGTTAAATAACATAAGCTTGTAGGTGTGTCATGAAAAGAGAGAGAGAAAAAGACGAAATAAGCATATTTTGGAAAAGCAAACATGTTTCTTCATCTCAGGGAATCTTAGGAAGAGATAACTACTTAAGTTTCCCTCTCCCCGGGGCGGGGGGGGGGGATGACTGCAGCAGTATGAAAGAGGATGGTGGGGTAGGAGAGAGAGGTTATATGATACTTTATTTTAAAAGGGTGGCTCAGTAGTGCTTTACTTGCTGTAGAATATTTGCCAAGCTTAGGACGTCACGGTGCATTCAAGGACTACTAGCTGCACTGGAGCTCCTAGAGAATTTGAAGGAGTGAGGTGCACTACTAGCTAGGAAAAGGCAACCTCTGAAGTTATTGCTGTTACAGTGACATAATTAAGTTATGAGCCAGACAAGGCCTGTTCCATGATGCCACTAATACTGGGGAACCTCCTAAGGCCTTAAAGATTTTCTGATCAATTGAGCATCGGAGGATGGTTGATTTTTTACATGGAAACATATTTATTTTTTTTATTTTTAAGATGGAGGAACATTTAAAAAATTATCTCCTACCTTCAGCCTGAAGTGGTCTGTTGTAAACAAGCTTAATACTTTGCTACCATTAAATGCTGGATTTGGATTTCAAGATCAGTTTTAAATTGGTTTGATAATCACTTTTTTTTAATTTTACAGTATAGTATTGTAAGTCACCTTAAAGATTTGTTATTGACAAAAATGGCAGTGCAAAAATGTAAAACAATTAAAGTATCCAGGCATCAGCTCTGGCACTTGCAAGATGCAGCACTGGTTTGGGTTTTGTTTGATGCTTCATTACAGTAGTTTTTTTAGAGGAACAAGCTACACTGTACATTCTGGTCCCATGTCTGCAGAGGTCTACATAATGATTAGGCAGAGACAGTTGAGGGACCAATACGGGACAATGCCAGAGCACAGAAAGTGCACTGAACAGCACAATGAATGCATATCCCTGTTCAAATGTGCTGCCTGGATGTGATCTTCATTAGTCCTCTTGATATGCTACACAAGATTATACAGACATGCACTCATATCAGCTATAGGGACAGAATCTGAATTTGTGTCCAGAATCAGTGATGGATGAGAGTGAATAAACAAACTCATTTGATACAAGAGCTAATTATGGTGGTGGACTCAGTGGCCTGGCTAGCTGGAGAAATGTACTCATGGCTGTACTCGTGCTTAAAGATATCACTCCCCACCCCGCTGAAACGATTCGTGCACATCCCTAGTAGAGTTGCCTTTTGATAATCAGGAAAACTTCAGCTGATACAGAATGCTGCTGTTTACTTCTAAACAGGTGTGAGCTGGCTAGAATCTATCACACCAGTTCTGAAATAGCTGAGTTGGTTCCCAATTTTTTTCAGGGTCCAATTTAAAAGTGCTGCTTATGACCTTTAAAGCCCTATGTGGCCTGGGCCTTGACTGTCTCAGGACATGCCTTCTCCAATATGAACTTGTTTAAGATCTGCGGACAAGATTCTGCTTCAAGCACTTCTTGGAGCTGAGATTAGCTTTTGATAAGAGCAAAGGCAATTTTGATTGTCTTTCTAGAGCTGTTGAATACACTCTCTCAAGATGCCTGTCCAGAGAAAAGTAAAAACATTTTTATTCCATTGGGCATTTGGGATTTAATTAGAAGTATGCTTTGGTTTTGGTTTTTGAATTATTTTGTTTAAATATTTTATAATTTCCCATGTATTACTTTTCAAAATTGTTCTATGACATGTAACCTGCCTTGGAAACATTTGTGTTAAATATGGTAAACAATCCTGAAAAGGAAATTTTAGTGATGAAATGAAATGTCAAAATCCATCAGAAAAACACAGAATAACAGAAAGTTCTGAGAAAAAGTTTCCACACTGTTAAATTTAGAAGCAATTACCAAGAGTTAAGGGAATGTATTATTGGTGCTAGAATGTTGTGAGCAGATGCAAGTCTGATCAGCTTCTAGTATTCAGATTTGGTGTTTATTGAACAGATTTTGTCCCTTTTCCAATTACCACCTTGAAAGTTCTTCACATCTCAAAAAATGGTGGTAATGCACTCATCACATGCTAGGAAGAGTGACTGTCTTTCTGTTCATGGCAACATTTATAACAAGAGTAGCCTTGTAAGGGTGATGATCAGAATATATACAGGTGAAACTCGGAAAATTAGAATATCGTGCAAAAGTCCATTAATTTCAGTAATGCAAATTAAAAGGTGAACCTGATATATGAGACAGATGCATTACATGCAAAGCGAGAGAAGTCAAGCCTTAATTTGTTATAATTGTGATGATCATGGCGTACAGCTCATGAAAACCCCAAATCCACAATCTCAGAAAATTAGAATATTACATGGAACCAAGAAGACAAGGATTGAAGAATAGAACAATATCGGACCTCTGAAAAGTATAAGCATGCATATGTATTCAGTACTTGGTTTGGGCCCCTTTTGCAGCAATTACTGCCTCAATGCGGCGTGGCATGGATGCTATCAGCCTGTGGCACTGATGAAGTATTATGGAAGACCAGGATGCTTCATTAGCGGCCTTCAGCAATTCTGCATTGTTTGGTCTCATGTCTCTCATCCTTCTCTTGGCAATGCCCCATAGATTCTCTATGGGGTCAGGTCAGGCGAGTTTGCTGGCCAATCAAGCACAGTACACTGTATACTTTTCAGAGGTCCGATATTGTTCTTTTCTTCAATCATTGTCTTCTTGGTTCCATGTAATATTCTAATTTTCTGAGATTGTGGATTTGGGGGTTTTCATGAGCTGTACGCCATGATCATCACAATTATAACAAATTAAGGCTTGACTTATCTCGCTTTGCATGTAATGCGTCTGTCTCATATATCAGTTTCACCTTTTAATTTGCATTACTGAAATTAATGGACTTTTGCATGATATTCTAATTTTCCGAGTTTCACCTGTAAGTTTTTTCTGTATGTGCAGATTTCAAAGGGGTGGTGGAAGTGATGGCCATTCACCATCTTGCATCAGAACAAGAGAAATGAGACAGAGGCCACATTTGCATGTAACACGGAACCACGGGTCTTCACTCTCCCATCCAAATTTGGATGTGAAAGTTCCTTCTCTGCAGTCAGCAAGACCGCAGAGAGGAGGGAGAATTGGCTGCCTAGGCTTCCATCTTGACTGAAGGACAGCCCCAGGAGTCAATTGCAGCTTGAGGGAGGGAGGAACTTCCTCCCTCAACTCTGGTTGCCAATGAAGGAGACTGCGGTGCCGCATTTGGATGCAAGGCTGGCACCACAGAACTGGCGTTCAAGGCAGTGAAACTCACTACAAACTGAAGATACAAATCAGAGTCTGGGCGGGGGGGGGGGGAGAGAACCGTGGGTCCATTTTTTGTCTGAACTGCGGTTGAATGTATTTGGACGTACACAAATTTCAATCGGAGACCCTTTACCTCCAGTTTCATGTTATGTCCAAATGCAGCCACAGAGACTCTCTTCATTGGTTTGGCTGGAACCAACTACTACTTGGCTCCTCCCCTCTTAGAACCTACTTCTGAGTAGTCATTTTCCAACTTCATTATGTATGAATGTTTGGGTATTTTCCTCCTCTCTCCATTATATTTTCTATAATGTTCTCAGATAATTTCAGGCGATAAACCACTTTGAGTGTTTTGGCAGAAAGGCAGTATATAAATATAGGCAGTAAGTAAGTAAATAAATAATGCATGGAACTGGAAAACACAATTCAGGATAGAGTTCTTGTGATGTTTAGTCCACCCTGGCTACATTTTACAGGTGTTAAATGAACTGTTTGTGCAAGGACACAGCCCCTTTATTAGAAATGGGAGAAGTAAATATCATAGTAGAGTAAAAACAATGTAAGACTAAAATCCAAAAACTAAGAGAGTGAAACCTTGTAGCTGGGCAATTTGGAAAGAAGAGGTCCTGTTCCTTGCAAATGTTCTACAACACATACATGATTTCATTTACTATACTAGGGCTCCAAACCATAGAATTTGGTATGCATCAAGAACACAAAGTTATGCTACAATACACAAGAATGGCTCCCACTGAATACATGAAGGATGATGGCAGATTTGACAGCTTCCCAACAGCCAATGAAGTGACAGTGTTGGTGGGGGTACACCTCTTCAAAGTGATGGTTCTCTCTATTTAGCAGGCGGAGAGCAACTGGCCCCAGCACAGCATCCCTCCAGTGGCTGTTGCTGGTGTCCATCTTGTTTCTTTTTTTGGTTGTGAGCCCTTTGGGGACAAGAAGCCATTTTATTTATTTATTTATATCTACGTAAACCGTTTTGGAGAGTTTTGTTGAAAAGCGGTATATAAATATTGGTCGTATTCGTATTCGTACATGTGCTGTGTCTGCAGGGACCAGAAAATTGGAGCGTATGTGGGCACATATAGACATACACACAGTAGATTATATACACATGGTTAGAAATATAGCTTTTTATGAGATGCCTGGAGTATTCCAAGGTTGCTTCCTTAGAGTATGGTTAGCATGTCAACTGATCTTTTAGGATCATTCATTATGAATGCTATTTTTCTTTGCCAAGTAAATACCAGAGATGAATGTTACTAACAGATACATAAAGCCAAAAATCACATCTGCACCCACTTAGAATTGCGGTTGATCTCTTTCTTTTAATAATTTCTGACAAACTTAAAACATCCAGAAAGTTTTATTCATTGTGCTACACCTGGCTGACCAAAGCTGACTTTTGTAGATACAACCTTTAACATCTGTCAGACTGAAAGGCAAACTACATGTTATGTTGCAGCTCAGTGGCTCAATGAAGTCCCAATGGCCTCTTCTCCTTTGCAAAGTATCCTCAGGAGGGGGTGATATGCAGCAGTGAATATGTGGAAGAAAAGGCAATGCTTCTGAGACTATCGCTCAGTGTGGGAGGAAAGTGTTGCTGAAACAGCTTGTTTTAGGGCTGCGAAAAGCACTCTATGTGATTTGGAATTGCAGGATGAGAGTTCTCTGGGTGTTTCTGAATGCTCCAAGCATGTGCTAGGATCTGGGATACAAATAAGCAAATTCATGCCTTGGGGCAATGCTTAAGTCAGGCACCCTGACTGCAGGGGGCTGAAACTTGCATGTAACAAAGAAGTTCATGTTTGCATGAACCAATCAAGTGGGTGTGATATTTAAGAGACAAAAGATGGAATGACTGGTCGAGAGGTGTGTGGGGAGTACCGAATGGATGAACTCAAAAACTTTATCTGATACCAGGACATCTCTTCCTGGGAAAAGAGAGGTTTTCTTTTCCTATTAATGATCCTACCTCTGGGCCATTGCCAGCTCCTTAAGGTTGTGATAGGAGGCTGGGGGTGTGCCATGCTTCTCTGGGTAGTTGTAGGAGCAATTCGCGAGGCTAATTCCATTGCAGAGGGAGTTAGCTATTTCTCTTGTGAAGGTCTCTTTGAGTCTGCTTGCTAGCTTCCTCCTTTTTACAAGAGAGGCTATGAGGATCTCCCTACAATTGTTTGTTCTTCTGACCTTTGGCAGTGATGCCCCATGCTTGCTTGCGCTAGGTGACAGATATTGCACAGTGTGCCAAATATGGGCATATGCAGAGTTCACAATACCATGAGCTCAGGTATCCAAGATGGAGGTTGGAAGCCTGTGCATCTTGCTTCTTCTGTTTCCTGCCTTTCTACTTGCTCTTGCAAGGAAATCTATTTGCACATTCCAACCTGCAAGTGCACCCAACGGATCAAAGGATCGGGACCAGTAATACTAACCATCTATCCCTTCTAAATCTCCTTGCTCCCTTCTCTCTCCTCTTTAGGTCTACATATTGGTCTTTTCTCCAGTAAAGCCTTAAGCTGGTTTAATTGACAATTTGGACCTTAAACTAAAATGCCTGTACGTGAGACTCTAGTTAATACTGTTAGTTAAGATGTTATTGCCTTCTCACTTTGCCTAACCAGTCTTTTTATTTTCCTGTACCCCGGTTATCCTCAAATAATCTGATTGCATATTTCTGTCTTCTCATAATTTCCAGACCAAAACTCTGCACAAATTGTTACTGTGATAAACCGTTCCATATAGTCACACCGATTCCCCATGTTAGGCCAAAAGCCTGATTGGAATGTTGAGCCAGCACTCCAGAAAAGTTTCATTAACACAAAGCAATGCTCAAACCTTGCCCTGTCAATTGCTTTCTACCTGACATTCCTATAGCTCAGTGGTAGAGCATCTGCATGCAGAAGGTCCCAGGCTCACTTCCTGACATCCCCAGGTAGGGCTGGGAGAGACTCCTGCCTGTAACCCAGGACAGCCACTGCCAGTCAGCGTAGACAATACTTAGCTAAGATGACTCAATAGTCTGACTTGCTGTAATGCAGCTTCCTATATTGCTATATCATTCATCAGCTATAAGTACCCAAGGGTATTTTGCAAAAAAGAAGGGGGACATCAAGGCTTCACAACTCTTGGCTGCAGTATAATGTGTATTTTGTCCTCACCTTACAAAACACACTAGTGCAGGCTGAACTTCAGCAGGATTATATTTTATTTTTTTCTATGTAAATCGCTTTGAGAACTTTTTGATGGAAAGCGGTATATAAATAATTGTAACAATATTAGCAATAACAATTTGCTCTAGTGCGCTTATTTTTCAAACAGTATATATTACAGCTGGAACTAGAACGCCAAGCCACCAACGTGCTAACATAACTAACTGCCCAAAATCTTCTGAAGAGAAAAGCAAAATTAATTCCACATCCGAACTTTTTTAAAAAAAGATTTAAATTCGAGCTGTCAGAATTTAATAATGGCAGACATCCTGACCAATTAAGCCCTCATGCTTCTAAAGGCTGTGGAGGTGCAACGGGAGCCCTTGTGCAATTCCCCTGGTGTGAGTTCAGTTGTGCAAGAGCCTTTAGACCCCAGAGCACTGAACTCCCGAAGGGCTCTGCAAGAGCAGAAGGCTCAGTGATGAGAGAGCAGAAGGCTCTCAAGAGCAGAAGGCTCTTGCAGTGCCCTTCCCGAACATGGGAACAGAGCACTGTGCTTGTGCGGGGGGTGGGAGGGGAAGTTGCATGAGGGCTCCTGTCGCATCCTTGCAGCCTCTAGAAATGCAAGCACTTCAGATGTCACCCACCGTCTTCTGATTTTTCTCAGCATATATGGCCCCAGCCACAGCTGATTGGTTTCTTAAAGCATATGATCTATAAATCTATGAGAAATTTTTTGTTCAGTCTTTATGGTAATTGTGGGTGTATGGGGTTGGGTGTACATCAGGGCTACTAAACTTTGGCCCTCCTGCAGATGTTGGCCTACAATGCCCATAATCCCTGGCTACTGGCCACTGTGCCTGGGGATTATGTGAGTTGTAGTCCAAAAACAGCTGGGGGGGGGGCAAAGTTGAGCAGACCTGATGTACATGCAGTATACAGAGCAAGAAAAGAAGTCAAGCATAAGTGTCTTAATTACTTTTAAAACAACAATTTTTTAAAATTTAAAAATAAGAGCATAGCTCCACGGCTGAGCACGTGCTTTGCATGCATAAAATCTCAGATTTAATCTCTGGCATATCCAGGTAGGATTGGGAAAAGATCCCCATCTGAGAGCTATGGCCAGTCAGACAATACTAAGCTAGCTTGATCCATGACCTGAATCAGTATAAAGCAGTTTCATATGGTCATGTGTTCTTTTAGAAGTTTATGATTTGAGTTCCCACCCCAAACTTGTTAGCTTTAAAAATTCTTAACATCGATTTTTGTAATGTTTTAGTTTATATTATCTTGTAGTTAAACAATGGCCTTAAAAGTAACAAAACAATCTGCTACTAAGCAGTCTCTATATAATTATCTCAATCAATTATATGTAACATGTTGATGCTTTCTATTCAGAATCTAAACGCCCTCCAAATTCCCATAGCCCTAATACTCCAGTATCCACGGATTCGCTATCCACACTCCCCCCTGCCAGAACGAAACCCACATGAATAACAGAGTTCTCGAGTTTTCTTTTACCCCAAAGGAAGAAACCTTGAATTTAAGATCACTCTCCAAATTCTAATATCAAAGAACTTGGGGGAAAAGCCTAATCTTGGATTCAAGTAAATACAGTATAGATCAACGGAGAATGTTATACAGAAACCTACCCTAGGTGTGATCAAGAACCACAGACCTGAGGCAGAAGTAATATTCCCAGTGTTCAATCATGGTTAAGAGATTATCTGCAAACCAGTTTCAAATCCTAGTTACAATGGGAGCCCAAGTTAGATTTAACTACATTTAAAGTGCAGTGCAGATGTAACACTTAATCATGGCCAAGGACAGTTGAGGAAAGGCAAAGAGGGGAAACAAGAGAGAGATGGGGGAGAGGGAGAACACAATCTTCTGGCTGGCACTTGATTTCTTAATGACGTTTAAATATCAAGAATGTGATATCTGCATCAGGCAGTAAAACAAAATCAGGTTTTCAGGTCACACAGGTCTGTCAGCATTTTTGGCATATTAGGGCTAGGGGAGTCAGCTTTATGTTGTCAGGTTGTACAGTGGATACATAGGGTAAAATAATGACTGAGTTAAATAGATTGCACATGATATACAAGCAACCCATAGAAAATTATGTATGTCAAAACCCCATTTAAATAAAGGATTCAACTTGGGAGTTAAATCAAGGCTAAAACTTGGGAGTTAGGGAACTGGATTTTCCAAAAAACAAACACTGGAGAAAATTCAGGGGAGATTTTCTTCCCCTAAATCTTCCACACGATTCCCTCATGTACTTTTATTTCAAAACAATTACCTACGGCATACTAGATTTCTCTGTGTTTAGAAAAGAGATAGCTTTTGCCAATACCTGCTGCTAGGGGAAGATTTTTTAGGCCCGATGGACAAATGTAACGTCTGGCCATGGGATGATGGGATATGAGCTCAAAACTCCCTGTGAAAAATTATAACATTGAAACAAAGCTTCAAGAAGAATCTTTAACATATGCATCAGTATTCTGAGTCCCACTTGCTATCGGTAGGATGGATAACTAAGTAAAGTGTGTGGAAAGAGCAAACAGAAGGAGAGGCAGAATGCTTATGTGAACATCAACAACACATGTGGGATAAAAATATAAGCGGAAATGGCTATTTTTCCTCCCATAAGAATAGGTGAAGGGACAGGAAAGCCACAAACCAGGTCTGTGAATGCTGCTCAGGTAAAATACAAGTAGGTATGAATTGTAGCTTTTCCAAGATGTTTCTGCTGTTGGTGGTCCAAAATTGCATCAACAGAAAAAGGAGAAACAGAGCAACTTGGATGAGGTCAGATCAATGAAAGGAGAACAGTGAGCTTCAATACACACCAGTAGGGCTATACACCAATGCTGGGGATTAAAGGGAATCAAGAGTCCTGCAATCATCCAATCTCCAGAAAGCATTTTATTATTTTTACAGACACATAGTGTACATGGCATTTTACATATATACGTTTGCTCAAGTTACAAAAGTACTACTCCTATGGTCTGTAAACAGTTCATTTGTTGTATAGACTTGTAAGACAGGAAGTCCCTTCACAACTTTGGTCCCTTCCACCCGCCCACCCCCAAATACTATCAATATGCTAAAAACTGATTTTAGAAATAATTTTAGTCTTTTTAAAGTGAGCTGCTATTTTTTTTAAAAAAAGAAACAAAGAAAAGAAAGATGAAAATTTATCACAGTAATGAAGAAATGTAACTTCAGTTTGAAGAGGAGTTAACTTTTGCTTTCGCTATACTTTAAATATAAAAAGATCAAAGAAATAGAAGAACTGAGCTTCAAATGCAACTTTTAAGCAAAAATGACAATGTCTTCACGAGTTAATATTAATCCTTTAATTATGAATTTCAAAGGTTTAAATACTTTCTCTGACCTTGGCTTTAAATAATTATGCCAAGTGCAGCTTTCTTTAAATTCAAAAAAGATTCTGAATTGTTGATCACAGCCGTTTAATGGTTTCAGGCTGGCAGATTTCCAACATAATCCTTAGAATGCTGTTTAAAATTATAGACCAAGAACCTGATGCAGGTAAATGAAATGTCAGTTTCACAAAGGCTGTTCCAGCTCTATATGCAAATAGCTACGTTTAGTTGCTGCATTGTATCTTGTAATAAACTGCAGATTGTGCTAAAATACAGTATGTGTGCTATATAATTGCACAATTGCAGATTGTCTTTAATACATTGTGCTATATAATAAATCATTGAAACACCTGAATGTTGACCAATCCATGTAAGTATGTTGAGAACTTCCATTGTAGTTTAACACTGAGACATACATGTATTTAAAGATAACAAATATCAGAGGTTTAAGGTCCAGAGAAGAATTTAGAGAAGAATTCTGCTGCAATAGTTGCCCAAAAAATGAAAACAAAACCAATAGGAAAAAGCAAAACAAAGGATTTTTAATTTTTTTTTAGATCTCTCTAATTTTTTTTTAGATCCAATACATTAAAAAGTTGTGCCATTTCACCTATTAACACCCAGCAACACTGTTCTTGCAGTAGGACACTGGAAAAGCAAATCAGCATACAGAGTAATTATCTGCCTTCTCTGTGGCTACCCTGGAGCTCTGGAATGCACTCCCTGTTAAAATAAGAGTTTCTCTATCTTTGGCTGTTTTTAAAAAGACCCTTAAGATGCACCTGTTTTCTCAAGATTTTAATTAAATAAAATTCACATTTTATTAATGTAAATAAAATAAAAATTATTTTAAATGTTTAAAATAAACATTTTATCTTGTTTTATCTTTGTTTTATTTTAATTTATCTACACCGCCTAGGAATGCATGTCAGATGGTGCAGAAATATGACAGCTAGCTAGCTAGCTAGATAGGATAGATACAGGTGTACGTGCACTGACCTGTATACAATACAGGCTCCAAGATTTCAGAGGCCTTTGGACAGGACACCCTCAATAGGCCTCCCCTGAATCACCCACCAGCTTTTTGCCATAATCATCATCTGCTCAGTTGCCCTCTCCCTCTGCTCAGAAGGAGAAAGGGAAGAAGCAAGCAGCAGCAGCTCAGTCTCCTTGTTCTCGCCTGCTTGCTTGCCCATTGGACCAGAGTGAAACAGCCAGCAGATGACTGTGCAAGTAGGTAGCTGGTGCTCCTCCTTGTCATCATTGCTGTCATGGCAGTGGGGATTAGGGATGTGCACAGATAGGGTATTTTTGCAGTTTGGTCTGAGTTTGGAGCAAACTAGAACATAGGAACATCGAAGCTGCCTTCTACCGAGTCAGATACTTCGTCCATCTCACTCAGTATTGTCTACATAGACTGGCAGCAGCTTCTTCAAGGTTGCAGGCAGGAACCTCTCTCAGCCCTATCTTGGAGATGTCAGGGAGGGAATGTGGAACCTTCTGCATGCAAGCATGCAGTGCTTTCCCCAGAGCAGCACCATCCCCTGAGGGGAATATCTTCCTGTGCTCACACATGTAGTCTCCCATTCAAATGCAAACCAGGGCAGACCCTGCTAAGTAAAGGCAACAATTTGTGCTTGCTACCAGAAAACAAGCTCTCTGCAAGCGCAAACTTCACATGTGCGGAGACCACGCAAATGGTGGAACCGTGCTGCAGTGCCAGTGGCCTGCTTAAAGAGGGATCTGGCGCTTGGGCTGGACGGAGGTTAGGGGTGTGGCACCAGCAACCGTGCTGGCAGCTGTGTCGGTAAGCATCTTAGACTACTTTTCTTGCTGCTCCCCTGGCACTGCCCTTCAGTGTTGAACCGATCCACTCGAACCAGGCTTAGTTTGTTTTGATCATAGGCTGAACTGGGCCTAGTTCGGTTCGCAATCAAACTGCCGAATCAGCCTGTTTAGATGCAAATCAGTTCAACATCGAATGGTTTGTGCACACACTTAGCCACCACCAGCTAACTGGTGCAAGTTACTTGGAAGCTGCCCGGAGCAGTGGCGCTCCCGCTAGCAGCCCACATGTGGTGGCGCAGCTCCAGCACTCACCTGGCCTACACGCATGTGCGGAGGTCAGGTGAGTGCTGGCACCATGCCACTGCATGCAGGATGCTGGCGGGAGCGCTGCTGCTCAGCTTCTGTACCACCAGTAAGGGACCATCTCTTATTTTTAAAGATGCCTCTCACTGTCCCGCCCCTGCCTTTACCCACTTCAGTCACGTGCGGCTTGAATCACTGAACTGGTTCGCTTCCAACTGGATTTGGTTCCATCACAGACCACCTGTACACCCCTAGTGGGGATTGGGGGCCAGTCTGGCTTCAGTCCCTACAGATGCCCAGATGAAGGGAGCTGCTACTCCTTCTCCTTTTTGCACCCTCACCTACTTTCTTCTTATTGGCCAGAGAGACAGCTCGAGCAATGCTGACAAGGAGGAGCCTTTAGCAAATACCCTGAGTTAGAAACCAGGATAAGTGGGAGTGCTCTGTATTGAAAGTATCTTTTGTATTTTATTTATTTCCAGTATTTCTAGCTTTTCCTTTTCGGGGGGCGGGATCTCAAAGTGCCTTACAGTCAAACCATCATATATACTAAAAGCAGTTTAAAACATAACAAAAATAATATCTTTAGGAACAGAAACAACACACAACACAGAACCACAGCAAGAGGCTCATAATTACAATATAGCAGTTGTACACTGCTCCCAGACTCTTTGCTCCTTCTACACCTGTAAACAGGCTCGGAGGTTTAAAAAGGCTATGGAGATTTGGCCTTAAGGTCACAGTGGGGAGAGCTTTATTTCACAGTGGGGAAAGCTTTGTTTTTGACCTCTGTCTCTATCAGAACCACTATGAGAGAAGCTCCAAACAGTCTGAGGCTGGCAATTAGTGAACTAAGACTGCATAGCATGGCCCACCTTTTAATTCAGTTCCTATGGATCAACACACTTCTGTGCAGTACAGAGAGACTAGTTAAGTGAAACTTCTATGGAAGATATCTTCTTGAATATCTGAACATCATGTCTGGTCAACTTGGATTTGCTGAGATTAATATGGCCAGTTCTTCTGTCAATATATATACTGCGTTGGAAGAGAGAATGAGTAACTGATGCTTGCAGTACAATTACAGAGTTGGAATGAGTTTCTAGGCCATTCAGATCAAAACCCTGCATGATGCAGGAAATCCAGAGCTAGAGAATCCCCAGCAGATGGCTGCCCAGCCTCTAGTTGAAGACTTTGCATGACTGAAAGCCCACTACATTCTAGGTAATTGGTTCTATTGCTGAACTGCTCTTACCATTAACAAATGACCACCAAATGTTCTATTGAAATATATCCTCCTGTAACTTGGGCCCATCAGTCTTCTCTTCTTCTGACCATACACACCCAATGTCTTCAATCTTTCCTCATACGACTTGGTCAGAAGTCTAGAAAACATATTTTTTGACCTCCTTCTAAACATTTCAATATGTCCACACCCTTCTTAGAGTGCGACACCCAGACACGCGGAACTGAACACAGAACTTCAGATTAGGTTTGACTGCTGTGGAATAAAGTGAAATGATCACATCTTGTGACTTGGAGCCTATGATTCTATTAATGTAGTCTAAAATCACATTAACTTTTTTTTACACCATCACAGTGCTGACTCATGTTCAGCTTATGATCAATCCCAATCCCAAATTCCTTTTCATATGTGCTTCTGCAGTCAGCTTTTCCACCATTCAATGTTTTTTGCCTAAAGTGCAGAAAGTTGCATGTGTGTTTGGTGAATTTCATTTTGTTAGTTTCAGCCAAGTTTTCCTTTCTATCAAGGTCATTTTGAACTTTATTCATGTCTTTTGGGGACTCCCTGTTTTGTGTTGTCTGCAAATCAGATGGAGAAACGCTCCATCCCTTCATCTACATCACTGACAAAAATGTTGAAGAATACTGAACTCAAGAAGCACCCCACCCCAGTTTGATAGGGATCCATTGACAAGCACTTGAGTATGGTTTTTCATCCAATGGTTAATCCACCTGAAAATGACATCTAGTTCACATTTGACTACTTTAATAACCAAAATATCATAGGGAACTGCTTTGCTGAAATTGAGATAAATTATGTCCACAGAATTCTCACAACCCAGTAAGCTAGTAACCATTTTTTTTAAAAAAGATACTAATCTTACAACTGGTAGGATTTTTCTTGACAAATCCATGCTCATTTCTACTAATCACTGAATTGTTATCAACTTGCTTACATAATGATTGCTTTATAATCTGTTATCACATCTTCCCTGGTATCAAAGTCAGACCGACTGGTCTGTAGTTTCCCAGAACCTTTAGTCATTTGTCACACATGAACTTCAACAGGAATTACTGCTGTGGAAATCCATATTGCCATGGGAACATGAAAACATACAACTTTAAAAACACTCCATTATATAATTAGGCAATGTATAATATGGCTGGCTATCTTGTTCACTGACCTGCTTCTAGCTGGGCCTGCCTTCACCACCTTATCAAAAAAATCTGGAGATGATACTGGAAGAGATCTGACTAATCCATGAGGAAGGGCCAAGCTAGCAGCTCCACCCATGAGCTCCTGCCCCTAAAGCAGCCTCTTCCCTTCTGGGCTGAAATTCCCAAGCAAAACCATGACCAAAAAAAAGAAAAGAAAAAAAAAGAACTAGAAACAGCCAAAATGGCAACCACCACATTGAACACCACTCAGCCAAGGCATGGATGCAGACGAGAATTGACTCCTATCTCCCTTCTACCGAGCCAAAAGGAGCTGTGAGTATTTTCTTTGCAATCCCTGCTAAAAATAGATGTATGACCCTAGCCATGGAGAGTGCTCCCTCTTCCCCCAAGGGAGACAGTATCACACCAGACTGCTCCCTCGCTATCTAAGAACTCTAGTCTGAGAAACCCTCCAGAATAGAGAAAAAGGGGATCCAAAAGTGCCAGATTTGCCCTCCCCCTCCCCCGTGAGCTCCTTACTGAACCAGACAGTGCTTGCCTTCTAGGCAGAAATCAACATCCAAATTCTAGGGCACCTAAACAACATACGAGCAAAGATAGACAAACTCAGGCATGTCTCTGACGTGTTCATACCACAAGACAACTGCGGGGAGAAAAGCCCAGCTATATTCCACGAAATAGCCCTTGGCAACACCCAGACATCTCCCTCCCCTGCTCCAAATGTGTCCACTGTGAAATTCCCACGAAAGAGGTAGTAGGGTCTCCTAAAATGAATGGCCCTGTCAATTTCTCACAAGTACTTCAAGCATCTCAAGTACTGCTGCAAATTGCAATGAATCACTTTAAATGCCCCCAAAAGGTCATCTCACAAGGCAAGAACATTTTCCCTGAGCCAACTCCTTTATCGCCAACCTGGACATATAGACTTGGAATCTTTCAATTTCTTATCCAGCTACCCAGGGACAAAACATATTTTACTCTCCTTTTCTCAAGCCTCTCTCCCTCTGAGACTCATTCAATTGCAGGGGCATCTCCTCCATAACTTCGGTGTTAGGACAGGGCCTTCTCAACTATTGCCCCCAGGCTTCGGAATGCTCTTCTGGCTGACATCCACTCCTCAGTCTCCTTGACATGTTTTAGGGGGAAAGTAAAGACGTGGCTCTTCACCTAGGTTTATGAATGAAAGTATTTTTTTCATTTTTACTGTGGCTGCTGCTTTGTGTTTTATGTATTATTATTATTTTAAATGGATTTTTAAATTTTTAAATAGAGATTTTATATTTATAAGGAGCCACCTAATGGCACAGGGGAAAAATAACTTGCCTAGAGAGCAAGAGGCTCTCCATACCTCACTGGTAGGTTTCCCAGACTAAGGGAACACCTACGTTGGGCAGCAGTGATATAGGAAGATGCTGAAAGGCATTATCTCATACTGCACAGGAGGAGGCAATGGTAAACCCCTCCTGCATTCTACCAAAGAAAATCCCATGGCTCCGTGGTTGCCAGGAGTAAACAATGACTCGACGGCGCAACTTTACAACTTTTATATTTATATTATCTGTACTTTTGTATTTTAATTATGTATTGTTTTAATTGTACTGTAAACAGCTTTGAGATAATCTGTACCTTTGTATTTTAATTATGCATTGTTTTAATTATATTGCAAACAGCTTTGAGATTATTTTAACAAAAAGCAGTCTCTGTGTGTGTGTGTGTGTGTGGTGGGGGGCTGTACAGTGTGTGTGTATATGCGTGTGTGTATTGGAACCATAAGAGCTTTCAGAGACAGTTCAGCCTCTGCTCCCAAGAGAGCAAAGGAAAACATTCCTCCTCCTGAAACTGACCTTGTTGATAAGGCCCCCATGACAATGACCTCAGACCACAATAAATATCCTAATAACAACCTCTCCAAACTTCAGCGGACACAGCAGATTAACACTCTATGGCCTGAAATGATTTGGCTGAACTGACGATGTAACTTGCTGCTGTTTGAATGAAAGTACAGCTATTATTAACCTTCCTCTTCTGCTCAGAACCTGAGATCACCAACAGCAACAGTGACATGGATATTTACCCCTAGTCCACTCCAGAAAGACCCAAGACCACAGAAGCTGATGCCCAAACCAACCTAAGTGCTAAGGCTGCAACCCGACCCAGGCCAAGGAAGAAAGGAGCCAGCGTGGTGTAGTGGTTAGAGTGCTGGGCTAGGACCAGGGAGACCTGAGTTCAAATCCCCATTCAGCCATGGGACTAGCTGGGTGACTCTGGGCCAGTCACTTCTCTCTCAGCCTAACCTACTTCACAGGGTTGTTGTGAAAGAGAAACTCAAGGATGTAGTACACCACTCTGGGCTCCTTGGAGGAAGAGCGGGATATAAATGTAAATAAAATAAATTTTACTGCAGACTCAAAGGACAGTGTCAGTAAAATGGACAACACTGAGGCCCCTTCCCCCATCACGAGGAGTGATATTTTCTCTTAGCTCACCCAGCCCGAGCCTACAACCCCTGCATGTAAGCCTCCCTCTGATGATGAACCACCCTAGGCAAACCACATAATTATAGCAACCCTAAGAGGAAGGGGTGCTTATTCCTCCTACTACACCCCAAAATCCCTTACTACTATTTACAAGCCCCAGAGATGTAGGAATTAGGTAAATGCCTCTACCACTACATCCCCAGCCACAAGATACAGACACAACAGCCACAAAAGACGAGGCCCCTGTATCATCTTCACAACTCCAAGAGCTGCAACCGCCACTCACAACTCTAGTGGAACTACTGAAGACGCAGCCACCTATGCACTTGCATGCAGACACTGCTATCCCAGAGGAAGGGGCCCATACATTGTATTAATCACCCGAGCAGCAGCAGTCACC
The DNA here is from genome assembly GCF_027244095.1 of Hemicordylus capensis. Taxonomy (NCBI): domain Eukaryota; kingdom Metazoa; phylum Chordata; class Lepidosauria; order Squamata; family Cordylidae; genus Hemicordylus; species Hemicordylus capensis. The sequence continues at coordinate 411,345,762 of NC_069658.1, forward strand.
ACACACGCAACCCCCCCGGAGACACCACCTTGTTTGCATTGGCCCTGGAATGTTGTTTGCCAATGATCCCCATTTCAACATCACTACTCTAATCTCCCAGTATGCTTGCTCAAGTTGTGAGAGCTGCCAGCTTCTTCTGTGGAATCTGCATGCTCAGCGAGAGGTTTGGCAGCCTCCGAACTGAGAGCTCAAGAACATTTTATTTATTTATTTATTTATTTATTACATGTTTATATGGCCCCATACAAAAAAGTCCCTGGGCGGTTCACAATCTAAAAACCATTAAAACATCGACACAATTAAAACAATTTAAATATAAATGAGGATCTAACACTCAACAGATTCAGCTCATACTCATCAGGAGCAGAAGCCAGCGCAGGATGGGGCAGATCCAAAGGCGGATGGGGGATACTAATTTCTACCACCTTATGTACAACATCAGCAAGACTCCTTCCATTTAAGCATTATACTACGGCAGTACCTATGTATGTATGTATGTATGTATGTATGTATGTTTTTGTTTTTTATTTAAAACATTAGTATACTGTCCAAAACACAAGTCTCTGGGTGATTTACAAACTGTAGACACTGTTTCCTACTAATAATAATAAGTAGGGAACCTCCCCCCACTGCATCGGACATCCTAGGTCAGGAATCTATGGTATGAACTGGAAAATTACCTAACTGACCTTCTCTACTCCAATCCCAATGCTCACATAGATTTGGGAGGTGACTTCAACACCAGGGTGGGCCCTGATGATGACACCCTATATGCACAACATCAGTGCTATCCACCTAATCCCAAAGCAGACAGACTCCCTCTTACCCGTCACTCAAAAGACAGGAAATCAAACCATGGGACTCTTCCTGGCCCAAATGGCTATCAGACTCAATCTCTTCATTGTAAACTGCTCCCTTGGAAACAATCACCATGCTGAATTCACTTTCTGGGACGGGTTGAGAATAAGTGTCATTGATTATGTAATCGTCTCTGGAAGCCTGCTCCCATTTGCTGATTGGCTTGAGGTTATCCCCCAATTTGACATTGACCACTTTCCAATTTCTCTACAACTAAAGCCCTTCACCCAGCAGCCACACTTGTACCAACCCCACATTGTATCAGTGGTAATAGCTTGCTGCACCAAATGGTCCACTCACCCTGACAAAGCAATAATCAAACTACTTACCTCAGAACACTTCCAGCACATTCCGCTCTCACTTGACTACAGCAGAACCCTCTGACTCAACCCTGGAGAGTTATAGCTATCTAGTGCAGGAACTGCAAAAGCACCTAACTAAAAAAACACACCAATGCTTGCCCAAAACAGCATCTGCACCACTCAAAACCATGGTTTGACAATGACTGAGTTAATGCCAAAAAAGCGTTCATCACCAACTACCACGCCTATAAAACCAATACAAGATCAATGTCTGTGCAGGACCTCCTAAAGCAGAAGAGGCAATATAAGTAACTACTTAAATGCAAGAAAAGAGATGCTATGAAAGCCACCTGGTCACACCTCATCCAGGAAGTCAGATCCAATGACTCTGCCTCGTTCTGGAGCATTACAGCAAATCTCCCCAGCAATGGCTCGACACAGGTCTGGGAAAAGCAGTTCTGTGATCTGTTTGAAGATGAAGCTTTGGAACACGGTTGCTCCCAGCACAATGTAGAAGACCTGCTCACATGGTCACCAGCGATGACATCTGAGATTAAGAACCTTATCTCCCAACTAAGAACTGGCAAGGCCCCTGGAGATGACCTAACACATAAACAAGGAGCTAATAAAAACAACTCAGTATGGTGGGCCCCTCTTCTGGTCTCACTATTCACATTTATTAACAAACATGGCCATATTACTAAGGACTGGGGACAAGCGGTTATCGTCCCCAACTTCAAAAAAGGCAGAAACGATGACCCATCAAACTACAGACCCATCAGCCTACTCAGCACAGTCAGTAAGCTCTACACTAGACATCTATACAGGAAACTAAGAGACTGGCTGCAACAAGAAAACCTCTTCGCAGAGGAGCAGGCCGGTTTTAGGGAGGGACGATCCACCATTGATCAGTGTCTAGTTCTACAACATCTAATTGAGAAATATTCCAGCCACACTACAAACTCCCTCTATGCAGCTTTTATAGACCTTAAGGCTGTACTGATTCAATCTCACAAGCCAAACTGTGGGAAGAACTGGAAGCCTCCTCAATTGACCAGTGCCTGCTATACCTCATTTATTGATTTTATTATTTATCATCTTTTTATACACCCTGATCTGTGTATTTCTAGGTGGTGTACAGAATTTAAAATATTTAAAAGTCACAAATTAAAATACATGACAATAAAAACAATAAAATTATTAAAAGACGTTTTTAAATTATTAACATTAATTCTAATTAAAAGTCTGAGAGAACAGAAGGGTCTTGAGGTTCTTCCTGAAAACAAACAGAAAAGAAGATGCTCTTATTTCAGCAGGAAGCTTATTCCAAAGCCCTGGGGCAACCACAGAAAAAGCCTGGTCCTGAGTTGCCACCAAACAGGCCGGTGGCAACTGTAACTGGACCTCTTCAGAAGATCGTAACAGGCGGCAGGGATTATGACAAAAGAGGCGTTCTCTCAAATAGCCTGGACCCAAGCCACTATGGGCTTTATAGGTAATAAACAGCACTTTGTATTTCACCTGGAAACATATTGGCAGCCAGTGCAGTTCTTTTAGAACTGGTGTTATGTGGTCCATTCATATTGTCCAAGAGACCAATCTGGCTGCCACATTCTGTACCAATTGTAGTTTCTGGACTATGTACAAAGGCAGCCCCATATACAGCGCATTGCAGTAGTCAAGCCTGGAGGTTACCAGCATCTGTACCACTGTTTTAAGGTCATTCACCTCTAGAAATGGACGGAGCTGACGTATCAACCGAAGGTGATAAAAAGCGCTCCTGGCCACCGCCTTAACCTGAGGAACCAGGGAGAGCTTTGGGTCCAGGAGCACTCCCAAGCTACGTACCTGATCTTTCAGGGGGAGTGTAACCCTATCCAGAACAGGCAGATCTAAATCATCCCTTGGGACCTGCCTCCCACGCCCACCCCCAGTCAGTACCTTCGTCTTATTTGGATTCAACTTCAGTTTGTTATCCCTCATCCAGCCCATTACTGCCTCCAGACAGGCATTAAGGGAAGATATGCCATTTCCTGATAAGGTTGGCATGGAAAAGTAAATATGGATGTCATCAGCATATAACACCCAGCACCAAACTACCTGATGCCCCCCCTCCCAACGGTTTCATGTAGATGTTATAGAGCATTGGGATTGGGACTCCACACTTCAGTTCTCGCTTAGCGGAACAGTCTCCAAGTGACACCAATGGAATCTGCCAGAGAGATAGGAGCGGAACCACTGTAACAGTGCCACCCAATCTGACCTCCCCCAGGCTGTCCAGAAGGATACCATGTTCGATGGTATCGAAAGCCGCAGAGAGATCCAAAAGGACCAGCAGAATCACACTCCCTCTGTCGAGAGCCAATTAGAGATCATCCATCGACCAAGACAGTTTCAAACCCAGAGCCCACACGAAAGCCAGTTCGAAATGGATTTAGATAATCTGCACCATCAAAAACTGCCTGGAGCTGAGAGGCCACCCGACCTACCACAACCACCTTGCCCAACCATGGAAGATTAAAAACAGGTCTGTAATTAGCTAACTCTGAGGGATCCAGCGTAGCTTTCTTCAAGAGTGGTTTAATAAGGGTTAGGGTTGCCCTCCCTCAGAGAAGCATTTATAATATTAACCAGACCCTCTCTGATCATATGATTATCCGAAGTGTTAAGCCAAGTTGGGCAAGGGTCAAGAGAACAGGTTGTAGGGTGACAAGTCCGAAGCAGTTTGTCCACTTCCTCAGGAGTCACAAACTGAAAGTGATCCAATCTAATCCCATAAGAGGAGTTGCTGGACACCTCCACAGTAGACTCTGCAGTAACTGTGGAATCCAGCTCGGCCTGAATCTGAGAGATGTTATCCGCAAATAAGTCATTAAAGATGTTGTTATTTGTTTCCTACACAATGATACATCCCTCAAAGTAAGATGCAAACCTCAAGGCCATCTATCAAGCACCGTTCCAACCTGTAAGGGTGTCAAAGAAAGCTATATTTTTGCCTCGCTCCTGTTTAACTTCTATATTAAAGCCATGGTGAGTCACCTTAATAAACTAGACTTTCCCCCTCCCAGTACTGGAGAAAGACACATTTCGCAGAAATCCGTAACTTGAATTCTTTACTGGCTTTCAGGAGAACCCTGAAAGTGCTCCCAGTCCTTCCAGGGTGTTTAAATTGTTGTAAATATTTTTAATATTGTAACCTTGTTTTTCAGGGTTTTTAAATTGTTCTGATTATTTAATTGTTGTTTTTATAGTGTTTTACAATTTTTGTTTTAACTGTTAATTGAGTTTAATTGTTTTAATTTTTTTGTTTTTAATTGTAAAATGGAACCTTCCATTTTGGAATGGTGGGATAGAAATTGAATGAATGAATGAATGAATGAACGAATGAATAACTGAATTAATGATGGGGACAAAATTGAGCAGGTTTCATGCCTAGGGGTGGTCTTCCATGCCTTTGGCACCAGAAAAGCTCACTGCTTCATGTTGCCCAAAATGCCCAGAGGAACGCCAATGCCATCCTAAAATTCTTCTGATCAAGAGAAGGCCACTATTTGCCTGCAGCCCTTAAACTGTTTGGAATCATGTTGCTGACACAACTCCTCTATGGTGCTCAGCTGGGCCTCTTCTCCAACTTTGTCCCATTGGAGCTTGTCCAGTCCAAATTCCTAAGAGCAGTTCTCCAAAGTACCACAGTGCATCTCTAATGCTAGCCTAGTCATCTCTGACATCTAGAGGCAGGTCTGGCGAAAGTGGAGGCCAAAATTTGTATGGCCATACTCAATTACTGGTTAAGACTATCCCTCCTCCCACTGGGTCTAGCCCGCCTTATATTTCAGGACAATTATCAATCCACCTGCAAACCAACACTATTGACAAAAATGTCATTCCTGGGAGTTTTCCCTCCCTTCTTACTTTCCATGGGCTACCAACAGGCAAAAACGCTTATCAAACAACACATAATGGACATACAGGGCCAAACCAATTTAGGTAGGGTCCCGAATTTCCTCATCAATGAAGACTAAGGTACATAGCAACTCCCGCTGCGTACCTCATGCTGCTGGAAGCTCCAAAACAAAGAAAGGCCTTCACCCTGGCCCATTGTGGTGCCCTTTCTTCAGCTGTGCTATAAGGCAGATTCAGGAAGACCCCCTTCTCAGAACCCGCCTGTGCCCCTGTGATTCTGGGCAAGTTATAACAGCAGAGCATATCCTCCTCCATTGCCTATTCTACAGAGACATTCGTACCACCCACATTCTTCTGCATTACTAATCGACACCCCAGATCACTCAGGCCAAGCCTACATCTCTCTCCTGCTCTCTGACTCTAACCCTGTTATAATACATAACATTGCCAAGTTTTGCGCGGCAGCATGTAAAATCCATCAGGTCCTGACTGACAGCAAGACAGTCCTGATACAGGGCAAATTTACATAGTTTATCCTTTTTAGCATATTTTACTGTCTAAGTTTTAACTCCATAGCATTATCGATAGCATAACTGATAGCAGTAGATTTTAGCCACTTCTGGTCAAAGACCGTAATTGTAGTGATCAGTTAATGACTAGCCCCTCCTCTCCCCTAAAGAGTTAACCAGAAGTGAACCCTGTCCTGACTGACAGGCTGGTGAACTCCAGGCATCAGCCAATCAACACACCAGGTGGGTGGGACCTAGAGAGCATTGAGAGGAAGACAAGAGTTTATTTGTGAGAAAGAAGCAGGCTCGAGGTGAGGGCAGGACGTATGGCCATGGAAGATGGCTACGGAAGGACCTTGAGAGACAGGATTGCAGGAACCTTGATTCCCATCAGATGGTGGATGAGTTTTCAAGGAAAATGGGATTCAGCCTAGGGAACAGTTTGTTAATCAGATTTCATGTTAGAAACTTATATTTCTTTGTGTGCTTTGTAAATCCCCGATACTGTTCTTGGATGGTCTAATCTGTAAGCTTTTAAAAGTGCCTTTGTATTTTCCTACATCCACGTTCTTCGCAACTGGATAACCATGATTTTTAATGTGTGCCGCCCCAAGATCATCTGGGGTGCTTTTTGAAGTATTCTTGTAACCTACTGAGTATTTCTTTTACCTTTAACTAAAAGCTGAGAGAGCCTCAGACCGAAGCAGTCTGTAGCATTTGAATAAAGTTTATTTTTCATTTTCTGTTATTTACATTTTGCAAGCCTCTCTGAGTGGATTTTTAACTCAGGAAAGTGGGAGGTGGGAAGGGGGTTTCTCTGGTGCAAAACATGTCCTCAGATGTTCAGCAACTATCAGTTTCCTCACCATGTGTAAGCTTCGGGGGAAGGTTTTTGTATACTTTTCCAATAGCAAAAGAAAGAGAGAGTTCCCCCTGGGATTTCCACCCAAGCCCGAGGCGGGGTGGGGGTTAAGCTCTGTCGATAAGTGGATAGTGGTGGCAGCTTTAGAACCTACCAAGATTACTTGAATGTTTTGGGAGAAGCCTTTGCTCGGAAAGCATAGAAGGGATGATTCAGCATTTTTCTTCCTCTCATGTGGGCTTGCTCTGAGACAAAGGCTTTAATCTGCTACAGTAATAAGGATTGATTCATTGACTAATCTCTGAAAGAAAACCACCACAGCTGCTTTTTTGACTGAATTGTAGCTATAGTCTCATCCTCTGCAGCTTCTCTTTCCCTCTTGTTCAGGAAAGGTTCTAGCGTGCAGATTGTATTTTCTAGCAATGCAGAATTCTCCTGGGCCCGTTTCTCCTCAACAATTTACATTTCTTCCTAACACAGGGATGAGATGGAGGCCTCTCTTCAAACACATCTCACTCTCTGAGGACTGATTAGTAGCTATCCAGTGCCCTTGGAAATTAGAAGAGTAGGATCCAAGAGAAAGGATGCCAGTAGCATCTCCAGAGCTTTGACAGGACTCTGAGAATGATGATGCTCCTGGCAGCTGCTGAAGGAGTCATTGGATGAAAGAGAGTATTTCCTTTTGCACCTGCATAGTGAGTAAGCCATGAGAGCAGTTCCTGCTTTTGTTTTTGGATTTATGACTTATTTTGTGGCAATGCCTATACTTATCTGCTTCCCTTTCAGACCTGTTTTTCCATTTGGCAAACTCTACAGTGGCAGAACAATCACCTCTTGATCCAACTGTTCAACCTACTCCAAAAATTTAGATTTGGCATGGTGATCTAAGAGATCTGGGGAAATTAATCCAGTAGAGTTCCTTGGAGAGTGCCATTGATCTTTACTGCATCTGTGGAATCAGTTGTGCCCTGTGAAAGTAACATTCTGAGGTTGGTAACTAAAATTCCAAGCAATTCTAGAGTTGCAGCCACATTGCATTGTGCTGCCTCAACCAGCACAGCTGCTCTCCCCATGCATGCTGGTGTGCCGAGGAGGTTGTCTCTGCCTTTGCTATGTTGGTCAGCATCAAAGCGCCTTCCTACCCCACTTCTGGGGTCTCTCTGCGTTCTGTGTGAAGAGGAGATCCAGCCACTGGGGGAAGCTGACTCAGTAGAATGCAGCTTCCTATCTGCATTCCCCCAGTGCAAGGAACGATGTTCTTACCCCATTCTGCATGGAGTGCTTATCCTGGCAGTGAGGGAAGAGTAAAGAGATGCTAGAATTGGCTATTAAGGTACTCTTACCCATTCTCTCCATGGGAGACAGGAAGAGATGGGGAAAAGCTGTTTTGGTGCAAAGTCCATAGGCTTTAGGGAAGGACAAACTGCTGCCTGTGCTCCCCTACTTCTCCCTGTTGTGAGTGCCTCATGGCCTGAGAGACTGGGAAGGAAGGGAAGAACTGCCTGGCAGTTCTGGGGCAGCTATTACTGGAGTGGTGGGGAATAGAAGAACTGGTGCTGGCAGAGCAGCTGGCCGTTACAGGGGAAGGGAAATTAGTAATTTAGTAACTGTTTCCACTTCCAACTGCTCTGTCAACTCTCAGGCCTCGGGGAGCAACTACAACGACCCACAGAGTCTGCAATGCCAGGTCAGTTCAGAATAAGACCAAAATTGTCTACGATTTGATCGTGGATGAGGGAGTTGACCTGACATGTATAACAGACCTGGTCCAGTGTGGGCTCAGCTTCTCCCACCAGGTTACTCTGTCGGGGAGCAGGCCAGAGGAAGTGGGTGGTGGGTGGCTGTCGTCCATAAGAATACCATTCCCCTTACCAGGGCCCCTGTGAGACAGTTGACTTATATTCAGTGTATATTTTTGAGGCTGGGAACTGGGGATAGATTGGGGATTCTGTTGGTGTACTGTCCACCCTGCTGTCCAACTGACTCCCTAACTGAGCTGACAGAGCTGGTCACGGAGTTGGTGTTGGAGTCTCCTAGACTTTTGGTGCTGGGGGACTTCAATATCCACTTATGGGCTGGCTTGTCTGGTGCGGTTCATCAGTTCATAGCGACCATGACAACTGTGGGCCTATTCCAATTAGATTCTGAACCAACTCATGTTGCTGGCATTGCACTCGATTTGGTCTTTTGTTCGGATCAGGGGGGTGTTCTGTGGGTGGGGGATCCAGTGGTTTCACCATTGTCATGGATGCACCACTACATGATTAAGGTTGGTTTCACAGCCGCAATCCACCCCTGCAGGGGTGGTGGACCTATTAGGATGGTCCATCCAAAAAGGCTGTTGGACCCAGTAGGATTTCAAAAGGCCTTGGAGGATTTTGATGCTGGTGCGGCCGGTGATTCTGTCGATACCCTGGTGGGAACCTGGAACAGGGAACTCATCAGGGCAGTAGACAAGATTGCTCTTAAGCATCCCTTCCGACCTACTTCAAAAATGGCCGCTTGGTATACTGAGGAGTTGAAGTAGCTGAAGCAGTTGGGTAGGTGACTAGAGCACAGGTGGAGGAGAACTTGGTTTGAATCTGACAGGATACAGCATGTGACCCATTTGAAGACTTTATGTGGTGGCGGTGTGCACAGCAAAAAAGACATTTTGATCTGCGCGCATTGCGGCTGCAGATTCACGCTCGGCAGAGCTATCCTGGGTTGTGAGGAGTTTGGTTTCTGCTCCTTCTACTTCAAATCAGTCCCTGGGGTCGTTCTGCTGTGATGCTTTTAATGGGCTCTTTGCAAACAAGATCTCCTGTATTCGGGCCAACTTGGACTCCACTATTTCTGAAAGGTCTATGGAGGAGGTGTCCAGCGATCCGTCTTACAGTATTAGATTGGATCAGTTTCAATCTGTGACTCCTGTGGATGTGGACAAGCTACTTGTGGTGGTGCCGCCTACCACCTGTTCTCTGGATCCTTGCCCGACTTGGCTGCTTCTATCTAGCAGGGAGATTGTTGGAGGTAGCCTAGTTAATATCATAAATACATTGCTGAGGGAGGGTAGGGTGCCTCCTTATCTGAAGGAGACAATGGTAAGACCACTCTTAAAGAAGCCTTCCCTGGACCCCTTAGCGATGGATAGTTACAGGCCAATCTCCAATCTCCCTTGGTTGGGCAAGGTGATAGAGAGGGTGTTGGCCAACCAGCTCCAGGTAGTCTTGGCTTTAGAGCTAGCTATGGGGTTGAGACAGCCTTGGTCGGCCTGATAGATGACCTTTACCGAGGAATCGACAGAGGGAGAGTGACTGTGCTGGTTCTTCTGGATCTTTCGACAGCATTCGATACCATTGACCATGGTATCCTTCTGGATTGCCTGGGGGTAGGGAGTGATCCTGGGAGTTGGGGGTAGGGGGCACTGCTTTGCAGTGGTTCTGCTCCTATCTCTCAGGTAGATTCCAGATGGTGGAGCTTGGTGACAGTTGCTCCTCATAATGGGAGCTGTTATATGGAGTCCCTCAGGGCTCCATTCTGTCACCAATGCTCTTCAATATCTATATGAAACCGCTGGGTGAGATCATCAGGAAGTTTGGTGCTGGGTGTTATCACCATACTGATGACATCCAAATCTACTTCTCCTTTTAATCCTCAGTAAATGGCACTTATTCCCTAAATGCCTGCCTACAGGCAGCAATGGGCTGGATGAGGGAGAACAGATTGAAGCTGAATCCAAGCAAGACACAGGTGCTCATTGTGGGGGTTCAGAATCTGAGGTTTGTGTTAGCTCTCCCTGTGCTGGATGGGGTTAAACTCCCCCTGAAGGAGCAGGTGCACAGCTTGGGAGTACTCCTGGACCCAGGCCTCACCCTGGTTTCTCAGGTGGAGGCCATGGCCAGAAGTGCTCTCTATCAGCTTTGGCTGATTCGACAGCTGTGCTCATTCCTTGAAGAGGATGACCTAAAAACATTGATGCATCAGCTGTCCCGGCTTGACTATTGCAATGCGCTCTATGTGGGGCTGTCTTTGTATTTAGTCTGGAAACTTCAGTTCAGAATGCGGCAGCAAGATTGGTCTCTGGGGTGACCTAGAGAGACCATCTTATGCCTGTTTTTAAAGAGTTACACTGGCTGCCGATATGTTTCTGGGCAAAATACAAAGTGTTGATTATTACCTTTAAAGCCCTGAACGGCTTGGGTGAGAGCTATCTTAGAGAGCGCTTTCTTTTACATGATCCCCACCACATGTTAAGGTCATCTGAGGAGGTCCGTCTCCAGTTACCACCGTTTTGTCTCGTGGCGACTCAGAGGCGGGCCTTCTCTGTAGCTGCTCCTGGGCTGTGGAATGCACTCCCAGCAGAAATCCAAAATTTGAATTCTTTATTGACCTTCAGGAGAGCCCTTAAGACCTATCTATTTGGCCTGGCCTTCCAAGATTTTTAAATAGTTGTAATTGGTTTTAATGGTGTTATCTGGTTTTGAGGGTTTTTTAATTGCTCAGATTGTTTAATTGCTGTTTTATGATGTTTCAATTGTTAATTGTTGTTGTTTTACATTGTTTTATAATTTCTGTTGTAATTGTTTCTGATTTTAATGGTTTTGTTTTAATTGTAAACTGCCCTGAGCCACTTTGGAAGGGCGGTATAAAAATTGAATAAATAAATAATAAATAAGAATAAAAATTATAAATCCCCCCCACACACAAACACCTCAACAACCCTCTGCTCCCTGCACAAAATACAAGGCCAGTCTGGGAGGGCAGGGGATGGCCCTCTCCTTTAGTGAAGTGGGAGACGGCTCTCTCTTGCTCCAGGAGAAGGTGCTTTCCTGGAAATGGGAATCTGCCCACTGTTTGCACAAATGGTTTGTAAGGAATAAGAAAATGAAATGGAAGGGTACTGTGACTGGGTTGGAGAAGAGCCCTGAACTTCATTCATTCAATTTCTATACCGCCCTTCCAAAAATGGCTCAGGGTGGTTTACATGGAGAAATAACAAACAAATAAAAACAAATAAGATGGAACCCTGTCCCCAAAGGGCTCACAATCTAAAAAAAAACCATAAGATAGACACCAGCAACAGTCACTGGAGGTACTGTGCTGGGGGTGGACAGGGCCAGTTACTCTCCTCCTGCTAAATAAAGAGAATCACCACGTTAAAAGGTGCCTCTCTGCCAAGTTAGCAGGGGTGGAACTTCAAAGTTCCACACACAAATTTGCATGAGTAATACTTCCACCCCCTTCCCTCCAATTTAAGAACAACCAGCTTAAAAAGCAGCAACATTTCATTGGAAATTTGGGGGTGAGTGTGTGGGTTAGAGAGGGGGAAGCTTTGGTTTCAGTAATTTCATAGGCACTAGCCAACATTCATCTGCAACACCCATATACATACTTGGCATTATAAGCCTTTGTTTCATTCTGGGAAGAGGAATAGGATTTTCTTCAGGTACAGCTTAAGGCACATCAAAAATGTGCAAACCCAGTTTTCTGTTCTGTTACAGATTGGAGGTGGGGGGGACACTTAAACGTCTTGTGAATAAGCTCCAAAGAGCCTCTTCTGTAAGCAGGAAGTTCCTGCTCTGGGGTGTGTGTGTGTGTTTGTGTGTGTGTGTGTGTGTGTGTGAGACATTTCCTACCAATTCCCCATTTCAGCTGAAGCCCACTATGCAAGCTCCCGTGCCATTACAGAGGGTCCCCTTTCCTTCAGGAGCAACTTTTGTGGGAGGGGTACAAAGAGCTACGGCAGAAAGGAGGAGACAGTATGAGACCAGAATTTTCCTTGCAGTTCTTTGGGTCCTGCCCAGCTCTCATACAACCCGCTACCACTCTAGAAACATGCACAACTTCAATTTCACATATCACCTTCCCACACTTCGAATACACTCATCAGTCTTGTAGTTATGCTTGAAGTTGTGCTTACCTTTTCTAGTGCCATCTCTATTTCTGCAGCGTGAGTCTTTTTCAGATCTAGAATCATCTTTTCTGTATCAGTTTTAAGCTTGTTCATGGTAGTCTCATGGCCCAGGGCAGCTCTCTGCTTTTCTTCTTCTCTAAGAAGGCCAAGTTCAACTAGTTCTTGTTTTCTCTGGGTTTTCACCTGAATAAGTTCTTCTCTCAGTGTATGGATCTGAGCCTCCATATCAGAGATGACCTTGAAAATAACAATAAATAGTTAAAGGCAATGACATTAAATAGTTAAATAGTTTGATTTCCTTTAAAATGTCGATTATCTGCTAGAGTAGAGACAATCATGTCATCAGTATTATTATTATTTTTACATTTATATCCCGCTCTTCCTCCAAGGAGCCCAGAGGAGTGTATTACATGCTTACGTTTCTCCTCACAACAACCCTGTGAAGGTAGATTAGGCTGAGAGAGAGTGACTGGCCCAGAGTCACCTAGCAAGTATCATGGCTGAATGGGGATTTGAACTCGGGTCTCCCTGGTCCTAGTCCAACTGGATTATGAAAAGAGGAAGTGAGAGGAATTTCCCATCCCCTTCTCTCCCCTTGCTGCAAAAGACCTTTCAGTTTGGAGGAATGTCACAACCTTCAGGGACATTTTCATGCAAGTGAAAAAATCTTTTGCAGCAAGGGGGCAAAAGCTAAAATTGCTTCCCTCTTCCCCTCTGTGTGTGCTTGGTTGCAGGATAAGGCCTCAAAGCAAGTACGCTGAAGGCTCCATGCAATTGCACAATCTTTCTTCCACCACTTACCACTGTGCAGCATGTGAAACAAAGTATTTTAAAATTGTGTGTTAAGATTATTTTCTTTCTTTATACCTCATAACTGAAGCAACAGTTGGCAATCAAAGTATTCCACAGGCTTTTGATACACACACGCGCACACTCTCTTTTTGGAATTCTAATATTATGAGAAAGGGAGACAAACATTTCTATTTATTTATCTACCTGCATAATGGCATGGTCTGCCTTAGTGAACTTAAACAAAACAAACCCTAAAGTGTCCCAAATACTTTAGCTTTTTCCTTGCAGTGCTCGAGGCCACTGATTATTTCAGTTACTCTTTCCTGTACCTTTTCCAGTTCTAAAGTTAAGTGTGCTGTCAAGCCGGTGTTGACTCCTGGCGACCACAGAGCCCTGTGGTTGTCTTTGGTAGAATACAGGAGGGGCCATTGCCATGTCCCACATGAGAGATGATGCCTTTCAGCATCTTTCCTGTATCGCTGCTGCCTGATATAGGTGTTTCCCATAGTCTGGAAAGCATACTAGTGGGGATTCGAACCAGCAACCTTTGGCTCGCTAATCAAGTCATTTCCCCGCAGCGCCATTAGGTGGCCTACAATGTCTTTTTTGAGATGAGGCAATTCAAGTTGTACATGGTATTCTAATATATGTGGAACACTCTATACATTTTTATAAGGGCATTACAATATGGACAATTTCAATGTTATTTTTAATCACTTTCCCAAAGATCCCTAGCATAGAATCTATCATTTTCACAGTTGCCACCCACTGAGTTCAGGTTTTTAATGCAACTTCCACCACTGGCTAAGATCTCTTTCCTGGTTCAGACCCCACCAGCATGAGGTGGGGAGTTTTTGCCCCAATGTTCAGCACTTTAACCTTACACTGGACCTCATTTGCCATTCTGTTACGCATTCACCGTAATTGCAAAGCTCCTTTTGAAGCAATCCTTTTGGAATTTTTTGCAGACAAATTTAGTTTACATCACTGTACATAATTTGGTATCATCTGTAAACCTGACCACCTCACTACTCACCCCTAATTCCAGATAATTTATGACCAAGTTAAAAAGCAGCAGTCCTAATATCGATCCTTACGAGACTCCACTTCTTTCTTCCCTCCACTGTGAGAATCTATATATTCTCTTGGGACATGCGCGCCCAGGATTTGGCAGCGGAACTCTCTCGACACTCTGTGAGAGTTCCAAAGTGAGGACTGAGGAGAAGAGGGGGAAGAAACTGCCGGTGGTGGGCGGAGGAGGGGGGAGAGAAAGGCGGCAGGCCGCAGGTGGGGGGAGAGAAAGGCAGAGTCGGGCAGCGGGCCGCGGGAGAGAAGGGCAGAGTCGGGCGGCGGGCCGCGGGAGAGAAAGGCAGAGTCGGGCGGCGGGCCAGGGGAGAGAAAGGCAGAGTCGGGCGGCGGGCCAGGGGAGAGAAAGGCAGAGTCGGGCGGCGGGCCAGGGGAGAGAAAAGCAGAGTTGGGCGGCGGGCCGCGGGCGGGGGGAGAGAAAGGCAGAGTCTGGCGGCGGGCCGCGGGCGGGGGGAGAGAAAGGCAGAGTCTGGCGGCGGGCCGCGGGCGGGGAGAGAGAAAGGCAGAGTCGGGCAGCGGGCCACGGGAGAGAAAGGCAGAGTCGGGCAGCGGGCCGCGGGAGAGAAAGGCAGAGTCGGGCGGTGGGCCGCGGGAGAGAAAGGCAGAGTCGGGCGGCGGGCCGCGGGAGAGAAAGGCAGAGTCAGGCGGCGGGCCGCGGGAGAGAAAGGCAGAGTCAGGCGGCGGGCAGCGGGCGGGGGGAGAGAAAGGCAGAGTCGGGCGGTGGGCCGCGGGAGAGAAAGGCAGAGTCGGGCGGTGGGCCGCGGGAGAGAAAGGCAGAGCCGGGCGGCGGGCCGCGGGAGAGAAAGGCAGAGTCAGGCGGCGGGCCGCGGGCGGGGGGAGAGAAAGGCAGAGTTGGGCGGCGGGAGAGAAAGGAGGTGGCGGGCGGCGGGAGAGAAAGGAGGTGGCGGGCGGGGGGAGAGAAAGGCGGTGGCGAGCCGTGGGGGGAGAGAAAGGCGGTGGCAGGCCGTGGGCGGGGGGGGGGGGAGAAAGGCGGTGGCAGGCCGTGGGCGGGGGGGAGAGAAAGGCGGTGGCAGGCCGTGGGCGATGGGGGAGAGAAAGGCGGCGGCGGGCCATGGGCGGGGGGAGAGAAAGGTGGCGGCAGGGCAGCAGGCGGGAAAGGTGGCGGCGGGCAGCAGGCGGGGGGAGAGAAAAGCCGCAGCGGCACGTGGATGGGGGAGAGGAAAAATGGTGGCAGTGGGGTCTGTCTTGGCCGCCCGCTGCAGCTGTGTGTGTGGGGAGGAACGGGAGGGAAGGAAGGCTGGAGAGCGCAGGGATGGAGGAAAGGGGAAGAGAGGAGAGACCGGGGCAGGAGGAAGAGGGAGGGGGAATCAGCCGGCCCCAAAGCGCTGCACAGATGCTCTGTGCAGGGTTGGCTAGTTATCCTTTATTTCTACCCTTCTGCCTCTTATAGATCTATAAGAGTATCTCTGGTTCCACTTGGTGAGATATGTTTTCCTGTGTAGCACTGGATATTGCTTCCATAGTAAACAGCTGTAGTTCCCCACATATCTAACTCCACATAGAAAAGCATAACAACAGCTTAAAGAACTGTCAGAATGAGAAATATGGTCTCTCTCTCACTCTGAAGCACATCGTTTTTAACAACATCCAAATTGAATGAGTATAATCTTGGTCAAATATGCTTAACTACATATCTAGGAATGCAATAATAATCAAATAACCAGTGTGGAGAGCCAGTAAGGTTATCAGAGATATAGTTACTCCTGTAGTGTAACCCTATATGGTTAAATTCACTGGACAGGGGCAACCAACTAAATGAACACTTCAGGTCTTCTCCGGAGCAACGAGATCGTGGCTTGTGACCTTTGAAGCCAGATTCAATCACCTGCTCACCTAGGACACGTGGGGATTGCTTCTGGGTAGGTAAGCTGGTAGCATCTGCACCTGGCCAGTGCCATAGAGTTTCCTTCTACTAGGAAAAAATGCTGAAACTATGAGGCAGCATTCACCCTGTTTCATTCAGAAGAAAATAAGGAGCTATAGGCATAAACAAGCAGTAGGTTGCTTTTGCAGTTGCACATACAGCCTCACTAGCATATTAGCAGTCTTTCACTGTGCCAATTTTATGATGATTTTCCAGCAGCAGTGTATGAACATGAGTATGAAAGAAGCCTTGACTGTTTAAAAAAAAAAAAAATCTAGCATAGCACTATAATACTATTTCTGGATCCATGAGAACTACATTGTGGCTCGGGATGAGGAAACACAACAGACTGAAAGAAGCTGGGCAGGTGAGTCTAAGCGGGGCGGGTTTAAAGGGTTATTTGCAAGTTTACATTGGCAGCTAGAGGAAAACAAGGGTTAATACTGCAATTGGTCATGTTGAGGGAGAAGGAAGTATGCTGTTTGAGGTTGATGGGCCAGATAAAGCAAGAGAGAATTTGGTGACATTTGGTTCCTATAGCTCTCCTTCGTTCCTTCTCTCAACTTTGAGAAATCTCATCCGGTTAGTCATCAAGCTCCTTTTAGCCAATTCTGGTTAATGCTTGGTTGGATGATGCTGCACACACCATTCTCTACCAGATGGGTACTATGTCCAATGGCAGCACAGGTATGGTAGAGTGGCTGTAGTCCACAGATGCCATCATGCTCACCAGGTACCCTATGCAGACTGCCTTCACTGAATGTAGGCACCTAGTTCTGAGCTCTTGGGACAGACTGAGAATTCTGATAATGTACATTCCTCTCCTACTGCACTCCCTAACTAACTAACTTATCAACATGGTACTGAGTCTGGAGTCAGGCTTTTAGACGTGTAGGATTTCAGTGCCAATTATCCTGGGCTTTGCAGAAGTTTTCTTTTGCATGCCAACAACCATAGTATCTTTCTAGATCATCTTTCAGAACTAGGGGCACAGCACTGAGATGGTTCCACTTCTTCCTGGAGGGCAGATTTCAGAAGGTGGTGCTAGCAGACTGTGGGATTCCTCCGTGTTCGCTTTTGACCCCAATATTTTTCAATATCAACACAAACATCTCGGAGAGAGAATCAGGGAGTAGGGAGTTTGGTTCATTCATATGATAACAGCACCAGCTTTATTTCTCCATTCCATCAACTCCAGGTGAGGTGACCAAGTCCCTGAATTTTGTCTACAATCAGTAGTGAACTGGATGAGCTTGAAAAAACTCAAGTTCAGCCCAGCTCATGACCAAATTTATTATATTGTGGGACTCATATCTGGCTGGAGTTCCACTCCCCTGAAGCATCAGTTTAATTTATTAACCATTGCAGTTAATGTCTAAAACTTTTGGAGCTAATTTTTCAAAACGGTTATCACTTAAGTTGAAATTTTAAAAATTCTTCTTGAGCAATAGCTGACAAAGTCAACAACAAAAAATAACTGGTTTAATCTTTGGTCATTTATTAGTTGGCTGCTTTTTAAAAAAAAAATGGCTGACATTCTCCACAGCCCTCTGAGAGCAAGAGTTCCAGTTGGTGTCAGCAAACAAGCTGCACACAAGGTTCATCTCATAGTGCAGCACAAAGCGAAAGGGATGAGAATGTGATTTTTGTTATGATCACCTCCCCAGAAAATCACTTTTCATTGTCAGGAATATTTCCCTTAGGGTTGTGAGGTCCTCAGGGACACATTGCTGGTAAAAAAATAGAGCTTTTGTGTGAAGGGGAAAGAAGCAAAAAGTATTTCCCCATCTCACTCCGGTGCACTGTGCTGTGAGACAAGCCTTGAACTCAGCTAGTTTACTGGCTCTTTGTAAGCCTGGGGCTCTTGTTCCACCTTTGTAGGGCTATGAAGAATGTCAGCCATAGGGTTTAAATGGATAAAACTAAATGTTGATGGATGCCAATGATTAATGGCTAATTATAACAATATTATTGAGACATTGAATGTTGTACAATATATTCTCCTATTTTGTAAAAGGTTACGGGAAACTAAGTGGCAAACTTGAGGTGATGGTAGCAGATCCACACTTATATACCTAGATTTGCTGCCAGTCACACAAGAATTGGGGGCTAGGATCCAATTTAGAGCAGAGGAGTATACGTGGAAGCAACGCTGAATTTTCACATAGTCTGTGGCTTTACTTCTTGCACCCCTGAAAAAAAATTATCCAAGCTCGACTCAGTTCTGGTATTGGAGCCCAGCTGAGAAGAAATCACCTCAGGGGTCAGGCTGCAGGGTGGTAAGGCATGGGCAGGGAGGACAATTCCATATTTCACAGCTGGACTTCCGTTTTGTTCTTTAAACCAGATTCTCAAACTTTCTACATGACTGGGGAAGATCTGATTCTATACACATGGTTATGCCACTGAGTCATTTTGTTTGACCCTGAAATACAGCCCATCTGGACTGTAACATCTCCTTTAGCTTTAGAACAACATTTAGATTTAGCTTTACAACTACATTTTCTGGATATGGATTTTGTTGTTCTCTTGAGCTTTAAATTGCTAAATGTGGCTACTTCCTAATAAGATCTATAAATTCCACTAAGCTTTGCATACCATATTGCCTATTTATTTCTAACTTTTGTCAATTATGTGTTGAGCTCCTTTAGAAGATAACAGCTTGTCTGGATAGAAGAAAACAAAGTGAATGAAGATAATATGATACATTCAAGAATTGCTATTCTATTGTTCTTTTACTGACTGAATAATTTCTGGTAGGCTTTCCTGAAATTTTCACTAAAATATTTGCATTTTGCAACTGTAAAGCAAAAGTGTTCTTTATAGTGTTGCCTTATTTTTATGCATACACTGCTTTAAACAAGAATATTTTTACTGTACAACTTAGGCATGAAAATGTTCTTAATAACAAAGCAAACACTGGAATTCACAGGGGCCTGCACACAAAATATGCTTTCAGGCGAGCGGTGGGAAAGTATACATTTTTGTAAATCCTAGTTTTATATAATAAGAGAGCTTCATTCACATAAATCCTGCTGTCATCCAAGGGATCTGGGGAAGCACTTTCAAACTGATTCTTAAGTATTGAATATTACCCAGATTGTGCATTACCAAAAGTAGAAATAGGCTTACTCTCTATAATCATAATGAAATTACCTATTTGAATTCAGATTCTACAGCTAACATTTGGAAAGGACCCTCATAACAAGATTGCTTTAAAAATACACTCTCAGTAGCCATCAGTGTCAATTGTCGCTTTCTGATCTCAGTGTAGCTCTCCTCCAAGTCTCTCTTTCCCAAACGTCTTTTGAGCTACATTTATATTCGGCAGCATCTGAATAAATTATGTTCAGCTTTCTTCCACAAGATTTTACAACTACAACTATGGTCTTCAATCTTGTCAACCATAGTGGAGCTCAATGGTGTGTGGGCTGGAATGGCACTTGGAGATTTGAAAGGGAGCTGAGAAATAAAATAATTCACAATAGTACTATCAGCCTGATTCTATAAAATGGTTTAGTCCTAGTAGCACAAATAAGAGTCTTGCACACTGCCATAGTAAAATAACACGGAGTTCCTAGATGTGGGCAGAGATCAGGATGCTGTCTACAGTTGCACCACAGCAGAGGAAAGTAGTCTGTGACAGGGGAGCACAGTATTCTCTCTAATTTTTTTCATTTGCATGCGGAATAATTTTTGTTCTGGGCAGCAGTATCAAAACATTGTGTGCACATATACATTCAGAGTGGGGCCTTCTTGATTCAATCTGAGCGGGATCTAAAATTAACTGAGTGGACATCAAAAAAGTGTGTGCACGTGCACATGCACACACCTTAAAGGGAAGAGTGGTGGAGCACTTGCATTTGTTCCAAAGGTGGTCTAGCCAACAACCTCATGGAACCAGTTGTGTATTGATGGGAAATCTCTGACACCAGCTTTGCGGTGTTAAAGCAGCAACAGAAGCATATAAACTAGTGTAGGTTATTTGTTTTGCCCAAGTATGTAACTTCCAATTTTTTCTCTAAACAGAATTAAACAAGGCTGATTCTCTTTTTAAAATGCATACAATGAATGAATAGTGTATTTGTGCACAGAAGCATATAATTTATGTACAAATGTAAAGCATACTACACACGTATTTTAGACATAGCAGTGTTATTTCTAATACAGGGTTCATAGATTGTTCCAAGATTTTCTGAAATATTCTACACACACTAAATATGTACTGTATAGCATTTATCACTATATAAATGTAATTTACCATATGCCATTTCTAATTTCTTTTGTAAAATCATTACAGCCTACAGCTAAAACTGAAGATTAACCCAGTAACCGACTCTTATTTGAATCAAGAAATGTAAAATGGATGAAGATAAATGGCTATTATTGCTAGAAGATTGCCATTTGAAAGTCCAGACTGAAAGAGAGAGAGAGATTCCACATTTCCACAGCTGCCCTTTCTTTAAACCCAAATGCTAACAGTATATAACTGAACAACTAAGGCAGAGAAGCTTACAAAACGTAGAAATTAAACTACTACAGAAAATAATGCTAATGTTTACTGCTTAGAGTAGCGATTCCCAACCTTGTGTCCCCAGAAGTTTGACCACAACTCCTATTATCCTCAGCCACATTAGTTTCTCAAGTGAGGTGGGAGCTAGGTTACAAAAGTCTCTTAACCATTAACAATGGCTCCGCTGGACATACTCTATATAGACACAATGATGATCATATCTCTTCTTTATCAGAGCATTGCTCTAAACCATGGGTCCCTAGATGATATTGGGTTACAACTCCCATAATTGTCAATAACAATGGCCATCAAGGAGGCATGATTGACCACAGCTTCCTGGCACATATCTACGTAAGAACATAAGAACAGCCCTGCTGGATCAGGCCCAAGGCCCATCTAGTCCAGCATCCTGAATCACATAGTGGCCCACCAGATGCAGCTGGAAGCCTACAGGCAGGAATTGAGGGCATGTCCACTTCCCTGCAACTGGTATTCAGAGGTATCCTGACTTTGAGACTGGAAGTGGCCTATAACCTTCCGACTAGTAGCCGATGATAGACCTCTCCTCCATGAAGTTATCCAAACCCCTCTTAAAGCCATCCAGGTTGTTGGCTGTTACCACATCTAGTGGCAGAGAATTCCACAAATTGATTATGCGTGGTGTGAAAAAGTACTTCTGTTTGTTGGTCCTAGATTTCCTGGCAATCAATTTCATGGGATGCCCCCTGGTTCTAGTGTTATGTGAGAAGGAGAAGAATTTCTCTCTATCCACCTTCTCCACACCATGCATGATTTTATAGACCTCTATCATGTCTCCCCACAGTCGTCTTTTTTCTAAACTAAACAGCCCCACCTTGCCTCATAATAAAGGTGCTCTAGGCCCCTGATCATCTTGGTTGCCCGCTTCTGTACTTTTTCCAGTTCTACAATGTCCTTTTTTAGATGTGGTGACCAGAATTGTATGCAGTACTCCAGGTGTGGCTGCACCATAGTTTTGTATAAGGGAATTCTAATATTAGTTTTATTTTCAATCCCCTTCCTAATGATCCCTAGCATAGAATTTGCCTTTTTCACAGCTGCCGCACATTAAGTCGACACTTTCAACGAGCTGTCCACCACTACCCCAAGATCCCTCTCCTGGGTCAGTCAACGTCAGCTCAGATCCCATCAGCATATACTTGAAGTTGGGGTTTTTCGTCCCAATGTGCATCACTTTACACTTGCCAACATTGAAGTGCATTCGCCATTTTGTCACCCACTCACCCAGTTTGGAGAGATCCTTTTGGAGCTCCTGACAATCCGTTTTAGATTTCACTACCCAAAAGAGTTGGGTATCATCTGCAAATTTGGTCACCTCGCTGCTTACCTGTACTTCTAGATAATTTATGAATAAATTAAAAAGCACCAGTCCCAGTACAGATCCCTGGGGGACCCCACTTCTTACTTCCCTCCATTCTGAAAACTCTCCTTTTATCCCTGCCCTCTGTTTCCTGTTTTTCAACCAGTTAGCAATCCACACATGTACTTGTCACCTTATCCCATGGCTGCTAAGTTTCCGCAAGAATCTTTGATGAGGAACGTTGTCAAAAGCTTTTTGGAAGTCCAGGTAGACTATGTCAACTGGATCACCTTGATCCACACACTTGTTGACACTCTCAAAGAACTCCAGGTTTGTGAGGCAAGATTTCCGTTTGCAAAAGCCATGCTGGTTCTCTCCCAGCAGGGCCTATTCTTCTATGTGCTTTACAATTTTATCCCATCAATTTGCCTGGAACGGACGTTAAGCTAACCGGCCTGTAATTTCCCGGATCACCTCTGCATCTCTTTTTAAAATCAGTGTTACATTGGCTAATTTCCAGTCCTCCAGTAGAGAGCCAGATTGCAGGGATAAGTTATATATTTTAGCAAGGCGGTTGGCAATTTCACCATTGAGTTCTTTGAGGACTCTTGGAAGGGTGCTATCCGGCCCTGGCGATTTGCTAGTTTTCAGTTTTTCTAGGCATTTTAGAAAATCATCTCTTGTCACTTCTATCTGACTCAGATCTTTAGCCTCAATCCCCCAAAAGTCTGGTTCAGGAAGAGGTATATGCTCAGTACTGTGGTTTTGAGGAAACTCCATGCATTCTGGAGCAAAGTGACTATCCTGATTTTCCCTTTCAGCTTTCTTTTGACCATACTCCTCATTTTGGAGAAGTTTCCTCTTCTGAAATTCAAAATGTCTGTGTTAGACTTCCTTGGTGATCCTCTCCCCACATGTATGCTGAATTTGATCGCACTATGGTCACTGTTTGCTAAAGGGTCAATGACATCACGCACCAAGTCCCGGGTGCCACTCAGGATTAAGTCCAAGGTTGCTTTCACTCTGGTTGGTTCCAAGACCAACTGTTCTAGGGCACAGTCATTCAGCGTATCTAGAAATCTGACCTCTCTGTCATTACCTGACTGTGAATTTACCCAGTCTATGTGTAGGTAATTGAAGTCACCCATTATTACAGCCCTGCCTCTCCTTGACGCCTCCCTAATTTTCTGCTGCAGCTCCCAGTCACTGTCAGCGTTTTAATCTGGAGGGCAAGAGAACGTTCCCATTAGAGCATTTCCTTTCAGGACTTGTATTGTCACCTACAGGGTTTCTGTGGAGGACTCCAGTCCACCTAGGTTTTCCACCTTGTTGGATACTATCCCTTCTTTAACAAACAGTGCTACTCCACCTCCAAGGCGCCCCTCCCTGTCCTTTCTATACAATTTATATCCAGGGATAACAGTGTCCCACTGGTTCTCACTGTTCCACCAAGTTTCTGTTATGCCCACTATTATCTATTTTTGTGTTAGCAATGAAGCACTACAGCTAACCCATCTTGGCTCGGAGGGTTCTGGCTTTGGCATATAAGCACCTATACGCTGAATCTCTTACCTGGTTTATGCTATCTTTCTTTTGACTCTTTGACCAGCTGGCACAGCTTTCTGTCTGCTCTTTATGGGGTTCTGCTCTAGGCTTGTGCATTTCGATTCGGAACAAAACGTTTTGTGCCTGAAAATGGCAATTTCGGAGGTTTTGTAACCAAAACAAAATCAAGAATTAAAAAACAGAGATTTTTGTTTCCAAATCAAAATGACTGTGTTTCGGACAGAATGCTTTGTTCTTTGGAAAAGCATTGCAATTGAAATTGACTTCTCTGACTCTCTCCACTCCAGCTGAGGCACTGAGTGATTAGCAGAAGATAAGATATGCAAAAAGCTTTTGAGCTTGAATGGTTTAGTTAAGTATGTGTTGTATTCTGTGTGATTGAAATGCAAACTGACCTTGCAAAGGGATTTGGAAGACAGCATTTTGAGACAGAAATACCCAAATATCTTTGGGAGCTCAATGCAATTCCAAAGCTCTTGCTAAAAGCCATGGTATAAATTGTGTGGAGAAGCTTTTCGAGAAGCTGGTTAGGACAGTTCTGAAATTACACAGGTTTTTCTTTCCAAAGGTTTAGAAAGAATCTCTTGACTTATTCAGGGCTCTTTTGAAGAGCTATTTTGTTTTTCTTCTGATTTTTATGAATTATAGTGGTGTCTAAGTTTTGTTGCCCAAGTTGAGCAGTCTAATGTAATTTAGGCCACAATGTACTTTGGTGGGACATGATGTCTAAGCCAGGGGTTCACAACTTTTGCCATTGCAGGGACAGGTCATCCACATGGGACTACAGGAGACAAAAGGAGGGGGTGGGGAATACCCCTGTCAATCTATTGACATCCCCAGGAATCGTAGTTGCTTCTCTCTTTCTTGTAACCATGATCCATGGTTTTGCACTTTCTTAAATGCACTGATGATAAATCTCAACAATTCTGAACAGTAGGCTGATTTGTTTGGGCTACAGCTCACTCTACTTCAGTTAAATGAACATTTGAAGCTGTTCCATAGTACCAAGGCAGTTTTATTTTATTTTAATTTATTTTTTTACATTTTATATCGCGCTCTTCCTCCAAGGAGCCCAGAGCGGTGTACTACATACTTAGGTTTCTCCTCACAACAACCCTGTGAAGTAGGTTAGGCTGAGAGAGAAGTGACTGGCCCAGAGTCACCCAGCGAGTATCATGGCTGAATGGGGATTTGAACTTGGGTCTCCCTGGTTCTAGTCCAGCACTCTAACCACTACACCACACTGGCTCATTGGTCTATCATGCTATCTCAAATGACCTGTGGTCACTGTTCCATGGGGAGGGAGTGTTTTTATTGAAAGATTCCTTGAATCCACAAATAGGTTGTGCTGCTGTGCTAGTGCCAAAGGGACAGGCTCACACCCGCTGCAAAATTCTCAAATAACTGTGCCAAAAAATTAAGCATCGTTGTTGTTCATCATTCGCTTCACTCTTTCAACTTGTTTATGTGGGGCTTCAGGGGCAAAACAGTGGGTTGGGTGGCAGTGCCCCAAGGGTGGTGCACCCAGATTCCAAATAGGGCAAAGGACTGATTTCTTAGGATTTTTTGAGGTCTGCGCGTCTTTAAGATTTTTCCCCATAGGGAATAATGGAGGTTTCAGCAGCCCCATAACTCCATCTGGGGGGTACTGGGATGGCCTGAAGCAAGTGGTGGTGTAGTGCACAGAGGATGCCAACCACCCCCCTGGATTGCTAACCCATTGAGGTACTGGGCTTTGTTGTTTCTGAGGTGTTGAGTTTAGATTCTCTGGTAGCAAATGAGATTTTTAATGAAAAACCATGAATCCACTCTCATATGCTATTAGAGAATCTACTCTTAGAACACCTCTAAGAACTCTTAGAACACCTCTAGAACAACATAACCCTGTACTTCATGGGTTGGCAACCCATGTGGGTGGTTATCACCCTATGTGCACCACACCGCCACTTGCTCTGGGCCACCCCAGTGCCCCTCAAGTGGAGTTATGGGACTTCAGAAACCTCCATTATACCCTACGAGGAAAATCTGAAAGATGCGTAACTTCATTAATTCTTTAAAAATCAGCCCTTTGCCAAATTCCTCTGAAAAAAATTGTGGTAGCTTCCTTGTACCAACTGGGCACTACTACCAACCACACTCCACTCTGGGCCACCCCTCCCCCCCATGTGAAACTATACTTTTCCGGAAACCTCCATCATACCCTATGGGGATTAATTTGGATACAAAACAAAACTGGGGTGATTTGGAAGGCTTAATTTCAGACAAAATACAAAATGAGGTTGATTCAGATTTGGTACAAATCGAAACAGAAAAAAATGCAGAATGCACAACCCTATTCTGCTCTGTCCCCTTCAATTTTATCGCATCATTTGCACCCTCACACTTTAAAGGATGGCATTTGCCGAACAGGATACTGGGATACTTGGTTCAAGTGCAGCCCGTCCCTTTTGTACAGGCGTTGCTTGCCCCAAAATGTATCCCAGTGCCTAACAAATCTAAACCCCTCCTCCCGGCACCAACATCTCATCCATGCATTAAAACCCCTCAGCTCTGCCTGTCTCAATGTACCTGCGTGTGGAACAGGTAGCATTTCTGAAAATGCTACCTTGGGGGTCCTGGACTTCAATACGCTACCTATCATCCTAAATTTGGCTTCCAAGACCTCCCAAATTCATTTCCTCACATCCTTGGTGCCGACGTGCACCACAACAGCTGTCTCCTCCCCAGTACTGCCTATGAATCTATCTAGATGCTCTGTGATGTCCACAACCATGGTACCAGGGAGGCAAGTCACCGTGCGTTCAACACGCGGGTCCCAAACCCACCTCTAATGATCAAATCACCCACTACAATGAGGTTCTCAGCCCTTGGAGGAGTATCCCCTGTGTGAGAGGATATGGGCTCATCTTCCATGGAAGGGGTCGCTTCTAAAGGAGATTTCCCTCTTCCTCAGACTAATGTCCTCCTTCCCTGAGACCTTCATTCTTACTGACAGCAGAGGAGATATCGCCCTGCATTGGGATGCCTCTACCACGTCCCTGAAGGTCTCATCCGCATGCCTCTCTGAGCTTCTCCAGATTTGCTACCTTGGTCTCGAGGGAACAAACTTGTTCCCTGAAAGTCAGGAGCTCCTTGCACCGAGCACACACCCATGACTTCTGCCCATGTAGCAAACAGTCATACATGCGGCACTCTGTGCAATACACTGGAAAGTGCTCCCTCCCCTGCTGACTATCTACCTTCATACTGGTTTTGTTGGCTGTTTACAGTATTTAGAGATAGTTTATTAGGAGGATAGATCTCATCGGTGATGGTCAGATATTTAACTGTCCAAACAGCCTTTCTCAAGAATATGAGGGAGAGATCAGTAATTATATGAAGAAGGGATTTGTTCTTACCTTCTCTTCTCCACTG